>NC_134278.1:9060008-9368178 GCF_949628215.1 Phalacrocorax aristotelis
CCATTCCAGACCTCTGTTTTTGATGACTCTTTCCCGTGGTCCTCACAAAATGTGGTTGGGATTTCAGTCACTTACCTTTAACTGTCCAAAGCTTAAGAGTTAGGTCTAAGTTGGTTGTCTAGCTTACTCGTGGAGTCACTGAGGAGAGAAAGGGATTTTTCAGAGGGTGGAAGACTAGTAGGCATTTGACAGAAATGAGATGAACTGCCTTCTGGCATTGCCAGTCCCTCTTCTTTGCCTATTGAGTAACCCAGACAAGTAGTTTGAACAGGATCTTCAAATCTGCAGGCAACTTAAGTGAGATGAATCCCATTATCTGCATCACCCTCATGTATATTCTACCATTTACAGATAAAATATTTCCATATATAGAGCATTTTCATGTAAAGAGGAGTCAATTAGGATTAAAAAACCCTCTGTTTTCTTCACAGAATAACACTCTTTAGCCTAGTAGTTTTTCCCTGTATGCTCAAGACCATATTCCTCTGATCCCTGCAGGTTATTTGGTCCAGCAATCTACTGGTTTTAGCTGGGATAGAGTTGAATTTCTTCATAGTAGCTTTTAAGGTGCTATGTTTTGGATTTGTGATGAAAACAGTGTTGATAAAGTGGGGATGTTTTAGTCCTGCTGAGCAGTGCTTACACAGCATCAAGGCTTCTCACAAAGCCCCACCAGTGAGCAGGCTGGGGGTACACAAGAAGCTGGGAGGGGACACGGGTGGGACAGCTGATCCCAACTGACCCAAGGGATATTCCATATTATATGATGTCATGCTCAGCAATAAAAGAGGTGTGTGAGGGTGGGGTGGTGTGAAGGTTGGCTGGGGCTGCCATTGTTCAGGGACTGGCTGGGCATTGGTTGGTGGGTGGTGAGCAATGCGGGTTTTCTTTGCATCACTTGTTTTTCCTGGTTTTTTTTTCTTTTCTTCTGTATTTGTTTGTTTGTTTTTGATCATTAAACTCTCTGTATCTCATCTCAACCCATGAGATTCCTCACTTTTACCCTTCTGATTCTCTCCCCCATCCAACTGCAGGAGGGAGTGAGTGGGCGGCTGTGTTGTGCTTAACTACCTATTAGAGTTAAACCAGGGCAAGGAACAAACTCATCTCCTCCTTCCTTGTATTTCTCTGATGGATCAAGAGATTCCACAGCTGGAGTCTTACTAAAGCATTTCAGAAAGAAATGTCTGAAAGTATGAGAAACCATTAACCCCTACACACACATTCATATAAGCCTCCACACAAGTATTCTGAATTTCAGGAGCGCTGAGTAATTGTACTGTCATGAACTGCATGTTGTGTGGTTGGCCAAGCTGTATTGGCTTCATAGTGGTCCTCTGTGGAAATAACACTGGAGAGGTAATCCCAAGAGAAGTTGAAGAACAGCTTTCCATTAGGTACAGGTATGTTCTTTGGAGTGGCTTAGAGGAAAGTAACTTCTTAACTGACTGAAAGGTGCAGAAAGAGAACATTGTTCAAGCTTCTTCAAACAAAAATATTGCAGTGTCTCCTCTTTTCATCCTTGAAGCGCAGAGAAGACGCTAAACTCACTGCATGCACATTGTGCTCCTGTAAAAGGGGAGATAGAAAATGCCCTAGATCATCTGCAAGGGAAAGCTAAAGGCAAATGAAACTGACAACCTTATTCACTTAATATGCAAGGTAATTCAGTGGGTGTTGAATTCATTTGAATACATATGATGCAGTGTAGACACCTGCTGAAACTGCACCTTGCATCCTTGTTACATGAGTGATTTCTCCAAGTGAGAGCCAAGAACATGCTTCAAAACCCTCTGCTTTGAAGTAGCAGTGATATGAAGCTCCAATATGCAAGTATTGCTTGTTGAGGAAATATCTTAAC
Source organism: Phalacrocorax aristotelis (assembly GCF_949628215.1). Lineage (NCBI taxonomy): Eukaryota > Metazoa > Chordata > Aves > Suliformes > Phalacrocoracidae > Phalacrocorax > Phalacrocorax aristotelis. The sequence continues at coordinate 9,061,870 of NC_134278.1, forward strand.
ATATTTAAAATGCTTTGATGAGTAAAAGAGCAGCTTAGAGTGTTTTCATTGTCATCTGCAGGGCTGACATCTACGTTTGAGGTAATGGGTTTCCATTCCTTGTCATGGGGTGCACATGCAGGATTCAGGATTACATTTCATTCAGCTTACATTTGAATCCTTTGTGTCAGTTCAGGTTATCAAGCTGGTTTCCCTTCTTACTTTTTGCCTCTGTTTACTATTAGGTGACACTAGAGAGGGCAGATAATGGTGAGATGCCATTTGTATTGCTTCTTTGAGGTGCAGTTTTGGCACTTTTTGAGATGGAGTTATAACACTTCTGTTTCACAGAGGTTCAGAGGAGACAACCTGGCCGCCTGAGAGCATCCATCATCTATTAGATTAGACAATGCAGTCAGTTAGTGGAGACAAGCATTATGTGGCACATACCTCCTCTTTATAAATCTTCAAGAAAAAAAGAGTGAGTTGCAAAGCCGGATGTGCCAAATATAATTGGTTCACTTTTCTTGGAAATGACACTGCAAAAAACTCGTCCGTTTTTAGAGTTGAAGATACAGAATCTGAAAAATTTGGTCAGCAGTGTAGCCTTTCTCTAAAACCGGAAAATTTCACCTACTTTGTAGCATCTACCAAGTTTTGCTGCAGTAATGAAGTCTATTTATATTTAGATTCTTGAAGAAATGTTTTTCAAAAAAATTTTTGATGAAGTTTTTCAAGAACTCAGTATTTGCTGTGTGTCCAAAACTCTGACATCTAAATCAATTTAATAAAAAATATTTCCAATATAGTTTTCTGAGATGGTTACAGTGAAGCAGTGAAGACACCTGTCTCTCATCATTGACTATATAGAAGGCTGGAAAATTAGCTACACAAGTTGCCTAACTTCAGATATTTAAATTATGATCTGACTTTTACATTTGGAAATTTTATTCCAATTGAAAGCCAAGTTTAAATGTGCACACAGTAAACCATAGAAGTCTCTTTTGCTCTTAGATGAAGTTCTTCAGCAGTATGAGAATATTGGAGTGGTGCAGCTGTATTTTATTCCTGTTGCTGGTAAATTCACTGAGCATTAGATAAAATTCTTTTCTTACTAGTATTTATGGAAGAGACTGTGGCTTTATATCTATTTCAGACATACACTGCATGGAAATATTCCACAATTATCAAAGCATTACTAGCTATCTTTTCTCCTACAGTTTACCTGGAGGATATTTCAAGAAGTCACGGAGGAGGGGAGAAACACTTATCCATACAGTTTGTGGCTGTCAGGTTTATGTGAGAAAGATGTCTTTTGTAGCCCTGTTACAAATAAGTAATAACATGGAAATTTAGGGAGGGATTCAGTTTCAATTCTTGATCCTCACACAGGCAACTTTTCTGCCAAAATAGAGTGTCAGCTGACAGAGGATGAGAAAGAAAATAGTAAAGGGCAGTTGGGGATAATGAGAAAAACACATCTCTCCATCTGACTTCTGCTCTATCTTCCTTTCTTTCTCAGGTTAGGATGAGATAATGACAAACCCATCCTTTGAAATCTGGACTCTCTGCTGCATAAAAAAAAGTGTAATGCAATAAATATGGCTAACAAACCCACTGAAAGATGTGTTTTCCTTTGAGTCACTTGGTTCTTGGCACTCTGAAATACATTCTTTTTTTTTTTTTCCCCCTTAAGGGAGGGTGGCTCGTAGGATTATTGTGTTCAGCAAAGTATGACTGAGATAACCAATGGGACTGCAGAAAGACAAAAAGGTTTTGTGTATTCATCCAACTTTGCACACCCAGCCTCGTTGTAATTGAAGTGAGAGGCAGCGTAGTCTGACGGATGAAACATGCAGCATAGCTACTGGGGTCTAATTAGAGCTGGGGGCAGACTGCATCTGGGCAACCGTCGACACCTTTTTTTTCTGTTCATGGATTTTCCATTATTTTCATTATTCATAATTTATAATATGGGTGAATCCAAGGTCTTGGTCGGAACTGGAATCCCACTGTGCCTAGCACTAATTAGATGCGTGTGCGTGTGTGTTTATGTGTGTCTATGTAGGCACATGCACATATGGAAGTACCCGTGAGTGGAGGAGCCTGGGTCTAAAAGACACAGGAATAACTAAACGGTAGGGAAGCAGGGAAATTACGTGGGAATTAATCACCAGGCACTGATTAACAGACTTACTTAGTTGTATCATGTTTCGTTGTTTGTATTGATATATCTGTAACCAGATGGTGATGTTTAAACATTGGTTTGGTATTTTAAAATGTTCCACAATGTTTTGTACAGGCAAATGTTGATACCACTCGTTCTGAGTGCATTCAGTAAGTGGGGAGTCTCTGGTGACCAACTGACACGTAGAAGATCACCTTTCTGGATTTTGACCTGAATGTAGAGCCCTGTTCCAGTTCCTGGGTTGCCCAGAATTCACTCCACAGGGATCAGACTCCCACCTGGACCCACTCTGCTGCTACCAACAGCTGACGTTTTGAAGAGCTGTGTTGGACTAGATGACTGATGTAGGTTGGAGCTTATCTTAAAAGACCTACAAAAGTTTCCACATTGAGGCTATAGAATATCACGGATTTAAGCACAGTCAATTCAAAAGCATTTAAATCCCTAGCTAGTGCTCTAAGGACTAGAGTTGGGTACTTTGTGTGTGCAGTAGATATGGTTGCGTTGCCTGTTACACAGAAGAAATCAGACTTCTTTCCTGCACTGGATGGTGTTGTCTTGGCACCTTCTATACTTTGAGGGGCACCGCTAACTCCTGCCTGCCTCAGGGAGGAAGCAGCTGAGAAATGGGAAGGGAATTTTTTTTCTTGGCCTGCCTTTGGGTATTGCACTGGGCAAGTTAAAAGCTGATAGAGGTTGTTCTTACAGCCCTAGAAGGGATGTAATCTGCTGAGACATGTCTTTAGTACAAATGTGCCTTGTCCCTTGTACGGACAGCAAAGCAAGGTAAGTCATAGAAGATGGACCTAACCAGTCCCTCAGGGCTGAAGGGCCAGCGAGACTGTCAGCAAACTTGAAACTGAGGGGTTAAAAATGAAGGCTTAAAGATGAATCTATATTTTAAGTGCTTTATTGCAATATAAATTATTATAAAAGGACAAAAAATGCTGCAGAAACAAATGCACAACATCATATATGTGCAGACCAGTACTTCAGAAAAACTAATGCATTACTGAGACATTATTGCTGGAATAACAACATCCTTCCCCCTGCATTAGAGTGTCAAATCTGATTTCTGTTTCCCAGAACAGAAGACCACTGGGTCAGCCTGGGCTATCCCAGAGAATTGTTTTGCACCATCATATTAAGCCATGTCTCATTGTTATTCTTCACTGAATTGTCACTTGGAGAGTTGAATCTGAGTTCATTTGTCTTAGATTAAGGACAGCTTCAACTTTAGAGATTTATAGGGCTTTCCCCAAATTTATTGCAACTTTTTTTCTGCAGCTTTAGTGCACTGACATTGGATCACATGGACACAGTAATCTTTCATCTGCCTGTACAGTTGCAAAGCTCAATATCCAGTTTCCTTCTACTTTTCAGCTCTATTTAGTGCATGTAAATAGCACTAGCGGCTCCCTCTCCACATACTTCAAGCCATTTTCAAATACTGTTGTACTCCACATTGACCACAGTATGGCATATGGCATATGTCCTCACCACTTAATAATACTGAGATCATGCTCAAACTGTGGTCAGAAACCAGGCTGCTTAAAACAGTGCTTCTGCAGTGAACTTTTGCTGTGGCTGCCTGCTGATGTTATATTAGTGGTTTTTTGGATATGTGGTGGCTACATAAGTCTCTGGTGACACTATGTCCTTATGGAAGGTGAAAGTTCGGAGGCTGTGATCATGACAATGAGTAGGAACTACCATGTGGGGCAGTGCCATGTTGTGACAGATGCTGCACACATGGAATAAAGCTATGGTTGCTACTCTGAAATGGGACTAAAAAGATGAATAGAATAATTCTTCTGTCTCAAATGGGCTGGACACATGTTGGGAACAAATGCCAGAAAGTGGATCGGGGTTAATGTTTGGAAACTGCGTGCTTGTCTGGAGGGTGGTTTAAGCAGTTCTATTTTTGCTTTGAAAGGAAGCAGGAGCACTCTCTCAGGCCATTCTCAGCTGACAGGAGCACAACTGTTACGGGGGGCAATGAATACTAAGGCTTAGTAGCTTATCGAATCGCTCCAGTTATGTCACAAGCACTTGTTTGAATACGGCAGAAAGCTGAACTGAAGACATTTGGATGCCTTTGAAAACTTGTTTTTGTGGCTTCAGGTTTTAGGGCAGCTTTGCTGGGGTGATTTAGCCTTCAGAGAAGAGAGAGATATTTCAGATAGATACTGATTTATAGTTTGCCATAGGTAAGCTGTTATCTCCTTGCCTTATGATACAGTGTTGGGTATAAATTAAGAAGTTTGCTAGTAGTCAGCTATCAGCTGTGGGTTACAGCAGCATTAGATCCCAACTAACAATCTTGACACCTAAGTTCTGCAGAATTTACAAAGATGGTGCTGTCAGCAGAGGATGCAGGTAGCCATCTGATAGATGCATTTGTCTTATAATTGTGCGTGCTGTATACTGTTGAGATTTCCTCTCAAAAAATTCAGGCATGAAAAATATGTTGAGATTACAGAAACAGCTGGGTATTTCAGGTGGGTACAGAACAGAGCTGCTCTACTCTCTTTGGGAGAAGGTGAAAACTAGGAGGTCAGCAGTGGGTGTGAATGGGGACAAGAAAATCCAACATCGCACTAAGTGAGGGACATTCATTCCTTGTTTAATTGAACACAGTGATTTTTCTACCTACAAGCTGATGGCTTTGAAGCCATTAGTTTTCTTTAAAAAAAAGTAATCCTGGTGGTAATACAGCTGGTGGATTTTTATCACAGTTACATCATATGTGTATCACCTTTCTAATCTTATTTCATAGGCAATATCTTTTATGTGGCTGGACTTCACAGTATAGTAAACAGTCTTTCTAACTATCCTTGTCTCACTGTTTTATTTGTAGTGACTGAGGTATTAGAGATATTAGAAAGCAAGAAGCTTACATGCTTCTTTTTGTGAGCAGTCATCCAAAATAAGGTGAAGAATGTCTTTCCAATGAATTAATTTCTCTTGCATTCCTATTAGGTGCAAGCTGTTGACTCTACTCCTTCTCAGCTACAGAGGTAAGATACTTGAATGGCTCTGTGAAATCTATTTTTAATCATATGAGCACAAAGCACCTGATTTAGCTCTTGCTGACATTGGTTTAAATTAGAAGGGTCTCTGTTAAAGTCATTAAAACCTATGATGATTTGGGTTAAAACCTAAAATATAATGAAACTAGGCTAAAGTCAAAATAGAACAGACTTATGTAATTGCAGACATAATTGTTCCACTGACTTTCCTAAGTCATGAAATATGCTACTGTCTGAAGTTTTCTATAGAACGGTATCAACACCATATATTATCTGTAACACATTTATTTTTAGAGGGCCATAGCCTTTTTCATTTCTTTGACATAGTGGAAAATCTTGTAGTGGAAAATCTTGAAGTCTGGATCAATCTGTCTTAAAATCAGTGGCCACTGATCCCACTCCTAAACTCTTTCTCTGTTGTTAGGCCAAATAATCCTCCTTCTTCCCTAAGTACAAATTTACTTATCTAGTTCTACATCCACTCATCCATCCATGTACTAATAAAACCCTCATCAGTGCAGAATTTCAGGGCTCCATTGAACATTTCTACTAGTCTTTAAAAGACAAGAACTTTAGTAACCTCATTTGCTGTAATTTCAGCGCTATAACTGAACTACCTTCAGGTCCATGTTTTCTGCAGAAATCTGATCATATCTGGATAAGGGTAATTTAACAGGTACTTTCTCCCCTCTTTGCCTCCCCTACTTATCTGATACTGTTAAACACTTAGCTTTGTTCTCTCTCTTAGTACTTTGCGGCTTTGTGGCTGTAATGGCAAATCACATTATTTTTCACCTTCTCCTTTGGTGTAGCTTTCTGAAGGTTTGCGTTCTTCAGAGCTCCTTGTTTTGATCTTTTGTAATGCCATGTGACTGAAGGGGAAAATGATAAGCCAAGAGACTCTCTTTAAACTATCCTACTGGTGAATGTCTGCCCATCTGCTTTGAAATACGAGATAGTGATGAATGCCATTTTGCCTAGAACTGCTGTACCTAGCGTTTTTTTACTTATGTATTTTTATCTATAGTAATGTAACATTTATATAAAGATGCAGCAATAGATGTAGAGATAACATTAATTACTAATTATTTTTCTTCTTATGTAAAGCCACAGGAAGGAAACATGGTGCTTTCTCACGATATGAAAGACAGATTTTTTGCTTTCTTTGTAAGTTGCAGACTGACCAATAGTTTTGGAGCTGTACGGATGTCTAATGGTGCAGCCAAGGACTGGTGCGTTGGTTTTTCAGCAATATTCCCATGTCTTTTTGAAAATACCAGTGGATTCTTCTGGTATTTTTAATAGACTACCTCCCTTTCCAAATAAAGCCCCAGGCACCTCATCCAGGACTAACTGAAGAAATCAGTGCAAAGATTGACCAAATGGGATACAGCTGCCTGAACACAGGTGTGTTTTTAGATGACGAAGGATATCTTACCTGGTGTCTAGCTGTTTCTTTGCCAGGTTGTCCTGTTGGTCCTAAAAGGATCTGCCTTTGGTCCTGTGGCATTTCTGTCACCCTGTCAGAATCCCTCAGATGCTCTAGGGCATTGTGATTAGGTACCTGAATTACTTGCAGAGTTTGCTCTGAATTGCTCGGTAGCAGTTTCTCAAAGCTGGGATCAGATTCAAGTACTTTGAGGATTTTTTAACATCAGTTTTCATGGAGGAATACATCCACAGTTAGGAAGAAAAGCACAGCTCTTGATCCTTCAGAATGATGATGCAAGTTTTCTGTGGGTATCTTTGTGGTCACAGTGACCACGTACTGTACTCTGGGTGAAAATTTTATGCAAGGAGTTGCTGAAAATTTGATCATAAATGAGATAATATAAAGGAGAGTTAAATTATCCCATTTGGACTGAAGAAAATACCAGGCTACATGCATGTAGATCTGAAGGTAGAAGTTGGCTCTGATGTGCTGTCCTCTGCTGCTGAGTAGAAAGTGAAAACAGCCATATGACTCATAATTTTAAGGCAGAGACTCATCTGCTACTAACCAGATCTCCTCTCTAACATCACAGTACAGAGCAACCTCTTAAACGGAAGGGAAATCCTCCTCTGGCATGAATGGCCTCTGCAATTTAGGCCCTTTATTTCAATACCTTTCCCTGTAGGTTACTCTATATACAGGGTATAAAGGTCTTTTTGAAAGCTGTCTACAATCTGAGGAGCCGTTTAGGGTTTGGTCCCAGGGGCCTGGAGGCTTTTCCAGCCTCAAATCTCTTATAACATTGCTGCCTGTTCTATGAGAGAAGGTAAACCAGTGCTAACACACACTGCCCCCATGGGACGAAGGAAAGGTCACCACTGGACATCTCCCCTTCCCCTTGAACAGCCCAGATTTGGATTGCCTGAAATGCACACTTGTGAGGGTGAAGCATGCACTGCTATCCAGTGCTGGGGGGGTGTTTTGTTTCATGTGCTCCCTAATGCCATTCTTGGGTGCTGTTGATACTCAAGAACTGTAATTAAGTCCTTCAAATGCAGCTGTTCCAGGAAAATGACTCTTTAGAAATATCACAGAGCTCAAAGTTTATCCTGCCTGCCTTCTTTCCACTAGGTACCAGCTCTCCATATTCTGCTGGAGTTTTCAGAACAAAGCTGTTTTCTCTGTTTCTTGAGCATCATCAAAAGCAATAACAGCTCTGGAGGGCACATTATATAATAATAACACAATGCACTCAGCACTGCCTTAAATGTTATGTGGTCATTTATACCTGTGTGAAAAGTGGCTGCAAACTGGCTGTAAAATTCTCCTCTGACCTATGCACATCAGTGGGGAATTCTGACTTGGGAGCTTTTTATACACATTTTTCACAGAGTGGAGGAAGAGTGCAAGGCAGTTGAGTGTCTGCCTTCTCTTCCTCCACAGCGTTAGTTCTGCATTTAATCATGTAACTCTGTTGTCTTGAAAGCATGAGGAACTCCGTAAACAAATATATTGATAATGCACAACCTACACTGATGTGCAAACCTAAAAGGAGTGAAAAGTGGCAACTTATTTTTGCTGACAAGTAAATGCGTAATCGCTGAATGCACTGGGAAAGATATCCATTGAGGAAGAAAGCAACATGTTTGCAGACTCCATTTTTACGCTTCAATTTGTTCTTTCTAGCAGGTCACACCCAATTATCAGGTGATTTGTTAAACCTGTCACTGCATACAAATCTGCTGCCATTCTCCTTGAGGATGGAGACTTCTGAAATGCTTGACTGTAGACTTTATTCTATCTGAATGGCTGGAGAGATGTGCCTTTTTTTTTTTTTTTTTTTTCTTCCTTCTTCTTAAAGTACGCCAAAAGCCAAAATACAGGGAAGTTAAACTGTGGGAGAAAAGAGCCTTAAGACTCCATCCTTTGCTTTCCTAAATAATTTTCTAGCTCACTTTTAGTAGCATGACTCTATTATTGATTAAAGGAGACTGTAATATACAGCCCTTACCTTACAGAAAAAAATGCAGATCCCTCATCCTTTCTTCTGTTAATTCTTGCAGCTGCTGGAATTTGGAGTCTGTAATGCTGTACACAGAAAAAGATCTATATTCGTCTGTGTACATTGCATTATGTTTTTCAGCATCAGTAACCTAACACAGATAAGAAATCATTTACACATACACTCCTTTTCAGCCAAGCACCTTAAAACAACTCGCTAAATATAAATTAAGATTCACAACTTCCTGGTGAGCGATGGAAAGGTTGTTATCCTGATTTCACCTGTGGGATAACTGAGGAACCTAGAAGATGTGGCGTTTGCTAGGTCCACAGAGAAAGTTTTGTAGAATCGGGGATGAAATGCAGATGATTGGGCTCCCTGTCCCCTTCTTTAAACATAAAACATCGCTTCTGCCCAGACATCTGACTGTTAATAGATACCCTGAGGTTGGTATCAAAGTGAATATAAATCATAGTTATATTGTGAAGAAGGTGGATATGGCTAAAATATTGAAAAAAGAAACAACAAAAAAACCCTTGTCAATGAATTAAGGACTTGTGGCTGCTCTGTGTAGTTGTGTGACATGACTTTTGTGGTCATTGTCTTTAGGGTGTTTCTAAGTGCTTTTGACAGCACAGGTTGTGCTCCCTTCAGATCTGTGTTGACATGACAAATCTGGGGAGGATTTCCTGTTGGTGTAAGTCAGAATAACTCCAGTCAGAATAACTCAAAGAGAGGGATGTGAATGTGCACGATATTTGTAGGATATTTTCAGCATGCTTTCTCACCCCACAATTTTGTTTCCAGATGCCAACAATTGATGTTAGATTTCTAAATATTTTTGTAGAAAGCAGTTTCATTGCTGTATTTCTTTGGGACTATTTTTAAAGAAGGATGGCAGTCTGATTGAAAATTCATTAAAAAAGGAGAAAAGAAAAAGGGAATGTGTTCTTTTAACAAGTTATAGGGCTAAGAGGCTCCAGAATAATACACAACTTATTGGTTTCTCTGATATAATTCACTGGACCACCTGCTGCCCAAGGACATCTGCTAAGCTATAGAGTTGAACTAACTTTGATCATGCAAAGGAGAGATTGGACTGTGTACTTTCCTCCAGTGACTGGAAAATGGTTACCAAGGGGAGGGGGGGGAATTGGCATATGTGGTCTGTTTCTACCGTGCTGCTTGACTGGGTACTGATAATTCAGTAATCTGACAGGCTATGGCTTGGGGGAACAGCACAATCATCTTAGATTATCTCTTTTAGCCTAAAATGCAACCACAGGAAATATAAGAAGTTGTGACTGAAGTGAAAATAAAAGAAAATAAATAAAAGAATAAATGATATCACTCTCCTAAAATAAAAGGCTCTCATCTTTTCATTGCATTTAATTTGTGAATCATGAGATGAGAAATGTGGAACTGCCAAGTTAGTTCAGGAAAGAAGTGGAAAAATGAATTGAAAATTTCAGAAACTTTTTTCTTGTAGTATAAAATGACATTTTAAAAAACAACAACAGCCAAAGCCTTGTTTTATGTGATGTGCATCCAGTGCTGGGACTGGAACTGGGATGTGAATGATTTTGATCCATTGCTCTCAAGGTACCTGGGAGCCCTATAGGAACACTGTGGAGGACAGTGCAAAAGCTAAGGCAGTATTATGCTGGCTGACAAAGAAAACTTTGAAAAGACAAACTGTTCTTTGTAGCACATGGGTCATTCATTTGTACTGAGTGATCGTTGCAGAGGCAGCAGACAGCTGGTGGAATGGGAAATAACCAACCGATTCTTTTAACAACTGGCTGCTGTGTGTTTAGTTTGGCGTGCATATATATACATGTAGGTATACACTGCGGTATTTTAAAATGTATGTACGTCTCTGTGTGTCTGTGCGTATTACCGTCATCTAGTGAAATCAGTCCTTTCATGAAATAATTACAGGTTTCAGGCATTTTTGCCAACTGACTGGCGTTACAGGTGCGCTGGATGATATGCCTGTTTCGCTTGGTTTTATAAACTGACAGAAGGTGAATCCTGGCATTATCCATGTGCTTTCACACTGTGGTTATGGGTGAAATAATGTCTCTAGCCACTTCTTACTTTGCAGGGAATTAATAAACAACCGCAGTGATACAAAGCAAAAGAGCAGCCATGCATTTTTCAGTCCTTTGGAAATTCCCTAGCCATGGGACAACGTGCCCTTTGGTTGACTCTCCTTCTGGGAACTTTCTTACACTCAAATTTTCTCTGAGTATATTGTGTCCTTTTAATAACTGTATTCTCTGTAGGTTGTTTCTTTCAATTTGTTCATCGAAGTGTGAAGGCAAAACTGCTGTTCTTTGGGTGGGAGGCTCTTCCGTTTTGTTCCCACACAGCACCAAAATCACACTTCTATCTTCACGCTTACACTTCAGGAGGTTAGTGGGTTCATTTTCAGTTTCAGATAATCTGGGCACATTAGGATTCAAAAATTCCAGGAAGGGCTGGTATGTGAGTGACCAGGACTTCTGCTGTCCTGGTATTGGCTGTGGTGGAGCAGGGTGCTAGCAAATGCTCCAAAGTCAGCAATTTGGGAGAGGGTAAGACTGACCTGGAGAAAACCAGCTCACTCTCTCCCTTCAAGGCATGCAGCAGGGTTTCAGGGCATGTCTGGACCTGCTCTTATGACTCTATTTCTTGTCCATAACAAATTAAATAACCCCCATAATTAAAAGAATCATAACACCAGAAAGTCTCAGCAATCTTCACAGCTGTTGGTGACCCGTCACTGGATCTGCAGCTGTTTTCCTTCCACTCCTACTGCAAATAGTCCTTTCCTCTGTTTGGCAGGTGGCGTGTATTACTCTGCCATAACAGCAGCACTCTGCAGAGTTTTTTGCAGCTGGGCTGGCTCCCCTGGACCATGGTCTCCATCTGACAGTGCTCACTGATGGAGTGCACACACCATCTGTTGCTCTTACAGGTTATTCATTCACATGCTTCTGACATGGAGCCTTTCCTTGCCAGGTAATTGTGCATTGCAAGTCCTAGCACTAGCAAGGATTAAATGGTCAGATTATCACTGAAGAGGGAATGCCTTCAGCAAACCTCTAGAGCAGCATCAAGGGTGGAAGATGTCTGCAATGATCTATGTAAATAAGGGCACAAGAATAAGGTCACTCTGGTCCCAGTGTAACTACTGTGAGTAGCACTTGTTTAATGTATATAGGCAAGACTCAGATTCCCTCCCACAGCTGCAGTGATCCCAACATTACGTCATTGGAGAGCCTTGTGATGTCTCATTTGATAGAAAGGACCAGGCTAACTAAAAGGGTGAATGCTGAATTGCGGATACTGAGACGGAAAAGAAATAAATTATAGGAAAAATTTACTTTCTCTTTGGTATCGTCTAGCCACATCCATGTTCAGTTCCCACCCTCCTTCCCCTCCTCTCTGAACCCTAGTAATCTTTCTATGGTGTTTTTCAAAAGCATTTCTTTTGTAAAATGAAAAAATAAATCACTTTCTGAAACAGTCTCAATTTTGAAAATAAATGTTAGCTCTGTGATGTGTATTGCTATGTAGCTTTAGGTACAAATATGAATCTGTAGTTTTAAAAATAAATGTAATAGAAAGAGTTTCACTTGTCCCATGATCCAAGAGAAACCAGGCTTACTTCCCAAAATGTGTATCTATGATATCTGGTAATTTTCTGAAATAACTGAAAATTTTAGTCACATCTGGGCTTGAAGCAGTCATTTCATGAAATGATTGAATGTTTTAGACATTTTGTAAAATGACTGGTTTACCATATGGCTACAATATACACACATGCAGATTTATCAAAGAAAGAAGGGTGATCCATGGTTTCACTCCTGTGGCTACTCCATTTCCCTCTCCCCATCCTCCCCAGCCCGCTATGGTGTCAGTGTCCAGGACGACTCTTCAGTGCTGTGCCTCACTGAAGTTTTCTTTGGTTCCAAGAACAACAAAAAGCTGCCACTCTTTGTGAATCTTGGGATAAGTGTCTGCGTCATGTCTCCCCTGATATGGGCAGTGGGGTTTTTTGCAGCTTGCTGCTTGTGTGGAGCACAAACTTGTACCTCACTTTTACTTCTTAAGTATTTCAGACCTACATTTGTGCCTCCTCTTTGCAGCTATTTCAGCAGAATGTGCTACATAGGTTATGAGTAAGTAAAAGTACAGAGATTTTTATACTGAAAAAAAAGAAGAGACTGTGGTATTTCCATATAGCCCAGTAAGAATTGTTTCAAAATACTGTTTCAAGGGGTAACATGTCTACAGAGAATCAAAAGGCTTGACAACTTGGGTGAATTTCACTGTAAGGCTAATCCATCATAGCCCAGGGAGAGATATGCTCAGGTCCATGCTTTTATTTGACAGGTTTCAAATTGGTAAGTTAGGGAAATTAATATTTTGACATATCCATGTATCAAAGTTCCTCCTCAATTTCAGTTTACTTCAAATAGTTTCTCACAGATCCTGGGTTGTAGGAGAAATTCAGTTAATCTATCAGGAATTATTTTCCAGACTGAAGTTCATTTACCTTAGTCTTGTTCTAGTACTGGATATCCCTCTATCGCAAACTACAGGCAGATGATATAAATTTGAAATACAGACTTAGTAAGTCTTTTGGTTGCATTGATTTTTGCATGAATCTGAAATGCACGCTCAATGTCTTTCTAGTCCAAATAACAGAAGTCATGATTCTACTTAATGTACTGCAGGAAGGAAGAAGGAACCACAGTTGGCAGCATCTAGAAAAGATAATGTATTCCAGGTAATCAATTCATGCTTCATTGGCTCTTTCCAGCCAGTTAATGAATAAAGGTGTCCATTAGCAGGCTTTTCTCTGAAGCTGATTAATTATCTCCACAAAATTTACTTTATTCATGTAGTGATCATCTGAGGTTAAACAAATCCCTAAGTATTCAAGGTACTTGTAGTCCATCAAGAAGAGATCTAATATCCACCCATCCATCCACCCATTTCTAAAAAGTTGTAATGTTAATAATGGCCATATTTGGACTAGAAGTAATTAATCTAGTATTCCAAGGAGATATGAAACTAAGGAAAAAAACAGAAAAAGGATTCAGTAAAACAGGGTAAGATTAGATCAATTAGTAACTAATAATTTCTCTCACTGTTACATTGGTGACTGACTCCTGATACAGCACTGTAACTACCTGAGACCAGATCTACAGAGTCATGTAGGTTTGTAACTGATATAGATTTAAGTGGAAGTAGGAAAATCTAAATAACTTTCTGGATGGGAACTTTGGACCTTGAATTATTTTGAATAGGGACAATCCTTCCTGTGTATGGTATAAAAATGTAGTCCAGATCCATCCACTTATTGCAAGCTGTTGATGATACCTGGCCTGATGGTCAGCCTTGCCTTTCTTCAGGAGAATGGACGCTGTAAAGTCTTAATATCTTGGAGAGAAGATTAACACAAGACTATAACCAGACCAAAACACGCTTCCCAAATCAAACAAACTAAAAAGACTGGTTCATTTAACCCAAGCAAGTATCTTCCTGACATCCATTCATAAAAAAAAGAGATTACTGTTCTTTGTGGCCAAAGGAGTGTATTGATATTATTACTAGCTAAGCCCTATCTATAATTTATCCTTTTTAGTCATGAAGCATACAGAAAATTTAAAGGACAAACTGTGGAAAAGGACTTGTAGTCCTAAAAAACCTTAGGCACTTTTGAAGACCTCTACCAGTTATTAATTTGGCTGCCAACATTTTTGCTATGTTTTTATATCTGGATTGTCCTTATTACATGCAGCTCTTACAGATCTTTCCGGCGTAAATTACCAGTTAAAGTTTCAGCATCTTTTGAAGTCTGAAAGAATCTTGCAGATAGGGTGTGTGAGCTTAAATGGATGTAGCTGAGGAAAACTCCAGAGGAGGAACCCCTGAGTCTTAGTTTTATTTGAATGTAGTTGATGCAGACATTAAAAGAATGCTTTGGCCAGATCTGCAAAGATGCTCAGGCTGAACATACATGTATCACTGCACCTGCAGTAACAGAAGTCTAAAATCCCATATTTGTTCCTTCATCTTTTAGGACTCGTCCCAGTTCTGAATACGCTTTTACTTGGTAAAGATGTTTCCAGTGTTGTGGTTTAGCGGCAGCTCAGCCCCACACAGCCGCTCGCTCACTCCCCCACCGGTAGATGGGGGAGAGAATCAGAAGGGTAACGCTCGTGGGTTGGGATAAGAACAGTTTAATAATTAAAATTAAAAGAAACAACAGTAGAAATGCAATGTAAAGGAGAACAACGAGAGGCGCAAAGCCCCGGGGGAGGGGAGAGGGGGAACGAACCGCCGAAACAAACCGCACGCGCCGCAGCCGCCCGCCGACCCGGCGCCGCCCCCGCGCTGCCCCCGCCCCCCCTCAATATACTGGCCATGGTGTCACATGGTATGGAATGAACCTGCCATTGGCCAGTCGGGGTCAGCCGCCCCCACCATGGCCCTGCCCCTCCCAGCCCCCCCCCCCCGCCACGCGGCAGAGCGCGGGAAGCTGGAAAGGTAGCCGACCCCCACAGTGAGGAGAATTAACCCCTTCTCAGCCAAAACCTGCACATCCAGGAAGGGAACTATAACCTCACAAAGGAGCAGCAGAAGGCTGTTGGTACTAAAGTCCCTGTATAAGCTGCAAAGAGAGGCAGGGGACACACCTAGGACAGTAAAGATTGCCTGGTAGAAATGCTTGCGTTCCTCTGTTAGCTGTGACCCTGCTGTGCTAAGAAAGATACCTAAAGTTAAATTAGGCAAGACGCATCTGTGCTCCTTTCAGGGCCAGCCAGTACACAGAGATCCAGATTCCTCTTAATTGTTGATAACTCTTTAGGAACTCTACTGGACCACCTTAGGTTTTGGCATAGTCAATGGAAAGGCTGTCAGGCTGACCCCTCCCATTAGAGATTCAAATTGCACTTTTAAGTTGCTGTGTACTACAGAGGGATCCTGAGGGGAATGCCTCAGCTGAGTGTGAGAAGCTTGGAAGGATGGATCTGGCCTGGATTGCAATTTGTATAATTGGCTAATGGCAAACACATCTGTCCAGAGAGGTAGTTAAATCCCCACCTAAGCCAACAACAGTGCAAATTTCTGATCAGCTTCCCAGAAGGTGATCCTTATTATAATGTTATTAAAATGTTTTTTTTGATAACTTATTTCTATGCTAAGACATCTTACACTGACGGCTTACATATACATGATAGAAAGATAGAGTGTCTGAGAATGTGACTCTCTGTGGCACTCAGTGTGTGCATTTATATTTCTATTAAAAGCCACAGTCTGCACTGAGGTAATGGCAAGTTTCTGGGCAGGTAAGTGAATGAAGGTGGGTGTAAAATGCACCCTCTGTACCTAATGCAGCAATACAAAAACCAGTGAACTAATTATAATTTAAAGTGTTCTAAGTTTTTGAATATGTCTTATAGATACTAATATGTCAATAGAAACTGTTACTGAGTACCTACCTGTCCTGGTAAAATCCAAAGACGACATTCAGGCCTCATTGAATTTACCAGTAATATTCTCAGTGACCTAAGATTTTGCACGGTGGGATTTCCAGCACCACTCAGTTTCTGGCCTTCAGCCTTTGCATTGAGTTGTCATTGTACTAGACTAAGGCATACTCTCCCAAACATATTTGTTGTGTCTTGTAAGGGAGAGGAGTTTTTAATTTAAAGAAAAATATTTTCTTTTGAATTTGAAATAAGGGCCATTTTTTTTTTTTTTTCTGTTAGGCTTTGACAAAGAAAAATCAGTAGACAAAGGTTGTGTACCATTAACTACAAGTGAAGGGCTAGTTGACCTCAGCTGAGCCATTGATGAGGGTGAGGCTAATGGGAAAAAAATTGATCTCTTCATAATTTGTCAAGTGAAGTGTGGTTAGCTAAAAAAATCTCATTATCAACCCTGTTCTTGGGAATAATAAAAAATATCTGTTAAGTCAATTTTATTAAACACTTCCTAGGTATAACAGAAGTCTCAGTTGTCAGTCGCTGTATAACCCAATGTTGCTGACATGTAGATGTTGCACAACGTAATTGGTGATGTTATTCTAAGTTTTCTTGCAAAAGAATAAGTAAATCCATTTTCTCAAAATAAAGAGATGTAATTTAAGAGGGCATTAAGAATTGCTCTTCAAGAGAGACCTATGAATTAATTTGAGAACTCACATGTTCCTTGGCTTCTTTGGAAAATACAATAGGCTTTTACTTTCTTTTTAGGCCATAAAACATTTATTGTAGGACTCATTAAAGGATCCTATTAAATTATGTTTCTGTGAGTTGTGTCCCTCATGCACTTGGGAAAAGTGTGAAATGTAATTTCAATTGAAGGCATTTTTTGTTTATATGTGTAACACTTTACTTGCCTGGGGAAACAAATGATGTCTTCATAGGGTGCCTAACTCAGCATGTTATCTAGGTCATCACTGAGAGAGTGCCTCAGATAGCAAAAGCAAAAGACAGAACCTCTGCTGCTTGAGTTAAAGGACTAAGCCTCCTGGAGGCAGCTATAGCAAAACTATTCTCTGTGGATCAAATAGGAACAAGTAATAACTCTTGGATGGAGGATAACAAACAGAAATAAGGCAGAACAGGATGGTTGGAGGCCAAGTTCAAGGCTGGAACTCATGGAAATGTAGCCTGGCCCTATTGATTATTTCTTTACTAGCTAATTAAGCACCGTCAAGCACAAACCTAAGCACTACACTTGGTCATCCATGCTGTTAAATGGTCCCTGGCTGCCCACTTTTGGCTTGTACCAACTATTGCTTTTGCTAACCATTACATGGTCACAGTTTTTAGAACAGGGCAAGCAATATTCCCCTCATGGTATGGATTTTGCTGTCATGATTTGGAAAGTAAGAGAGTTTAATGGCATGGGGATAGCCAGACCATATTAGATGGCCTCCAGGACTTGTTTTAGTTTAGAGTAGTAGCAACATTTCAACAGAAGTATTGTTGTCCATATCTTCAAAGGCTAAGAGTTCACCTATTAGGTCTGAATTCTCATCCTAACTCAACTACTCCTATTTGGCTTTGGCCAGATCACTTCAACTCTCTTCATTAGTTGACTTCCTCTGCAGGTTTTTGATAACTAATATTTTTCACAGATATATGTGAAATATATACATATATATACATGCACACATGTGCATACAGCTATAGATAATTATGTATGACACTTGGAATATCCTGTCATTGTACATGCATGCTCAGTGTAATTACTGTTTTCAAGCAATAACTGTCTTCTGTGTTACATACAGATATGTCCATGAAGCAGAGCCAAACACTATTCACGCTTATCTGGCATGAACTCTTCTCAGGAAGTAGTTAATTTTACAAGTTTAATCTTTTATGTCTTATCTTTGACGAAGCCAAAATAATTATTTTAATTAATATAAAATATTTAGTGAAGGTTTCATGTGGACATATGTCAGCCTACAGGTTTACTTCTGAACTGTTCAAGTCACAGCTAGCTTTAGATGTTTGACTTCTTTAACTTGGGTAGTCTGGTCCCATGCCACATGACTTTATTTCTATTTTGCATTTGTATGAATTAAATAAAAAGAAAGTGGAAGATATCTGTGGCACAGGGAGGTTTGCAGTAAACTGTTTTCTATAGGCATTTTACAAGTATTCATGTTACTCTTACTATGCCAATATTACTTTAAAAAACATCTGGAAAGCAATTACAATTGTGTTAAGCTAAATCAGTGATTATTCAAAAGAACTTTCACAAATACCCTTTTTTCATTGCTCTAATGAGTGAGACGAAGTTGTGAGAATTCCTGCAGAAATGATGGTATCGCTTCTTGTTCTTTTCACAAAGTGTCCTCCAATATTCCCTGAGGGGAATGGTAAAGTTGTTTAAACTCTCTCAAATGGCAGTAAAGGGGATCACACTTTTAAAACATAGCCTAGGGAAATGCAACAGCACATAAATTCCTTTGGAAATTACTTGTCAGGTTCATTTGGAATGGTAAAAGCCAGAATGTGCTTCCAGCTAATAATTATTTCTGAGTGGGAGGGTTGTCTGAGCTCTGGGGAAAAACAAAAGATTTGAGTGCAAGTAATGAATTTGTTTTTGGAATGCTTTGCAAAACAAAAAATTTGTGATTTTTTTTTTTTTTAGTTTACCCCCACCCCCACTTCTAAAGTCTGCTGCAGCTCTGATTGAAATCACAGGGGACTTTACCATTGAATTTGCAGGGTAATGGATCAGGCCCATAGTCTCCTCACAGTCAACAACCGAAGAAAATATTTGATTTTTCAATAGGAAAGGTGTGTGATCTCTTATGACTGGCTGTTTAAGTACTCCATGCAAATCCCGTTAAGAAGTTATACTATGTAATTATCAATATGCAAGACCTAGTGACCTAGTATTCAAAGCAAAACAAAATAAACACACTTATGATCTGCGAGTAATAAAAACAGCTAAGTGCTTCCTTAATGGGGTTTGTTTCTCTTTTGGGGCCCAGTGAATTCAATGGGCAGTCACAGTGATTTCACTGAGCTTTGGCTCAGCTTTGGGGGATGGGATTCATCAGTCTAAATGTAGATGTCTGCATTCGAGCTATAGCTTACCTCGCTTTATAGTCAGGGGAAAAAAGCAGCTTGTTTTTATGGTCGGGGGAAAGAAGCTTGTTTTAGGATGCAGTTCATCTCGTCCTAATGTAGGTGTTTGAAAAAGGTTTTGTGAATTCAGTCCTAAAACTACCCATTTGTCTCTATTGACTACAAATGGAGCCAGAGTGACCAGCTGAGATGGAGATGAATCCCCCTCTTGCTGAGTGAAAAAGTGAGCATCTGCTGTTTATACAAACTGCTCTTTGCTTGAGTTATGGTACAAACCCACCAACTTCAGACTCTTCTCCTCTCTCAGTGCTTGCACAAAGTGCCTCTTAGTGCCCCTGTTGCATACATAAGGCACACTAATGCAAAGGGACAACTTTCTTCTGTCAAAATTGAGCCGTTCTATGGCAAATGATGCTTGGATCCCTCAGAATTATTTGCAAACTTAAGTTCAGCTGAAAATCTGAAACAATTTTTGAAAGAGTAAAAATATTTCAATACTGAAGAATGATTTTCCATTTTAAAGTGACATTTTGGTTGGAAAAGTAGCAAACTTTGATCATTTAAATTTACTTGAAATCAAAGAGTAAAGCACCAACCCAAGCCAAAGGGTATACATTATTTGAAGTATCTTTTTTTTTGGATTTTCTTTAAACATTATGGTTTTTGTGATGCGGCATTTTGTATTTCTGGGGTTTTAAAATTTTGTTTTACTCCTAAACCAAGAAAAATCAAACCGTCTATTTCCTCAGTGCACAGTAATGTGCGTTAGACCCTAACAGGTTGCTTTTTCCAAAGTTCATGTACTTGTAAAGCCTATGATGTGTTTTCTGCATCTCTGTATTTCAACACTTGTGTAGTCTTTGCCTAAGGGCTGGTTTTCATCAACATTTCTTGAACTGCTGTACACAGTGATGCTGTACTGTACACATTCAAGTGGCTACAGCCACAAGTGGTTTTTAACATTACTGTCCTCAGCAGGCTGGTGTAGAGCTGGGGCAAACCTACATAAGTCATTTGAACTTGAACTTGTGTAGCAGTTTGGGCTATAAAGTACAGGGATTTGCAAATACCCACTAGGCTCAAGTGGGGACATTAAACAGCAGCGTATCCACTGCTGTTAACAGAGTCATAGGCTGGTAACACTTTTTTCTTTTCACTTAGTGAAAGCACAATTCAGCCTTTTCAACTATTTATGGCAGGGCCTCCCACTGATCGTGGTATTGGCAGTCAGGGGAGGTTCCTTATTCTGGGGAGAGGATGAGCCCTCGCCTGTTTGCCTTCTGTTCAGTAGCGCTCTGTGGTGCATGCAATGACTCTAATGTATTCATTTAAGTAAACTTCCTAGGGAAGGCCACACATCCTTGAAGTTGACGACTGTTTGGGTTTTTTTTTTCTTTCTTTTTTTTCTCTCTTTTCCTTTCTAGAAATAGAATAGTTCTCTGGTGGGCTGAGAACAGCCATTGACTGCATTCCCTTGCTGTTGAAAAATTACTGTCAGAAGTGTTTGCTGACATCTAATCAAGGCAGAGATGAGGGATTTCTTAAAAACGGTACTTCTGATGCATGTCAGGTTGTTTTGCTTGGTCAGTTGTTGTCACCTCAGCTCTAAAGAATTTTAATTACCATAGCTGTTATGAATACATTCCCTTAGGGAAATATCATTTTCTTATATTTAAATTAATTTGGGTGAGTGCAGTTTCCCTTCTCCTTAGAGTGGCTTGTCTCATGGTTTGAAATCAGAACTATCCAAACTTTCTGAATTTGTGAGCAGAAGCTACTGAAGGGACTCCCCTGTGTGCCAGTCATTCTTCTCCCCAGAACAATGTGTGCACACAGGCAGGTTGTGGGCATGTAGCCGTGCACGAGGAGGCTGCATCCAGCCTCAGGAGTGGGCAGCTGGGCAGCTCCAGTTCAGCCAAAAGGGAAGAATCTCTTACTGAGTTGTCATCATTGCTCTTAGACAAACCCTAGTGACCTCGGCGTGCCTGCTCCATGTTAGAAATTTTGGAGTGGAAGTTTTACTAAAAATACATAAAATGCAACCTGCTGTTTGCCTGAATTCCTAATGAAAATAGGAATTTCATTTTCAAGTTCTCTTTGGCACTTCTGAACAGTTTCTGAAAGTTACTCCAATCACAGTTACATTTGGAGTAATTTAGAACTGCATCCCTGGGGGAGTTACATAAAGTTGTATTGGTAGAAAGCTAATGTAAGGGTGCCTTGATGTAAGCATTTGGATATTATCCTAACACTTCAGTCCATTTGGCAATAGTGCTTACCTGGATCCAGAAAGAATGAAAGCTTGCCTGATACGGGAACGTGATTTTTCATTCTAAACACCTTTCTCTCTTCCGCAGCTGCCTCAGATCTAAGTAGCAGATAGTTGCCCTCAAAGGATACTTTTCCAACAATGTCATGTTCTTTATCTGTAGAAGTTGCAGTAGCTCTTTGGATCTTAAACCAATGACAATAATAGACTGATTAATTTCTTTTCTGTCATCCTTTATATTACGCCTCCTATAATGCTCCATTACCATGATCAGTATTTTCACCTCAAGAGACAGATGAATTTCTGATATTTATGACTGTTTACTCTGGATGGCTATTTTTTTCAGAGCACAGAGAACTGCATTTCCAGTTTATTCACCTTCTCATACCTTCAAAGCTGTAAGCCATGTTCTATCAACCATAAATGCACTTTATTCCTTGGAGTGCATGCTCTGAATTTATAACAGTTTGGTAGAGAACAGTCTTTTGAGACATTAATTTTGTAATTCAGTTTATTCTACTTGAATTACGAGCCAAGTAATAAATCTACATTATTTATCTGCACTGGTGATTCCCAGCCAATTGTGTAGGTTATTCTTTGAGGAAGCTGTCTTCAACACTGTTCTTATTAAAAGATATTAAAAACTTTTTCCTTTCCCTGTTTGGAGGCTTTATGTTGTTTAAGAGGTCTTGTTGAGTCTTTCAAGTGTATGTGTTCCTATAGTCACTTCAAAGTTCTCGAAGTGACTTTTCCATACACCTGCAGCACGTACCTTCTCAAGATGGATTGAAATCTCATCAGAGGTTTGGCTTTTTGAGATCTGACCCTTCTGCAGAACAGGAGAACACGATAAGCATTGGTTTACCAGTGGCTGGACACAGATGATAGCAGATTTTAATACAAAGGCTTAAGACTTTGTGCAGGTTTTGCATCAGTCTCCATTAAGATGATTAAATGTCATCAGATGGCTAGTGAATGAACATAGCAGATAAGGGGAAGAGCTTGTGTGGGAATGGAAAAGGACAGTTTAGACCACTGAAGTTAGACGTTTCCAAATCAGCTGTTCATGATGAGATCTTCCATGTAAGACCTAATGAAGTGGCTGTAACAACCTCTGACCTCCGAAAGCTGCTGGAGGATGGGTGAATTATAACCCAGTCAGATGACCATTCATTACTGTAAGGGTGTTAGTGGAACTAATAAAGCTGTGAATCTAAGATATAACAGCGTAATAAGCACCAGGTCAGTATGACTTGAGAAGATCAAATTACATCAGACAAGACTAGTTTATGCCTATAATTAGGTAGAAAACAATGACCAGGAAAGGAGAAGGTGTCATATAACTTGATTCTCCCAAAATACTGACCTTGTCAAGTAGGACATTCTTATTAGCAAACTGGATTTATAAACCTATCATAAGGTGAGTGCAAAACTACTGGGGAAAAAAAAAATTATGAAGGGATTAAGGGCCCATTCTCAAAGTGAAACGAGGAGTGCTTGCTGAAGGGATTTTATTGGCTGGGACTGTATGGAATATTTTCATTAATCATCTTGGAAAACAGAACAGTGAGTATAGCTGTAATATCTGCAGACAATATGAACCTGGAAGAGGATTGCAAACTCCTGGGAGGAAAAATCTGAAAGACTGAAAACGAGATTAAATAAAATTCATGGTTGTCTTGACAAGCTGAAGAAAAGATCTGAGGGAAAAATAGGAGGCAACTCAGTGAGGAGAGGTGCAGAACACTACCCTGAGGAATAATTAATTGCATACATATAAGAAAGAGAGTGCTTTTGGCAAAGTAGAAGTTAAACAGACGCAATTGAATCACTAACTGAATGTGAGTGAAGAATCCCATGCTGTGAAAAGTAAACCACATACTAGGTTATATGGCAGACGTGCTGTAAGTTTTACTCCTTCTGCTTTACTCAGCATTCATAAGACCTTGTCCTGTTCCCAGTTTTGGGCATTGCACTGTAACAGATGGGCCAGCTGGAGGGAGTCCAGCAGAGAGTGCAGATAATCTACAGATGCAGAAAACATGACCTTTAGGGTGATACTGGAGGAATTTGTTTTGCTTAGCCTAAAGATGAGAAGACTGAGGAGGACATGGTGACAGTGCTATAAAGGATTGCCAGCAAAAAGAGAGAAATAATCTGTTCCCTGCATCCACAGACATGACACGAAATAACAGCTTAAAATGCAGCATGGGTTATTTAGGTAAGACATCAGAGAAAAGCATGTCACTATAATGATAGAACAAGTCTCTGTCTGGAATGATTTAGACATAGCAGATCCTGACTTTGGCCCAGTGCTGGATAAGACAAAATTCTCAGCCAGAGATATGTTCCTTTCCGGTGAAAGTGTTACCGCAGCAAATGAGGCATGAAGCACCTTGCTGTCCCAGAAGTCACACACTTGAAATGAGCCACAAAATAAAATGTGGGCTAAAAAAGTTGAAAGGCACTGGACCAGTTGATGGCAAGGTTCCCTTCGAAGCCTTCTTTCTCTGGCTTTAGAGCATGTCTTTAAATAACTTATTTGGGGGTATCTCAGAAAGTGCCACCTAAAATAAATTCAGGAACTCTTATGGAAAGGAAAAAGAAAACATACTTTGGTTTTTGGCTGCATATTCTCTTTGACTGAGTGAAAGAGCGGCTGGACTAGAATATTTGTTGCTTCCCTCACCTTTAGGCTGCATTAATTAGGGTCCTCGATGCATTCTAGAAACTTTAATTTTGCTCACCACATTCAAGCCCCAATAATTGGACTCTGAGAATTTTGATATTTTTCTTTTCAGAGTATGATTATGGGTATGTTGTTTCTAAGACTCATACTTTCAGAAATCATAAAGTGGCTCTGTTCAAAACTGTCCCACTTTGCACACAACTAAATCATGCCTGTTTGAGCTCAAGGATGAGAAATGTAATCCCCAGAATTTTGTAAGAGAAAGCTAATTTAGGTTATCTGCAAGAAAAGTTTAGAGAGGATGTCGACTAATATAACTTTACTGTTAGGTTATAACTATTACGATGATATAAAACTTCTGTGCTTAATGAAAATTTTGGTATTTTTCAGCTTTTGTTTAAAGAAAATTAATTTAATTAGTCTTCTAAACATATTGATTTCTGTAGGGTTGTGTTGGAGGAGTACATAAACTACAGCAAATACTTCAATGTTGCATATAACGAAGAAACAATAAATACCTTTTCCTGTTTGCTAAAACATTACTTTATGCCAGGCAGCATAGGTGAGCATAATGACTGATGGATAGATCTCCCTTATGAAAACAGAACATATTTTAATAGAATAATTATTTGTAAATATTTTAGCATAAGGGCAGAATGCAACACACAAGCAGAGTGTAATAAAGCTGCTCTTGGAAATGCATGGAAATCCAAAGCTAGTTCTGATAATGAGCAAGAATCTGGCCTAAGAAGAGATCAGGTAACAGTGACTCATTAGCAAGCCAAATATTTTCTTTAAGTTCATGATTTTTACTGCTTGCATCTGTCCTTCCATGCCCCCATCCCTCTCCTGTTCCCCAGACATGGCCTAGGTTATATAAAGTTCATATGAAAAAGAACTTGATCTTATATTCATATAAATCAAACGGAATAGACTTTCAAATGCTTTAAATAAATCGCTGGTAATTTGTTTGTATTCACTCATATTGGTTTAACATGGGCCTGTAACTGTTCAGCTTGTTCCTACATCTGTTTCCGCAATTTAGGGAGAACATCTTCTTGCACTGTATGTGAAAGTAATTTCCTATAAACAGAATGAGGCTTGAGCTCTCTGTTAAGGGACATTCATTTGGAGAAGGAAGGAGGAACGACATAATGGCTATTAGCTTGTTTCATGATGTATTGATGAGCAGTCTCTCATTTCCAAGGTTGTAACTCAGAGAAGTGTTAACACAGCCTAAGATGACTCACTTAGAATTTACTCACTAGATTGTTCACTTTCCTCCTGTTAAAATCAGATCTTTTCCTCCCGCAGCCTCCAAGAGCAGCATCTATACAATTAAGGGCAGGTTTATCAGAAGATGACACTGGCCCTTACCTTCCCAATAGGTTCTCCAAAACGTGATGTTCCGTGTCCTTTCTGAAACCTGTAAGCTGTAACTCCATTATATACTTTCTGCTTAGAAATTGAATTTTTGAGAACATTCCCACTGTGGTGTACATGTTCCTTCCATTAAACTAGCAGGCTGAATGAACAAGTAAAATAAGCTTGTGCTAATATGGGCAGTATGGATCTAGCTTTAATTGAAAAAGCTTTTACAATCAGAGCATTTATATTACATTTCTGGATGGAAAAAGATCTCTTTTCCATTTTCTCTTTCCCTACTCCTATACAGCTGTAAGCATGACAAAACATCTGTCCAACAGGCAAGTGATTATTAACTCCACTTTAAAGACCTTTCCTAATAAATAATGTATTTACAGTTGGCAGATCTAAAGTCCTAAATCTTTTTTATTCTAAACCTTTTTCTGAAGGCTGCAAAGCAGAGTGGTAGCACAAACTGTAGCCCAGAGTCCGGTTTCTGACTACTTCTGTGTGCTGTATCGCTATTGGTACAAACATACTGCATCAACTGCAAAACAGTAGAATTCATTCTCCCCAAAATTAGATGTTGGTGCAAATCCTGGGGATGCAAACTGAGCAAGGAGAGGTAGCTGCTGACAGTGCTGGCTTGAGATCATCTTCTCTGACCAACTAGACCCAAAGCTTATGGTAGGATACCTGAGTTCTGCTTTGTTGGTAAAAAATCTGAGATGCTTTATCACAAACTAAATTTAAGATCAAGTTGCAGTAACTTATGTAAGGAGAAAAATACTTACAGGCACAATTCTAAATAATGTAATCTGCTTTCTTGGAGAACTCTGTTTTGTCCTCAACCCAGTTCCTATTTTTTTCACACCAAGGATATAACACAGAATCCAATTGCTTGATGGCTTTCCCTTAACAGCCATCTCAGGACACAGATGACTTTGAGCATCTCTGGAATTTTAGCACACGAGTTACCTGGATTTGTTACAACATTCATCAGTAAAATGGCTGCAATGCCCCCATTGAATTGGTGGTAGTTAGGTTTCAGACTTGGAAAGTAAAGGAAAAGCCATATTCTCAGAGCTCTAATTTCAGGTGTTTATCTTTGCAATGTCCCTCATTTCACTCTCATGTTTTCACAGTCATAGCGATTACTAGTTTCATAATAATACAAAAGTAAGCTGAAACTCTTGTATAGCAATGTATACCAGAGCATGGCTAATTTTGTGGAATGAGCTTTGCAGAACATAACTCAGGCTGGGAACAGATGTGCTTTTCTCAGCCCAGCTCTGCTTATGGGGAGATTACTGTGCCTCGGTGCTGACTTGCTCTTATTTTCCAGCAGAACTGATTGTGTGAGTGCTTCTTCACCCATTTCAGTTACACCAAGTCATATTAGCTTAAGTAAGGGGAATAGGTCATGGTTAACCCAGTTTATTTTGATCAAAATGGGTTAAGGAATCATAAGAATTCACTTGTGGAAACTGTGACTTTTGCTTGGAAAGCAGCTAAGGAAGAGAGGCTGAAGGTAGGCAGTGGACAAGCCTGTTTCCAGGGTGTGCATCTGAATATGCCTTTTGAAAAATTTCACACATGGTAATGGGAGAGCATCCTACCTGCCTTTCCTGGATGAGTGACACTGTCCGTAGCATGAACAAGCCGTGAGGCTGCAGTGAAATGTAGCCCATGCTTGAAGCCTCAGGACAGATGAAGAGCATCTGTCTTTCCAGCGACACACATGTTGTGCATGGGCACAGTGCTGAGCAGAAACGAGCCATTTCATTTTAAGTTTTGAATGCTTCAGGCCAAATATCGAGATTACTCTGATAAAAATATTGAAAAACTTTAAATAAAAAGAGAAGAAAAATTTTTAAAAATGGGGTGGTAAAAAAATGATTAATTTAGCAAGTGAAACTCTGCTTAACTATGAAAAAAAGCATGGGTTACTCAGGCCAGAAAATACATACAATATTACACAGGACCTTCCTAGAATCAGAATCCTAACAGCACTGTTAGAGTCAGGGTATCCTCAATAGCTCCATGTAGTATAAATATACAAGAAAGTTTGGTTGTACGCTCTAGATATTTGTTTGGTAAGTGTGGTGAAGTGAAATGAGGTGGTTAGAGAAAGAGTCCACACCATAAATTCTTGAAGTAGGGATGACAGATGAATACTTTATTTAAAGCACTATGTTTCCTGACACTTGAGAAATAGACCAACAGCACATGATCTACTTCACAGGCAGTTTTGGATAATAAGACAAAGCAAAGTAATTCCAGACTAGAGTTTTTCAATGAGCAGTAAATCTGCTGAAAAATGGTATTTGTGAGAGACTGAAATATTCAGCTAACCAGATAGAATTCGTTGATTGCCTTTAGCTGAAAAGAATGGAGAAAATTAAACCTGGTGAAACGTTTCACCCTGATGTTTTGAAATAGAATATCTCCTTGTGGAAAGGACAAACCCTTTTTTTCTACATTTTTTAAAGCATTGTGTGACAAGAGCTATGGAATTGTAGTTATAAATATGAAGCTCAAGTTCATTGTATAACCATTGGTGCAGCTTGGGTCCGTCTCTATGTGCAAACCCAGTGCACTTTAGACATGAGTTCCCTGGGTGTCCCCGGAACTCCTCATCTAGCTGCACAGATAAGATAATAGACTAGTCTGAATCAGTGGAGAGACTTGAGACAAGGTGAACTTAACCCCTAGCCTGCTTCACCACAAAGCATTTGATTAACTGGCACAGGAACTCTCCAGGTGGGAATTTCAGCCTGTCTTGAAGCCTTGCCCTGGCAGCTCCAACTGTGCCTAGACCAATCCCGATGCTCAAATGTGTTGATTAACATTGAAGGTGGAGAATCTGGCCATTCCTGAGACTTCCCAAGGTGACTCCTGCTGCAGAATTGATCAAATTGTACATAGATAAGACTTTTTTTAATAGGTAGTGAAAACTCCTTCTGCAGGTGCAGAAATGGTCAGGTGGGACAGTCTTTTGTAGTTAGGAGACATCTTCTATGCAGTTTAAGGTAGGACCACAGGTTGGTGGGTGTAAAAATTGGGTATAAGAACAGAGGTTTGTGGAGTATCACTCTGAGCAGTTTAAGATGCCATTGCAAGGACTCTTGAAACAGTCTCCCGTCACCATCCATGCAATGACAAACTATCCCTTTTGAGATGTTTGCTTCCCCATGTGACCGTTACCTTGTGTAAAGATCCCAATTGTTTAAAACTCTTCTTAAGATCCTGTCTGCGAGAGTCCAACAATTGCTCGTTTATAAATCAATTAAATAAAAAAGGGGAAAAAAAGATTAAAAATGTTAAATAACTGTAGACAAAGTATTTTGGTGTTAGTCAAATGGATTTTCTTTTATTTTGTTAATGTTGCCCCCTTCCCAACAAACAAAAGAACAACGAATAAAACTAAATCCCAACGATATAGGATTTTTTTCAGTTAGGTTCCAGTTCCCCATCTCCTCTTCCTGTTTCTACAGTTTTTGCTCTCAACTGATGAATCCCCCAATGCTTTCAGGTCTGTCCATTAAGTATCTGATCTTAAATAGAAGAAGCTCTACATGCATAGCTGGACATGTTATTGTAGTTTTTGTGCTTTTATGTCTGTTCACTAAAGGGTGAGTAGATACATGCACATTGCTCTTTTAGAAGGTCAAGGGCTTCCTTCATGAAGGAAGCCAGGTATTCATAAACATCACATTCTTCTAGCCCTTGTGTCTCACCATAACACATCCTAATCATGATAATTGCAGCACTTGAGAAAATATCCCACGCATGTGGCCCATTCCCCTGTGAGTTTGTTCTACTCATTTAGCATATTATATTTAATAAAGTTGTATAATATAACCAGCTATTGATTATATTATATTTGGTTATGTTGAGCACGGGAGAGTAAGAAACCATTCTGTGGTATGCAGCAGAGGAGAGGTGAAAGAGGAGCAGCTGAGGCTTGTAGGTACATTCCAAAAACCAGACAGGCTCAACTTAAGTTCTCTGGGCTTCAACACCTTAACTTCCCAATGGTACAAATGCCAGGCAAGGTGACTGCTTGGGTTGTGCTGACTACTGCTTTGTACTCACTACAAAGAGAAATCTATCTTCTCCTGCAGGACCTCTCTCATGAGCCCAGGTTGCCAGCATCACCTATTTAGGGAGACAGGGAACAGACAGCAGGATACTGGACAAATGGGAGCTTTAGTCTGACCTAGTAAAGTTAGTCCTAGGGGTTCAGAAATGATTAGGAGAAAAAACATGTTATCAAATACAGCAAACCCTTTCAGTCCAACAGATAAAAAGCCATATAGCCTTTTCAGCTCATGGTGATCTGGAAACACCTCAGGTACTTTTATCAATAAGATTCTCGATTTTGGTGCAGCTTAGATTGCTTAAAAGTCATGTAAGCATGGGAGGAGAAGACATCAGTAAGACCGGAAATATCAAGAGAAGCCTCTTTAGCCCTTAAAATAAGTGTCCAAACCAACAATGTCCTGAGGCAGCAAAAGAACTCCAACTTTGAGGCCATAATTCACACTGTTCTACCCAGTCCAGACTCCCATCCAGACTGAAGGGACTTGTCTTGAAGGAGCTGCTGAGTCCATCCCCCGCTGGACAGTGTAGTTACGTGTGACCATCTTCCCCCTTTACCTCACCCCATCAAGAAGAAAAGGGAAAGGCAAGCTCTTGCCCTAAAATAATGTAGGCCAAAATCAAAGTCAGATCACCTTCCAAGTATTTATTTTGTCCCTTGCTCGGTTTTTATTTGGTGGTTACTCAGAATGCTGCTGAGAAGAAAGTGATCAAACAACTAGTGGTTTACAGGGAGTAATTATAGGTGCTGCCCCACTAGTATCTGCACACTGTATTCCTCATGCCCTGTGTTGTACTATGAGGAAGAATTGCTTTCTTGTTTGCGCTTCCTACTCCAGACCTTGCTGTACATCAGTGACTGAAGTTATCTGTGCATTGTTTTCTATTTACATTTATGCCCATTAAAGCCAATGAAAAGCTTGAACAATACTGAACGTAGACTATAATCAGCATGTAAAGTTTGTCGTATGTCCTGGGATCTTTGGATGAAGGGCTCTCTATATGCCTCATCATTATTAGTTTTTCCTGCATCATTTGTCAAGATAAATACATGGCTGTTGTTTAGCACAATGTACTGGAAACTTCTGACTTGCAAATTAATCTGAAACATAGAACCATATAAAAACATTTTATGCATCTATCATTGATGATTTAATTTCTGCTCTTGAGAAACAGTCAAAAAGGAGAGTTAGCAATACATACACACAAGTTAAAAGAACACATGTAATGAATTAAAAATTGTTGCCTTCAGTTAGACACTGATTGTCACTATGGAGCAGTGAATATGATGGGGAATTAAATTAAAGTAACACAGCCAATACAAAAAGCTTCTATTGTACTGATAAAAATAAAAGCATGGGACCTTTCAGAATGCAAAGGCAGATTCAGCCATAAAAAATATCGTAGAAATCTAATTCTAGTACTTTTCATGTAGCTGAGCATGTAATCTCTGCTCACATGTAAAGATACCCTTGAGGAGGAAAAACAGGAGGAGGTGCTTTATGTTTATGCATTGGGTTGTCTCTGTGGAAGAAAACTGAAGAAGTTATGAGGTTGATTAAATTTACGTTGTGGTTGGGAATTATGCACAGATCAGAAATTAAGGTTGATGATTCAGGGTCTTTCTGGTATAAGAGATGGTATTTTAAATAATTTTTATATATTCCACTTTACTCAGAAGTGTCACATAGTAATATGGTACACTCTGTCATGCCATGTTATGTCATTTTCAGCAGGTCCACGTGAGATAATGTGGAAGGAAATCTGAACTGCATTCTTGTGACGGGTGGGACTTCAGGCTCTGAAACAAAGTAGTTTTGCTTTCTGGGAATTTCTGTCCACTGTTTGCTGTATTCTTCACTCTGTCTTCCTGTGAACAAAGTCTGAATAAAGTGGGAAACAACTCTTCTTCCCTCAAGTGCTGGCCCTCTCGACCACCACAGATCTTCTCCACCCTTTTGCTAGACTTTGTTCCTGACTGTACAAGGTGGGCAGCTTGGGCAGCTCCATTCCAGTGCAGGCTGACCCTGGACACTAACAAGAGCTAGTAAAAAAAAAAAAACAAAAAGAGCAAAAGATGTCCCCTTGTACATCACCAGTCACTACCAATCACTGTGACCAGATGGCCAGTCTCTTCATGGCCTGCTTTCTGCATTGGATGAGGAGTATCTGCTGTCCCTGTGCAGAGGTATTTATTCTCCTTTTGGGGCTGAATATAGATCCTAACATGAAGAAGAACCCCAGGGAAACCCTCAGACCTGTGCCAAGGAAGTACTGTCTGGAGAGCTGCCCGTTTGTGCCTGGTTAGTGTTTTCTGGCCAAGATATTTGGCAAGAATTCACAGAACATCTTTGCTGGGCTATGTAAGTCGGGGAACATTTATCTTCAGTCCCCATGGCTGAACACTGGTTTAGCACACCAGGCCCACATAGATACTGTGGACCTGACCTTAGGGTTCACTGTTTGATTTCTGCTGTTCCCTCCCTCTCAGTGGTTTAATTTTTCATAAATCTTCCGACTGTTGGGGTCACTAGATAGCCTTATAATTATGCAGACTCTGTTTCTCTTTTTAAATAAATGTTGGCCCTTAACTCTAAGTAATTCCCTTGAGGAGCCAGATTTGTCAATATAAATCATTAGAACTTGATGGAGTTGAAAGTCTGGGAAACGGTGAGAAGATCTTTTGTGTGTGTGTTTCTAAGAGAAGGATGTTGTCTGCAAAGTTGAACAAATAAGAGAACGTGAAAGATAGAGACACATGTGCTGTTGGTAAGGCTCCTTCCAAGCATGCTCACAGGCAAACTTGCCAAGCTCCATTCCCTAAGACAGAGGCATGCTGGTTAACCCCATCAAGGTACTCTGGATCTAAGCATCTATCTCACTGATTCCCATAGTCCCATAACTTCAGTGTTACCAGGATATAATTCTTGTTATCTGGGTCTCTATAAACCCATGGAATGGGCAGTAAATTTTGCAAGAGACTTCTCTGAATTAACATTAATTATTTAAAACCAAAGTGTCTATTGTAACCTAGCTGTCTAGGCCACTGCCTAGTCAATAAGGAGAATCTCCTCTATATGACTCATCTTGTCTTAAAACAGGTGCCTTAAATCAGGAATGATGATCCTCAAGATGCAAGCCTACCTTCAGTGAGCATACAAGAAACTTGGATTACTAGTTTTAAGCAGATCATTTATTTTTAGATGACTAAAATTAAGAGATATATTTCACACAGTAGTAGCTTCCCGTAACTGTCCATTCAAACTTGTTCATCTTTGACATGGAGGGAGCACCAGACATGAGAAGGGGGTTTATTCCTCCAGTCTTTATTTTAACATGGAGTGCTAATGAGGTAGGGATAATATGAACCAATGGCAGTGGTGGCATTTGAATATAGTGGTTGCTGGAGTGAGATAAGGAAAATGGCTTTTCATAGCCAGCCAAAGATACATCAGCTGGTAGGAAAAGAAACAATTTATATTCCTTAGATAAAAAATATTCTGTTAAAAACATTTCTGAAAGATATTTATGTGAAAGTTCTCACTGACAGAATTCTAGTCAAAAGCCTATTCATCTTTTCCTAAGAGAGGTATCTAAGATAGGGCAGATGAATCACCTTCTGGAGGTACCTGTCTCTGAAGACTTCTATTCAAACATTCTTCTTTGTCTGTGTTGGGTGAGGTAAAGCTCTGGAAATTGCTGCTTTTAACCCCTGTAGTGGAAGTGGCTGGTAACAAACTGGAAAGGAGAGAGTGAAAAAGATCCTTTGTTGCAGATGATCTGAAAATCCCAGAATAAACTTAGAAATAATTAAGAAGATAAATAAACCTGGGAAAATATTCAAGAAGAGGTCATAGGTTTTCAGCTTCCTGAAGAGATAAAGCTCACTGTTCTGGGAAATCTAAAATTAGTATGAGATTTAGATGCCAAACGAAAGGCGTCCTTGAAGAACTCCAGTAAAAAAAAAAAATCTAGAAATGGAACACTTCAGATCTGGTTATCATTTACACTAAAAATATTTTTATCACATTTACAGTGTGAATTAGCCTTGCAGTAGGTGTAATTCCACCTAGTTCCCAGTAATTACCAAAATGGTGTCAATTAGGTTTTTTGAGATTGGGCTTTCCTACTTCCCAAATAAGAGGCTTGATTGAAACTATGAATAAGCAAGTAGCTATGAAGAGAATATCAAGACCCACAAGAGCTCAAATACATTCAGCAAATTACAGTTGTCTTTTGTTATTACATGCAAACAATGCATTTATCAAACTACAATGTAATATATTCTGTTCAGCCAAAGCTGTCATCATGTAAGTGTTCCACATACAGAAAGGAATGATTGCAGGTTCTAAATATTTTCATAATTATTTTTAAATAATATAACATTCAACAATATCCAGGCTAATGTTTCAGTTCTGTGAATTTCTAGCCTATGCAACCTTAGAGACCATAGAGAAATAATGGGACTTAGGATAAGAAATGAACACAGATCAGCACTGATTTATTACCTCCTATTTTTAACCTGGTTTCCTAAGAAATCGATGCTTATGTGATCATGTTGTGTATGTGTGTAGGTATTAAATTGGGCTTACTGACGAATTTCAGCTAGATTTGTGGAAAGAAATCTCAAAGAGAGTAAGGGTGAGAGTAATCTCATGTAACTCTGGATCTCTGAAAATGTGGATATGTCCACTTGAACTCAACACTCCAGGTTCCCTTCATAGGCAGTAGAGGGAAATTGTCACTGTGTATTGTGATGCATGTAATCTATTTTAGACATTTGTTGTAGGACGAGACAAACCTTGCTAAAGAAATGTCTATTTCTCTCCATTGGCCATATAGAGAAATGAGCTAGATGATGAGCCCAAGTGTGGAAGTCTAGACCTTAACTTCCTGAAAATTCTGTATGAATAAGAAGGTGGTGTCCCTTCTGGGTTGAGGGCTTTAATATGGCCTCAGCTCTTGCCAGGCAAGAATGCAGACAGGTGGGAACCATTATGGGTGCCCCATTTTCAGAAAAGCTTCAATCAGACTTCACAGCTTGCTAGAAGTTAAAGAATCCATACGGGGGTGATGCATTGACTAAAAAGTCAACTTATGCACACTGTTAGTGGTTCTGTATAGTAATGATGGTCTAAACGTGGCAAATCACAAATATTAAGGCTTTACCTGTGGGTATTTTAATGTCTGTTTTCTGTGAGGATTCTCCCATGTATAATGAGAGCTGAGCTCATACTATATCACTTTACTTAGAGGCATGTTGTGGTTTAAGAGCAAATGCCAGTGTGGAGACTAAATGTATTTGGATACCCAAACACTTGAATCACAGAGATATGCAGTTTTAATAATTACATAACTTCTCTGTAATGTGGGAGAAGTGACATGGTCCAGGAGGAATGTTGAATGGGTTAGCATAGTGGTTCCAGCTGCGCTGTGCTGCACTGTGCATCATCCTGGGGCAGGGTTGCAGGTCCCCTGGGGTCTCTCCAGTTCTCTGGCTCCTCCTGGATTCAGAGAAGTGGTCCTGAATCCCCACCCCAGGGTCATGGGGCCACTCAGAATCTCTCTGGTACCCTAGGTCCCACTCCAATATTCTTCATTTGGGTGGAGACTACCTCTCTGTTGACTGGTCTGTTTGAATTCCACTGATCTTTTTCTGATTTACTATCAGCAAATGGCTGATTTCTCTGTTGTTAGTACTCACAAGCTGCTTGTTCTCAACACAGGTGCACTTCCTGGCTATCAACAGGTCGCTTGCATGGTTTGGCTGTTTCCTTGAGCGCACAAAAGCTATTCAAGGGTCATTCTGTTCCGTGGGACAAGAGGTTGGTGATATTTCAATCTACTTCTACTCAACAGAATTTTAGTTAAAATTTGCCTGCTTCTACTAAAATACAATTTTTTTTAACATGCTGTCCCAACAGCTATGCTAACTAGGCTTAACTCATGCTAACTACTACATGATGTCGTACCAAGTTTTTCTTCCACCCCTGTACTCAGCTGACCACCTTGCTGGTCGCAGCCCTGCTTGCTTCTCATTCTCAGCCCTTGAGTATCAGGCTTCATTACCCTTAGTGGTCAGTGAATTATCTGCCTAAGTAAGCCAGTTTCAAAAGTAAAATCCGACAATTTTTTATTGGGCATATGGAGGGAAGAGAAACTGAGCTTTTCCCTTTATAAATATTTCTTGCAGACAGTTATACAAAAAGCTGGCAACGTGGCTCTACAGGAAGATACAGAGGTAGCCTTGGTAATACTTTTAAATGGTCTTCAATCATACCTGAAATATTTCTTCTCAAAGGCATTTGACTGAAGCTCGTGACACTTTGACTCAAACGCTTACATTATGTGGTAGTAATATGGGTGCACAGGAGCTCAGTTAAAGTCTGTCTCACTGAAATCTAACAATACAATAGCTCTCAGGAAGGTATTCATGAAAGGAGTTGTTTTCACTGGAATTGCCCCATAATACAACCTTTTGCTATAAGGCTATTTAACATTATTTATTCATTTTCCAGGCTATGCTATGAAATGTGTGATAGATTGGTAGAATATCAAAATAACAGGGAAGAATCCTTAGGCAAAACTAGATGGTTTTCTGAAAAATATGTTTTGCTCTAGCTGTTTAAAGAAGTTCTTCGGCCTGAGTGAGTGACAGCTGGGAGAAGGATTTGCATTCCCTGATCACATTTTTTTTGTAGGCCTGTGTAGAACTATATTAAGCCAATGATTATAATCAAAGCTAATGGTTTTTGGACTTTACGTGATTATCTATAAGAGTCAAGGAGGAATTTTTGCCCTGCTGCCAAGTTTTTAGATTTTTTCTTTTCTTTTTTTCCCCCTCAGAAGTAACAGAAATAAGCAGCAGCTGGATATTGGATAGGTCACTGATTTGGTACAGAGAATTCTCACAGGTGTCTGAGTGGTTTATTTTCTCACACACTTAGAGTCGTATTTGTTTTGAGATATGTAGCTGAGAAGGAATCTTATACTAGATTATTCTGAAAGGCCCTTTTGCTTTTCACTTTCTTCTTCAGCTACAGATAAATCTCTTTAGCTGACACATAATCAGTTTTCTTCTTTCATATGGACCTTGGACACCTTGATCTCTATACTGTCATACCTCTCAGGTTTCTGAGGACTGAAACATTCATTACAATTAAATATGTAGGCTATTGATGTGAAATATAATTTTCTCTGATAGACCCAAAGTCACATTAGATGATCTGATGGTTCCCTTTGGCTTTGTTTTCTGTGAAACCGTAGGCTATTCAGAATGTCTGCATATAGGGAGTGGATAAATTTAATCAATGCTCAAATTTAGTGGTGAACAATGGTTAATCAGATCTACTGATCTGCAGGAAAGCAATCCAAATACTTAAAAATCTTGCTGTTGAACCAGACAGGGACTGAATTATACCAAATGTTGTAAATGAAGAAATTTCTTTTGACTTCAGTGAATTTTGGACCAGCTCCCAGGTCTTAAAAGCACACAGTGCTACCGCATTATCACAATCTTTCAAATAGGTAAAGTTGTTTAATGATGCCATTTTTGTTCCACATTGCAGTTTCTGCTAGAGAACTAGTCTGGAAGAGAAAACCAATTAGAAAAGCTTCTTACTTGATGCCACCTCAAGGTCTTGTTTATTTCTACTGCAATTTGCTATTTCTAAGTTAGTTAGCAGAGTCAAAAATCCAACAATCGTGTGTTCCCAACAGTGTAGTGGGTTCTTTCATTTGGTGTTTGATTTCATTCAAGATACACTAAATTCTTCAGTCACTCAGTTTTTAATTTTTTTAAATAAAAAAGATTTTAACTACACATATTCAAAACATTACTGGAGTCATTTTCCAAATGAATAAATTGTCTTTTCTTCTTCATTGAACCTCAAATCTGAATTTATCTGTTTGTGCAGTTTCCTGCTCTTTGTTTCAGTGACCCTCTTTCACCTATCGTACTCACCATAATTATTTGACTTATCTGGCAGTGAGAACTCATCTTCTTTTTCTCAACCATAATTACTTCATTGAGCATTAAAGCGAAAAGGCCACTTTCCTCTTGTTGTTCATCTTTTCCAGATGTCAAGTTATTTACAAAGCCTTTGAATTAGTAATGATATGATGAGAATTTTGGTAAATTATATGTGAGAGAATTATGCCCATTATAATCTTGAATTCTCATTTGTCCTGAAACATTTTTTTCCCTTCTCAGTTTCCTAAGCATTGCAGTAGTGGTTTATTACCGTTTCAAAGTGTTCTGCCTATGACATTCTGCTTAATGATAGCAGAAGATGTGACCCAACCAATGTTACATTTTTCTGACAAGCTACTAGAATTTCAAGTGTTTTGATCTCTTTCTTTTTTAAAGGCATGAAGCTAAAATAATATGATTGTGGCTGTAAACTCTCTCACTCTTAACAGGACTTAAATCTTTGATTCCTTCCAACAATAAATAAAAAAGGTTTCTTTGAAGATACTCCTCTGAGAAGGGTCTGAAATTTTCTCAGGTGAATCAGTTTTATAAATTTACCTTTACTTACGAAATAAAGGCCTGAATTTTTGGTCTCCTATCTGTTAATTTCAGATGCTCATTGCTGTCAGTCACAAAGCTAGAAAGCTATTGAAAAATCAGATTTAGGTGGTTTTAGACACTGTTCTTTTAGACACTAGATTTACCCCGCTTAATTTTAAGCCTGTACTGCTCAGGAAGAGTAGCTGACACCTCAGGTATGAATCAGATCTCAGGTATGAATCAGATCTCAGGTGAGCCAAACTGAGTCTCTTTATGTTAAAGGGAGCCTATAGCAAAAAGTATCCCACCTCCCCAACTCTGCTGCGTGCTTTCTTCTAGGTGGGATGAGTTTGGGCCTAAGCGTACAACATTGCAAAAGCCCTTACCTAGTGGCTCTCATGCCTCTATAATTGATTAATTAAGGTATTGCTTTCTGTAAAGATTCCCTTTTCCCCTTCTTCCCGCAGATACCTCTTTGTGTCAGACCTGACCAAGTAGCTATAGCACCTGACACAGTGGTGTTGTGAAACCAGTTCCTCTAACTTCCTTCTTCCCAGCTGGTTATCATTTATGCTGTTTTCCTTGCTTCAGAAGATACAGATTTACAACTGAGTAAATTTATTTCTTATTTACCATTTATCTGAGATTATGAGAAAGATCCTAGGAAATTTCTTTGGAAAGCTTAATCCACTCATATGAATAGTCATATCCAGAGCACTGAAGAAGAAAAAAATGCCCAAATTTCATTAAAAAACCCCAACCCTCTTATTTTTATTTCACTTTTTTATGTATAATTCAGCTAGAACCAGCTACATTAAAATTACATTGTTTTCCAGTAATTTCAATTACTGTCCCGGTGCCAGAAGAGGTTTTTAAGAGAGCCTTTACACAAAAGTTGAGCCTCAGATTCTGGATCTTAGAATGTTACAAGGAATCTGGTATACTGTAGGCATAAGGTACACACTGAATTTTGTGAAATCAATGGTAGTACTGTGCTTGTGCATAAGAGATGCCATATCTCTTCTTGGCATTTCTTTGATGACCAAAGAAGTACTCAGTACCACAAGACTTTATAACCTCACAGTGGGTGACGCCCAGATAAAACTCTGGAAAAATCAGTACATTAATTGTAGTGATTAACATGAGTGACATTGTTTTCTTTTAAAATAGAACCACAGAATCTTAGAATACTTTTGACAGAAACACAAAGAGCAGCTTTAAATAAGTGTGGCCACAGATCTTGGTAGTCTAGAAGCAATGAAATAGCTTACAGAACCTTGGAAGTATCCTGCAGCTTTTCCTGTGTCCATTCTTCATTTCTACAGGAGCGGAAATGCACAGTCCCTTTACAATGCACAGTCCCTTATGAAAAGGACACCTACTTTCTATAATGATGCTATACTGTTTGTTATATTCTGTAACGAACTGCATTTAGCAATTTTAGTCAATAGTATAGTACCAGTTAGAATAAGCAAAAAGAATGATTCTGAAAGCTCTAAATAAACCTCTAAAGACAAAAGAGGCTGAATATTAAGGATGAAACTTATTCAATGAAGAGTCTTTACCAAACTGCGCTGGAGTTAGCATTTCTCTAGGGTCTGAGTTCTCATATTGCATCTCATGATGGAAGGTCAGACTAGAAGAGTACCCCAACAATAGGCACTGCATGAATTATAATGCAGCACCTGCCCCATTGTGCTCTAATCTTCAGAGGAATGTGCTAAGCCATTGCCAATTTTTAAAATTTTCACAATTTCTTTCCTTCTGTTCCCCTGCTGGTTTTTCACTGCAGTATCCACTCTGCGACATTCCTTGGAGCAATGTTCCTCTAACATTCCAATGTTCCATCACAGTCACCAGCACACATCAGGATGTGTTGAACCAGCAAAAAAACATCAGGCAGCACAGATGCTGAATTTTCCTGATATGCCTGGAATGTTACACAGCAATGAGAGACTTGGAAAGTTGCTTCCATAAATCAGTTTTTGAAACTAAAGCACATAGCTTTGGTATTATTTTCTTTTTTTGGAGCTTGATTCTTTACTTAGCAGCTAACTGTGCTATGTAATCACTTGTTCCAAGGAAATCAATTAGTGCAATCAGCCTGGATTTTCTTTGTTCTGAAGATGGATGTTTCTTGAGACTGAGGAATGAAACATATGGAAAGGGTGTCCTGTTTTATACGAGAACTATGGTGAATCAAATCATGGAATGTCTTTTTATTGCAAATTAAACTTAAAATTTCTGTAACTTAAAATCAAACAAAATGTAACAATAATTTTTATATCTTTTTTTTTTTTACCAAGAAGTATCCAACAATGGTGATTTGGAAAAGCGACTGATAAAATAGATAAATGTTTTCTTGCAAAAGTCCATAGTACTTTCAAGTTTGTAAAGAAAGGTTATATAGTTTTTCCTGATTGAGACAATAGGGCCTCCTAAAAGTTTCCCTACAGTTGCACAAATGCAGGAGAGGGTCACATTGCCATGCTGAACAGAAGTTCCACACCAGCATTTTTCCCTACTCAGCTACTTAATAATACACTTCAAATATAGAGTTTGAAAACCCAGGCCTAAACTCTTAAAAAAATTATTAGGATATATTAGTCTATTTCAGTGGCAAACTTTTTGTGTTAAATTAACATAATTTAATCTTGGAGGCACTGTAGTCAAGTGAAAAGATTTAACCTCTACATAGTACTGATTTCAGACCTTGTAATAAAAGTTTAAGAGGAAATTGTAAGCTTTTATGCCAGAAATAGAAAATTGGCAGGTCTGTGGTATTGACTTGGAATTGGCACTTAAGATTTTTAATCTACAGCTCACGTCTTGTTTAATTTATGCATTAGCACAATGTTTGAGTGCCTTGCCACCATCAAGGGTCGGTAACATTATACCTATATTCAGAAATGGAAAAAAAGAACATTCTCACACTTGCAGACTGATTGCTTTCATTAGGTTTAATTAGTTTCCTTAGCACTTGTAAAGAGAATTGTAGCTGGTGTTTAACTGGTTGGGTGGCTTACACCAATAGTGAAAGATGACTGTAAACAGAGAAGGTGCAGCAGCTGCTTAAAATGGAAATATTTAACTCTCTTGCGATAATAAAATAAAGCTCAACATGTTATAATTTATTTTTTTTTAAAAAAACAGAGTATCCTCTTCTGGAATACTTGTGCCATCTGCCTGGGAGTCTCTGTGATGCTTTTAGGCTGTGTTCTGAAGAAGAGAATGAAAAGATTAAGTGGTCAGATGTTTCCAGGGGGGGAGTTATGGTACCAAAATAATTTATACCTTTTGAATATACAAGCTTCTATGACATATATCCATGTCTGTTTATGATATGTTAGTAATGGGACATTTTCATATCCTCTTGAAATACCTGAGACTGAAGCCCATATTACATATATGGAGAATGAATGTTTTGAATACGTATATGGACACACAAACACAGACATAGTCAAAAGTAGAGAAAGTATTGCAACTAATATAATTCCTCTAAAGGTTAAAATCATATCATGTACAAATCAAAATTGCTCTTCTCTATATTTCTTTAAATATTTCAAAAGAGGGAAGACTTCTCTTCCCTGTTTCCCAATGGCAACAGGGTAAAAATCACTTTCAGCAGTCAGTGAGAAGAGCTAATTTTCCCAGATATTTGAGATGCTTTTTTCATGTCTTGTCAGCTGAACCTAGGCAAGGAAACAAAATGGGGCATTAAGACTTGAGAACTACCAGTCAGCATGTCCTTACCACAACTTCCCTTGAGTGCAAGGGAACACTGGGTGCAAAGTTTTATTCCAAATCACGTTACCTAGACTGGTGCTGAAACTTCTGAAGACGTAAGGTATTATTCTCATCTAGATGTGGCCTCAGCTGCAGCTATTAATTCTGTTCAAGTCAGAAGTAACTTAAGCTTGTTACGATCTGGTATTTTCTGAAATGTTTGAAACTAGCCTGATGGTTAGCAAAAAGGCCTCATAACAGGAAAAAAAAAAGTAGTTGAACCTAGTCTGGAGAACATATTATGTCTCCATCCTTGTAAATTGTTCCTTTATGTCAATATTACAGCATTTTGGTGGAGACCTCTGTGGAATCTTTCACTGCTTCTGCCTATGATTTACTTTTTTTTTAACATGCATGGAAATAGTGTTGTTCAAGGGCAGTCAATCTGGCAGAATTTTATAAGCAAGCATTATAAACACAGAGAAAAGGGATAAGTCATTTTATACCAAATTTAGCTGCTCATTTAGGGAGACCAAAAAAAAAAAGAAATAAATGCTATACCCATTAAAATCCTACTCTGTTGTCTCAGTCTTTTGGGGAAAAAAAGTACAAGAAAGCCATTGACTTTGCTGTTTCCTTTGGGAGAAGCACAGATGTGGAAGAACAGTTTTTAACACCTAAGTGAGGCAGCTTATGAACTGTGCCTAAGTTCGTTCAAAGCCCTCCAAAATATGGAGTACATTTCCATCCAATTCACATAATAACTCAGGCTGTGATTCAACATAGCTTTTAAAAATTCAAGTAGTTCCTCATCTGTTTAAAATTATAGTTGTGATATGCACTGTGTTTCTCTTGGGTCTTATTTCAAATTTTTCTTTTCTTGTAATTTATAGATATATATTAATTTTTATGTTTATATTTATACAAACTACCAGCTTTATTTCAGCACATTAGAATTTTCTGTGTTTTTGAAAGATGTGATGGCAAAAGGCAATGACAACATAAGATTTTTCTCACCTTGCTCAACCAGCTGGATTTGTCCATGTCTTGGAAAGGCTGCAATTCATTGCAAGAGAGTGATATGGTCTACTGTGGTCTCTGGGATTGTTGAATTTTGCCCTGTTTACTGAGGTTGTAGATAATGTTAGCAAACAATTAAATTCTTTTCATGGTGATTTTGAGAGCTGCATGTTTTCACTAGGAACAGAACACTAAAATGCAACGAAGTGTCAGAAAAGCCAACTTTGTGCCTGTTCTTCTGTGTGGGCTTAATTTCAGAGTCTCTGGTGGTCTCAAAGATGCTAAATATATGCACAATATTTTTTTTAGCCTACTTTCTACCTCTGCTGCAGAAATTGTGAACAATGTAAATTATTATGGAGAAAGATTGTAAATCTGAAAAATTCCCAACCTGTTGATACAATTCCCCCACCCGCCCTCAGACAGGGTTGGTGACAATAAAATATAACAAAATATAACAAAAATTCTGCATTAAAAACTAATCTCTGCAAGTTTTAGAATAAAACAAAGGTAGTCAGCTCCAGCCATTGCCAGGTACAGGCTGGGCAACCATTACTTTGCTTTTGAGCTGTGCCCTTCACAAAGGTCTAAAAGCCAAAAGCAATGCAAAGGAGACAGTCAAACCCACGGCCGTCATCATCATTTCAATACTAATGCAGACAAGGAATTCAGATTTCAAACTCTTCTGTCCATAAAACCAAACTATCAGCCCTTCATCCAACCTGGTAAGCAAACACCAAGAAGCTAGTAGATCACTGCAGTCTAAATTTCCTGCAGACAGGGTTGGGGAAGGACATTTCACAGGACTGACACTATGGAAATCATCAGAGGCCCACCAGAATGTGTGTGGAGGTAAAACCTTCTGACTTTCACACAAACGCAAGTAATCAGGCAGCACTGAACTATTTTTGTGGAAATAGAATATTATCCATTTATGAACTCCAGATGGGAAGGGACAGCTGTCGTGCTGGTGACATCATTCCCCTTGCCACTGGAGGATGGAAAGGAAAAACTGAGAGTTACATATAAAGTAAGTCAACAGTGATGACAGCACTGGGCAAAAGAATGTAGGGATTTTGGGCAAAATGATCTACATAATGACTAAGACAAATAAGGTCAAGTACACACTGGAATGAAGGGGTAGCCACAGGACAATAGTTTAGAAGTTAGCCTGCAAAATATTCTGTCATACTTTGTGCACTAAAGACAGAAACAAAACATCAGGAATTATTTGGTTACTGGGAGATTTTATGTAACAAGGAAGCAATGTATGATTTTCAAGATTTTCAAAAAGCCAAAAGTGAACCTTCTTCTGCTTCTGTAAATTCTGAGAGCCTCATCAAGCCTTTTTTAGATGATTTGTTAATTTCTTAGTGGGGTTTTTTAGTTTGTTTTAATTGTTGTTGGTTTTTAGGT
Source organism: Phalacrocorax aristotelis (assembly GCF_949628215.1). Lineage (NCBI taxonomy): Eukaryota > Metazoa > Chordata > Aves > Suliformes > Phalacrocoracidae > Phalacrocorax > Phalacrocorax aristotelis. The sequence continues at coordinate 9,106,217 of NC_134278.1, forward strand.
TTGTTTTGAAAGCCTGTTGAAGAAAACAAATCTTAGGACTGGAGAAAGGGAGACTTTTTTACAGGCACAAAGGGATTATGGAAACTTATTCCTTCTTAATAGTAAGATGTAAAAGAATTAGACAAAGAATTTGTTACTGGGATGGTCTACTACACTAAAAATGAAATGGGACCTTACGTATCATCCTCATCCAAAGCTAAAACATTCTGAAGATCATGGGCATGGTGGAATGTAGGAAAGATTAATATTTCTTGCAGTTCAATTATGAGAAAGTTAACAATGTTCTAATTACCGAGAAAATTCTCTGAATAGCAAAGAACTCTTGGATAACATGTCATTTTATAGTTGTATTTCAATGTCCAATTCCCAAAGACAAGACTGGTGCAAGAGATGATTCAAAGGAAACTGCATTTCTATTGAATAAGAAATGAAAGAAAGATAGGGAGAAGAAAAAATTGGAGAAGATTGCTTTGCTGAATGAATTTTGACTTTGTCACTAAACTTATGTGAGTGGCAGACCTTTAGAGATAAAACAGTATATGAAGGTACCATCTGCAGGAACTGGGAGGTTGGCGAATGTCTCTTGTTGAGCTACAGGCATCAAAAGTGAAGCTGTCAGCCCTAGATACTGAATTTTAAGGAATATTCCTCTCCTGCAGGCACAGACAAATGGTCTCTTGCAAATGCTGTATTGCAGAGAGGCACCTCAGAACTTCAGGCAAATCCCTGAGTTTCTTCCTTTCTCCCTTCTCAAATCTTCCTATTAGCCTTTGGTTAACTCTCTCCATAGCTCACGTACTACTGTTTTTTGAGCCTGGAATTGGCTGCTATTTCTTACGCTATCACGCTATTAGGAAAGCAGTCAGAAAGATGCTGTGACAGTTTTGTTTTTCATCTTCAGTTTATGGCCACACTAAAGCACAAACAAGAATTTCTGTCTTTCTAACAAACATTTCAAGGAATAAACACTGTGGCCATCACATACAAAACCCTGAATAAAGGCCATTCATTTTTATACACTTTCAAAGATAGATTACTGAAGAGTTTCTTGCTAAGCAAACTTAAGTAATGTAAGCAGCCTACAGTATTATTTTAAAACAGAAGTTAATAATTGCTTATGCCCACACTAATCTGTGAAGTCTACCAGGACTCTTCTGTCAAACACTTAATGAGAATTCCCTCAGCTGGAGTACTTCCAGGTTGCAGATCATACAGTTTCTTACAAAAGCCCTAGTCTTATCCAGTCATCAACCCCATCTCACAATCTCTAAAATTGCTGGTAAAGCTCCTTTGTCAGCTTGCCATTGACCTCTCTGTACTATTCATAACACTGATCCACTGTGAAGCTCTGTAATGACGTTTTCACCCACCAATGCTTCTTGTTCTCTTAAGCCTGCTGACAATATGGCACCAGGTGATAAGATCTCATCTTACGGCTATGATGAATGGCTCCAGACACAGCTATGCTGAACTGCTTTTAATACACTGTCAAGACAGCTGTACTGTTGGTACTGTTGGTGCCCCAGCTTAGCTCACCGTATAGATGCTGCCTCCTGGAAGTTAATTATGTCAAGCTCTTACCAAGCCATAGTTCAGGAGATATGTTGACAAGCCATAGTAGTGCCACAAGTTGCTGATGACAAGTAATTGTAATTGGTAGCATGATATGTAAGTGTACTGGCTGGTATATCTCTGCTATTGCCACATGAGACATCCAGGACAGTACCAGAACATTCAAGAGGGAAGACAATTACTACAATCAGAAAAGGAATTATTTCATCTTTCTCTGGGAATGATTGATATCATACCAATATTGTGATCATATTACCTCCATGCTTCCTAGTTCTGATAGCTGTCTGACTCCTAAGGCAGGCTTTCCCTCTATTCCTTCCACATGTAATTGATGGGGATGGCCTGAGAGCACCTACCACTAATCCTGGTGCTGTCTACTGATTATCCTCTGCTGCCATGTGCTGATAACCATATTTCTCCTACATGTGTCCTTAGATGACTCAAGATCATCTGACCCTGCTTCTTTGTGTGGTTTGATATTGGTATGGAGAGCACTGTTGAGAGTTACCTGTTTTGCACTTCACAATTTATTTGCAGGACAATGAATCATAGAATCATTAAAGTTGGAGAAGACCTCTAGGATCATCAAGTCCAACTGTCAACCCAACACCCCCAGGCCTCCTAAACCATGCCCTGAAGTGCCACGTCTACATGTTTGGTGAACACCTTCAGGGATGGTGACTCCACCACCTCTCTGGGCAGCCTGTTCCAATGCCTGACTGCTCTTTCAGTAGACATTTTTCCTAATATCCAATCTAAACCTCCCAGTTGGATATTAGGAAATATTTATTCACTGAAAGAGTGATTCAGAGATCTCTTGTGAAGACCCCTTGCACACCATACTACCCAAGGAGACACACCAACCACCTAGTCATACCCTGGGATTGTGCTGGTAAGAAGACATCATATATAAATACTAAACATCACATTTAACACTGCTTTTGCAGGGTCATGCTTCAGCTGTTCCTCCTGCCCAAGGACAAGACATAGGAGAACAGACTTGAATGCCACTGAGTTCAAACTAAAGGTGAAGCAGGACTGCTCACCAGCTTCCACAATCAACTCACACTTCCCCTTCTTCATGTATCCTTATATCCCAGAGCCAGATCTAGTGCTCCAGCCTGTATCCTCCTTACAATATCGCCCACATACCTTACATTTTCCTTTAAGAATCAGGGGTTTTTTTTTAGGATGTAGAAGTTATAACAGTTTGATATTTCTACCTTACCAGGACTACAATGAAGTAAAAAAAAAAGGACTGACAGAGCTGTATGTCCTCCTAGTATGCACTGGTCCCCAAAACCAGATGCACACTACTAAGCACATCAATATTTTCCTGTTGCTGAGTGTGAAAACTATTTACTGATAGCTCCTGCAGGCAAACTATGTTGAGTATTGAGGCAGGTTGTTCAGATTATGGATAAGCCCTGAAACCTAGGGTATACCTAAGAGCACCCCAGGGACTGCCTGCTACATGAGGAGACTAATGACCAAGAAAGAGTTTGAACAGGAAGGGTAGCTCTTCTTAGAAGACCCAGACCACACTATTTGTAAATCACAGTTAAGAAAATATTTCCATACAGGACCTGCTTGTTTCCTGGGGCCATCTGGAATCCCTCAGAACCCACTGAGATTAAACACATCCCCTTTAGACAGTGACTTGTGTCAGGTTTCTTGGAATAATTGACAGAGAACATAAATACAGTTCTGGTTTGGCTGTTAAGAACATCCTGGTTAAAGCACTCCTGTGAGGATGGGACTTGGGTTTTACCTTTTCAGGTATCTGCCCTGCTTATCCATGTGATGAGTCTAGGCACACTGGGGAAAAGACATTATCTAATGTTCTTGTTGGGCTGGCGCCATGGCCATGGTCACCTGAAAAGTGTGAATTACCTTGCCATTGCCCTCTGTTGTGATACCCCCAGAGGCAGAAGCCATTTTTCCTTCCATCTGTATCTTTCTGTTCCTCCCATTTTCTGAGCGAGACGGTGTTATCACCCCCCAGGTGATGACTTTTGAAACACTTAATTTCTGAGGCAACAGTGTTTTACTTCCTCCTCACCTGCCTCAGATTGCCATTGCTGGCTTTCTTATAGGCCTTGTTCAGATTTTTTAACCTTAATCTTGCACAGTTTTCCAGTTTTCCTCTAATTTGTCAAGCAGCAATCTACCTCTGTAGGTGTAGATTTTGGGAAATGTTGCAAATATTCCAGTTGCATGTGATTTCTGTCTACAAAGATAAACAAACAGGCGTTCTCTAGGGACCGGGTCTTTGCTAGAGTGGTGCCATCATGTTACAAATGTGAAAGGCTATCAAAGTACAGATGTGAAAGATCTTTGTTCTGTTTATCTAATAGAAATTCTGAGAAGGTGCTCTGTGAATGAGGGAAATTTGGCTCATGCTGCAGGGCTGATTCACAGCTTTTCAGATAGGGAAGCTTTTGGGTGACACCTTGGCTGAATGAGGGAGCACTCTGGAGGGCACTGTGAGGTCTGGGTGCCTCAGAGATACTGATCCTTAGTTGGAGAGAGCACTTCCTTTCATGCCACATTGACAGGCATTCCAAGGAAAATACAGCGTGGGCAACAAAAAATAAAACAAAGAAACGTACCTTATATCAACTGGTGATCCTTATAGAGAGCTTTTTCTCTGTGACTCTTTGTGGCAACCATCAATGTTGGCAGTAAGAGTTCCCTTGACAGCTACAGACCTGAAAAGCAAGACCAGCTCTACATTTGCAGAAGCCTGATCAGAAGCCACATCACAAGAGTAAAAATAAAATTTTTTACCAGCTGGTTAAAGTGAATTTATGCCCCTGTCTTGACTCTTGGTTTTCTTGTTCTTGTTTCCAGATTGCTTTCTATTTAATCCTAGAACACTTTTCATCTTGTCCTTGCACTGATGCAGACACTGGTTTCTTTGGTCCTGACATTGTATGTGACTCAGACCACATCCTTTGTATTTTTCTCTCTTTAGGTCCATAACCCTTGCTGTGAGTAGTATGTACTCAAAGAGTATGTAGTGAGAGCAAAAGCCTTCTTATGATTTAGAAAACATTTTTATATAGCAAAAGTCATATGGGTACTGGGCTTGAAATCCTTCAGGATCCAATGGCCCTACAAAGCCACCTATTTCCCATGAGTCTTGCAGCTACCTCCCCACTCTGCTTAAAATGCATCTGTCAATTAAAATTTCCCATATAACTCCAATTAAAAAACCCAACAACCTACTGAGCACATCAGATAACTACTGCACCCTATATCTAGATCTTTATAAATGAGTTGCACTGCACTCTGCAGACATACATTGGCAGAGTATTATTTGCAAAATACATTATTTCCTGCCTGTGCATGGCTTCCTCTTTTAGACTAAACAAAGTTGAATATATCAACATAGACCCAAGGTGTTCCACAAATGCAGACCTGGTGAGATTCATGCAAGAAGTTAAATACAAAGCGTAAAAAAGGACACAAAGGTTCTTTAATTTTCTGAAAGACAATAATTTGAAGTAGCTCTTTTTCTGTACTTGATTTACTGAAGATAGATCGTCAAAAGCACTGAAAATAAAGTTGTAGTTCTCTAAGCATTCTTCATATTTTGCTTGGGACTCATACCTCACCCTAATATAACTTCCACAGGATCTCCATCTCTTTGTGCATAACTTGCTCACTAAAACAATGAATTCTCCTTGAGTAGAAGATTTGCGTAGCATTTTCACGGTCAATTGCTTTCAGTATTATTAGAACAAAGATGTCTTAGTGGTGCGGGATGGTAGTAGTCACTGAAAAATGCTCTGCTTTTCCTTTTCATCATGCTTTTCCTAGCCATTTTGTCTAGAGCTAAAGATGGAAAAAAACAGCTATGTTATCTTACAGTTCATTGCCTCAGTTTATCCTCTTTTTGAGAAAGATGGGGAATAAATAAATAAGGAAAAGGAGTGGTGAAAAGTAGTGGTAAACTAGTGACAGGAAGCATCTGTTAGACAGGGCCCGTACGAAATTAATCCTTAGCAGTACAGACTCTCTCTGAGATTCTGGATGGACCCAGCTGGGAATAAAGATTAGGAGAAAGTGAAGGAAGGATGGTTGCTCCCTAAGGTCTGTCTGGGAAGGTACTGTATTCTTGTGGCTAGGGTCTTTCTGGTAATGTGCTCCAAAGGGCTCTGGTTTCCATCAAACCTTGATCAAATCACTACAGCCAGTCTGTGGGTTCACCACCTGCCTGCACCATCCTCCAGCACTCTTATGATGGATGCTATGAGACATATGACAAAAATCTTTTAAGAATGTGTATTAGGTAGCATGGGCCAGGATGAGTTGGCTGGAGTTAGAATAAGATTTCTTGCCAGAAATATGTGATACAAAGGGGAGGAGTGTGAAACCCAGGAAGTCTTTTAATAAGAAAAAGGGCAACCACTCTAGACAAGCCATTGATTCTTCATTTGTTTTGCACTAAATCATGAGTACTTAGACTAGCATATTAAGAGAAAGAGAGAGAAGTTTATCTACAGTCAGGGTCAGGGTTGCTATAAATGCAGGATTCTGAGATTCTGTATGTCAGCTGAGATACTCTAGTACTGTTATCAAGCGATGTTGTTAAGAAGGGGCTGGAATTCCTTTTATATATATATATACACATAAAAGCATGTTTTAGCACTTGCAGTTTCTTGTTTCTGACTTCTACTGCTACTACCCACAGACACTTACCTTAAACCTAAATATATCTTTCATCTGTTTCCCTGTGAAGCCTGCTTAGTCAACCACGGTCAAGGTGCTTTGACCCAACAAAGGCTTTGGGTCAGTATAGGATGCATGTGCCCAAAAGGGCATGCTTAGAGCAGGTAGTTAGCAGAATGAGGCCACCTTCCAAGCTCCAAAAGATAGACTAAAATGAGGTGTTAGACTATACTTGAGGCTGGAGGTAGCAAGCATGTGTCTATGAAATAGAGGCGAGATGTTTCCTGTGTGAAGTCCAGATGTCCAGAAAGCCAAGTCCAGTGACTGCAAGCTGCTGTACTTAGACCTTCCACATGTTTTTATATGTTTGATTGCATGGTAGTCCTTTGGTTGTCAGCATTTTATCATGTGTCTGTCCTGCATACCATGATTAGACAATGACTTCATTTAAATGCTGAAACATTTAGCACTCAAAGCTAATAATTGTTGACTTCCTCTGATTCATACATGAGGCCATATAACTTTGAATTCTGTATTTGAATGTTTTTCAGCAAGTACTTTCTTCTCTGTGAGACACATTTTCTCTGGCTGATACAAGTGAGATCCCAGTACCTCTTGCTGAGTAGACTGCTTAGTCATCTACGCAACTAAGCTGTTTTTTCAGATTGTGTGAGTGCATCCCACCATAGTTATTAGTTATAGCACATTTAGATCACGGTGAAGACAGCTAGACTTCTTGCTCTTCAAACCTGCATAGTATTACCTTGTCTGCACACAGGATATAAGCAGCCAAATCTATTGAAACATGATGGGATTAAGAAGCATGACTTTTTTAGACTCTTCTGAAAATCCAGGCCATAACTGAGTCAGAAGTGGTGCATAACTGGGAGCGTCACTTTCAGATGTAGCAACCTGAAATTTTTTGTCTGCACTGATATAAAAATGGGCTTACCTTTCAAAGATACTGAACTGTGATTAGCCACACACAGAAGTTAATGAAAATCTTGACCTACTATTATAAATATTGTTATTATTCAAGTGTTTTTATCCCACACTGCATTGTTCTAACCATCATATAAACACACACAAAAGATAGATCCCTCCCCAGACAGCTTGTAATGTCAGTAGCTTTGCCTGTGCAAATATGAAAAAAATGTTACTTATGTATAAAGTTTACAGATGTAATTTTGTGTATTGAAATGATTAACAGTTTCTGTAGGGCTACTGAGAAAATGTTTTAAAGCAGTATCCAGGTCTCCCTATGAAAGAAACCTGAAGCAAAACAGATTTGTATGCAGAGTATTGGTAGGCCCATTGTTATAAATAATGCAAACTTCTTCAATATGAATATACTGTACATGGAAAGCTCATTTTCCTTGTGCGCTGCTCAGGCCAGTTATCACAAATGCATAAAATGTAAACATGATGTATTATAATTTGGTTAGGATGAACAGTGAGGATTTTATGTCCTATTAGTTTTTCTAATGCAATACTTTCATTGAAGTTGATTCAGCCAGCCTCCTATGATCCTTGTTAGGTTCCTGGGAGATTGAAAATGAGTGGAGGTCCAGAGTAACAACAAAAATGTTTATATTATGCTGATATTGTGCTGTGTTTGAGCCACAGATGGAATCAAATGATTAATTACATCACAAAAATTCCTCAGGCATCAAATTATTAGGCTGGATTGGCTTGAACCATATTAATTAGACCTGGAGCTATATTTCAAAAGACCTCAACGTTTAGAGTAATTTCAGTGCTGGCTTCATGTTCATATTAATTTGCAACTCTCAGCTTCTGTCATCAGCCAGAATGTATATCCAGCACCCTGGTTTTGTGCAGACTCTCTCCACACTACTGGAATATGGTAGTATTTTTGCTGTCTGCTAGAGTAATACCCTCATTCCCTGAATTTCAGGCTTGCCAAAGGGAATCAGGAGGGGCTGTATGGCTACACCAAGTAAACTAATGCACAGTTAGGACAAGGGAAGAGGATGTTTCACCTACTTTCTACTCAGTTTGAGAAAGATGTCTGCCTTCTTGAGCACCCCTAACTATGGGACAGCTTTGTACTATCCCAAAAGCTTATGCTTGCTCCATAGGTTCACTTAAACCCTCTACTAACTTTTGGAATGACTTTCTCATCCCATAATTGAAATACCAGATTTTGGTCCTTACTTGTGTCCCTGTTGTACCTTCAGCTGAATTGGAGACAGATTTATAGAGCCAAATCCTACTTCCAGGTGATGGCATTTCCTGAAGACGTGGAGAAGTGCAGACACATACCAGCAAGTGTAATTACATCATGTGAGTGATGTAAGAAATACACTGATGTAGGAAGATTTGTATGACATAGATTTAGTGTATGGTCCAAAGGGCAAGGAAACATTTTGGATTTGGATACCAGGTAAATGTCTTCACCTTGTTCTCAGTTTTAATTTGTAAAATGTGAAGTAAATGTCTTCTGTATTTCAGAGTGGTACTCTAAGGAGAAGAGCTTTAACATATGCAAACAGGATGCTACAGTGGTCACACAGCTAAAGCAGGAGATTGGAATGGGAATGGGGGGGGTTCCCATTTACTGATGCAGAAGGAGGTGATAGCAGCTATGCATGAGCTAGAGAAGGTTTGTGCCTAAAATGAAGAACAGCTGCAAAAACTTCAACAGCTTTCAGACGCTGCTCACTAAATCTGCAGCTGGGCTTCTTTGATGTGATATGAACCATGTAGCTGTTGATTCCTGACACGAAGTGTAGAACACTCCTGTTGCTCTGTAGCATCTTCCTACTTTGAGGCCTGGCAAAATGGCATTACCTCATTAGGACCTTCTGTACAGCAAACAAATATCTCACTGGAAACCTACAATTTCTTCCCTCTTCCCTTCACTAGTACGATTTCACCCTGTAACCAACTTACAGGTACTTTAACTTATGATATGAAGTCTGGACAGCATCGTCCTGCCCAGAAGAACTGCAAAGGCTTGTACCTATTACAGCATTGCTAAGAGCTCTTCTGCACATTGTCACTTTCTACATCTCAGCTGTCAGGAAAGCTGAGGGACAAAGCTCAGATGTTCTCTCAGATATTGTCACTGATGCTAAATGTCCTATCATATTTACCTTATGCCACCAGAGGTCCTATTTAAATTGTAGTACATACTTAGAGAGGAAGATATCGATATGAGAAAGTTGATAAGAACCTAGCTGTTGGGGAAAAGGTATTAAAATAATCACAAACTGCACATTAATGGATAAGCAGTATACATATATGGGCTTTTGTAGCTCTACCTCTATGTATTCACTAGAAGATTAACTGCTGTTAGCAGAAGAGCAGAATTTAATTGGTCTAATTGTGTAACACAGAATACCAAATCCTCTGTGTGCACTCTGCTGGAGTTGAGACTGCAGCTGCCATTGACTTGAACTGGGTCAGAATTTCAACTGTTATTCTTAATACTTCTTTTTTTTCATGGATATAAATTGGTCACTTCTGACATCAGTTGGCACAGAGGGTCTTTCTTGGTTAAAATGTAAATTTTAGTGAGTGGAATAATAATAGAAATGAGACCTTTGTCTCTTGAAATTAAAGTGCTTGTAAAGCTGAAGCTGCCAGCTTTGTATATTACAGCCTGAGGAGATAATATACTGAATCATTCATTTCCTTTTCCTATTCTTTTTGCTTTCTTCAAAAGCACGTTCTGTTTCAAGTAATTTCAGTCCAATAATGAATATAACACTGACTGACTCACCATCATACAAGATCTGCTTTGGGATATACTTTATCAGGCTTTGTTTCTGTGCAGTCAGAACACTGAGAAATGGGAAAAAGTAACTTACTAACCTATCACGTGGTGAGCTTATGCTGCTTCTTGATGCTTTTAAATAATTGCGCCTTTGGTGAGAAGCCCACCTGTGTATGCCTAGATTACTCTAATTTTGTCTTTTATCCCTTACTATCTGAAGAAGGCAGCTTTCTAATACTAAGACGAGTATTAGAAAAAGACTATACTATAACTAATATACTCTCTACAAGAAGAAACAGTTAGATTTCTTGTTCAAATCATTTTTGCCATGATAGGTGTCTGTCTTGGCTCCAACACTATATTTTCATGAATAAACTGCATGATGGAGTAGAAAGTTTGCTTGTTAAATTTTCAGGTGTTGTTGTGTTGTTGGTATGTTACAGGATAGGCTTGCAAATGAAAATGGTACTGGTAAATTTGGACATAGTATGGAAAAATGCATCTTGTTGCACAAATGCAAACTGCTGCACAAAGGAGTTGCACAAACCCAGATGTGTACTGTCTGGGATGAAGTGCTTCTTGTTAGCAGATCTGCATACAATGAAAAAGGATCGAGGGCTTACGGTGCATTTTCAGATTACTTCATGTTCTGAAATACAGCTTAGACACAACGTGACATAATTCTTTGACTTCACTCAAGCCTATTAAACTCTAGATGAGAGACTGTGTCCAGTTTGAATACTGAAGTTCAAACAAGAGTTGGGCCAACTGGACACATTACAGGAGGGGTTGGAAGCCTGCAGGCATGACCAAGGAAGAAAGAAGGGATGAATATAGTGGGTTTTGTCTTAAGATGGAGTGAAGACCCCCTTGACAGTCTTCATATGCATAGAGGGATGCTTAGGAGAGTAGCCTGCGTGTAGAGCCTAGGGAAATATAATGGACTTAAATTTCAGGAAGGACAATTCAAATTAGACAGTAAGGCTTCCCAGTAGTAAGGAGAAGCAACGAACAGATTAGTGTGGCATTTCCAGCATGGTCAATAGAACAATTTACAAATGTGTCAGTTGGGAATGTCATAGTCCTAACTGATCCTGTCCAGGAAAAGGAGAGGGATTACATGATCCATTCAGATCCCTTCTAGTCCCATTATTCTCAGACATCCGGTTCAGCTATAGACAATTGTATTGGGTTTGCATGGCAAGGTTTTGGTAGCGGGGGACTACAGGGGTGGCTTCTGTGAGAAGCTACCAGAAGCTCCCCCTATGTCCAACAAAGCCAGTGCCAGATGGCTCCAAGATGGACCCACCGCTGGACAAGGCTGAGACCATCAGTGATAGTGGTAGTGCCTCTGGCATAACGTATTTAGGAAGAGGGAAAAAAAATCCATGCAACTGCAACTGGAGAAAGGAGTGAGAATATGTGAGAGAAACAACCCTGCAGACACCAAGGTCAGTGAAGAAGGAGGGGAGGAGGTGCTCCAGGTGCTGGAGCAGACATTCCCCTGAAGCTTGTGATGAAGACCATGGTGAAGCAGGCTGTGCCCCTTCAGCTTGTAGAGGTTAAAGGTGCAGCAGATATCCACCTGCAGCCTGTGGAGGACCCTGTGCTGGAGCAGGTGGATGTGCCCGAGGGAGGCTGTGACCCCATGGGAAGCCTGTGCTGGAGCAGGCTCCTGGCAGGACCTGTGGCCCCATGGACAGAGGAGCCCATGCCGGAAAGAGATTTCCTGGCAGGACTTGTCACCCCGTGGGGGACCCACGCTGGAGCAGTCTGCTCCTGAAGGACTGCACCCCAGGGAAGGGACCCACGCTGGAGCAGTTTGTGAAGAACTGTAGCCCGTGGGAAGGACTCATGTTGAAGTTCATGGAGGGCTGTCTCCCAGAGAAGGGACCCCACGCTGAGAGACAGAGAAAACAGGGAGTGAAGTTGAGGCTGTGAAGAAGGGAGGGTTGGGGGGAAGATGCTTTAAGATTTGGTTTTATTTCTCATTGTCCTAATCTGATTTAATTGGTAATAAGCTAATTTCCCCAAGTCAAGTCTGTTTTGCCCATGACAGTACTTGGTGAATGATCTCTCCCTCTCCTTATCTTGTCCTATGAGACTTTTTGTTATATTTTCTCTCCCCTGTCCACTTGAGGAGGGGGAGTGACAGAGTGGCTTTGGTGGGCACCTGGCATCCAGCCAGGGTCAACCCACCACTACAGTAAACTCTGACCAATCTTATTTCACTAAATGCAGCTTTAAAATTGTCTGTTTACAATACAAATCTGTTCAGACAGCTATGACACCATGAATAAGTTTAACATAAAAATTTCTAGGATTAGATTTTTTCCATTTAAGAAATACAGTTTCATAAACTGGAAAACACTCAGTAATGCTAAATGAAGATTATGGTAGCATATCTCAAATTTGCCTGAAACATTAGTACTCCAAATTTAGCAGTGCCTTTGAAACTGAACGATTGCTGCTGAAAATTCCTATAAGCTCAGCAGACTTTTTTATGTAACTGTGACTTGATTCTCTAATGGGCCCAGTGCTTGAGAGAAAATGGGCTTTAGACTGAGAAGTAAATGTTTTTTTGAGACTTAACAGTCATTTTATTGAAAGTGCCAATAAAGGAAAGTAGTTGATACAGAATTATGTGAAATGACATAGTGAAAGGCTTTCTGTGAAATTTTTGCAAACTGAAAATAGCATATTTTAGTCAGTTGGAGCTGATCATAAATTGAATTTCAGCCTATTTGGCACAAAAAAACCTACATCTTGACCTTGCAGGGGAGATCAAACCTCAGTCTCTTAAAAGGAGTGTTTGCTGAATTATAGAGCAAAGTATGTAAATTCAGTTAATAAATCTGGCTGACTTTCCCATGGGAATAACTTAAAAAAAAATCGGGAGTGTACCAAGAAGATTTCATGAACATTAAAGTGATCTGAATTGACTATGGATCTTTTAAGACACAAAACAATGACGCTGATTTTTAAGCAAATGCACCAAGTGAGATCATATCATTCTGAGTTAAAACACACAGGAGTTTAGAATGGAATTTATTTTGGTTTAGAAATTCAGCAGCTTCCTTTGCACAGTGTGCTCAAACTTGCTTGGAGGAGAACCTGGAATATACCTGCACCTATACAGGACATTTATCAATTATGGGAGAACTATAAGAAGCAATAATATAAAGCATCCTCTAATAATTTGCTTTTTGTTTTAAATTTCATTTTGCAGAAGAATCAGTAGAATTCTTAATTTTTGTTAATCTTTAGGAAGTTTCCATTATGTGAAACATGAAGAAGGAATTCATGATGTTACGGCAGTGACAAAGCCTGGATTACGTATACAGGGGAATACTGGGTGGAGGTAACGGGTTTACACTAGATTTGGTCACCTGGTTTAGGCATAATCTAGGCATGTCTGCAAAGAAAGGCCAGACTTTCAGAACAAAATATGCCATAATGGTTTACATCTTAAAACAATAGGGGAGAGCTAATGCCGATTATGAAGATATATTCATTGGTGAAGTCAGTGTAATTGGGAGTTTTCTTATAGGTGGATAAGGACTGGTTTTTTGCATACTCTATGATGTAGAAGGTGTAATCCAGTTTGGTGGACATTCTGTGCTTGGCCAAGCTAAGGAAAGAGCAATACAGGAAGTCGAGATTAATTTGTATGTGTGTACCTGATTAGAGATTTCCAATGTTCTCCCTATGTTTTGAGAACAACAGATGCGCTTTACTGACATGATTACTAAATGGACTTATGTTGTTCTTAGAAGCTGGGTGGAACTGATGAGGAATGACTTTCAAATTAAATTCTTATATAATAATCCTTATATTCTGACTTTAATGAATGCCTAATACGTGTAAAACTCCAGCAGAGGCTGATTAATGTATGAGGGTCTACAGATGTTTTGCGCTACTGGATCTGCACAGAGCAGATGACTCTGTGGAGTGAGGGAAATATATAGGGGAACCTAGTTCAGTTATCACAGGTAAGAGCATAAACTGGGAATGATAAGCGTACTGATTTGGAAGAACTGTTGACAAGCTGTGGATTAAAACTTTCCCTTGGATTTAAAAAAGGTGAATGTTATTGTTTGACTCGTAAGCATTTTGTTCATTTCAGAGCATGATTGCAGAATGTGTCCCATTTTGATTCATGGTTGTCACATGATTTGTTCTTACAAAAACATTTCCAATTTACATTCACAACTGATGTGAAATAACAGCCACGAGCAGATTTAGAAAGCAATCCATGAGCAGACTTAGAAAGCAATCTCTGAAAATTCATCCAACTAGATTTGCCTTGGAGTGTTATTGAGAGTAATTTGAGAACCCCATGAAAAGTTACAGCCTTATAAAATATAGTGGACTTTACCCTATTCCGTATTTATGAGCTATAGTGTCAACGCAGCACTGTTATGAAGTTGATATGGCAAAAACACTCTTAGGGTTTGACCCTGCCAGCATTGACTCAATATTGCACTAGTAATTTTAATCACATACTTGTGTATGTGCAGGATTGGATCTTTAATCCTTATTTTACGTTCTTGTTAGTCACTAGGTAAAAGCAAAGATGCATTTGAAGGGAAGAAATTTAGCAGGTATAGTGTTAGTCCAAAGGTGTACTGCATTGGAAAGTTTGAGTAAAATTGGTTCAGCTATTTTTGAGTTAGCCAAGTGTTTTTCAGCTGTTAAGAAAATTGTTTCAGCTATTTCATGCTTGGGTAACTCAGTCTTGTTTAAAAACATCAGACCTGGTGTGCATGTAGTCTTGAAGTAGAAATGTGTATTCTGCTTTGTGAGAAGGAAGTTACCTTTGAAATATTAGAGGTAATAATCATCAAACATTTAGGAAGAGGGTATTATTCCCTCTTGTCTTCCTCTGGAAGAGGACTGCAGTATCACCTGCTCCCTCCAGGCTTTGCCAATCTGAAAGGTGCCTACAGCCTCAGAGGAATCTACCAGTATTTCTTGTGAGTAAATGTAGACCAGTGGAGGACAGATTTCAAAGATGGGGCTGAACTTTCTTTATTTGACGTAACTTGATATGCTATGAAAGGTAAGTGTTGCTGGACCTGATCTATTCATGAAGTTAAGAGCTGCATGTGATACCACAGTGTATTGGAACTACATTGCCTTTTGAACATGAAGCCAGTTCTTAAAGGCCTCAAACAGGCCTCAAATCTTCAGTACTGATTGAAGAACCACAGTGCCCTATAGTTCAGATGCCCTATAGTTCAGTAGAGAAAGCTTTTGTTTTTTCTTTACAGTGTCAGTTCCTTGCTGGAAGGGCTATCTCTTAATTATAGATAATTTTGGTTTTGTTTGTTTGTTTGTTTTTGTTTTTGCGGTTGGATGCTTCTTCTGGGATGTAGTGTGTTCACACTATGTGTCAACATTTTTACCTTACCCAGATAACTTTTATACATTAAGCATTTTTTATTGATAGTGTATTTGAGAGTATCTTTTTTAGTTTATACGTTTTTATTGGCAGCTACTACCTTGCAAAACAATTACGTTACTGGCTAAAAATGTCCATGCTGTGCTAAGCCAGAGGTTACTTTGCTCAGAACATATGCATGAGGTTTGATAGCATTCTTTTGCTTTCCTGGGCTATGCATGCAAATGAATTTCAGTATTCTAGTGGTAGAACTATTTACTGAAATCCTCTTCTTAGAAAGGAAGTTAAAGAGAAACAATATATTTATGCAGGGAGAAGGTCAGTTTTAATCCTCACTACTCAATAAATATATTTAGGTTTATTATAGAAGTGTCTCCACACAGTAAAGAAAGGTAGGAAGAGGCCAAATGTATTTGTTATTTTCCCGTATTGCTCACCTAGCCTCTAGGTATTTAAGTTCATGGAACTTCTTCCATTTCTTCCATCATGAGCCCAATATGATTTGTCTATTTAGAAAGTCTTAGTGGAGCCTTCCCTTGAACCCATAAACATGCAACTGACAAATTTTTGGGAATTTCAGAAGTATCATCTGCTTTGGGAATAACCATATCTATTTATTGGCTTTGACCATGTTTCCAGCTGGTTTTAATGGATGATTTTCAGCTCTTCAAATGGCAGTTTCTTACTGGTAGATAGGTAGTCTATTCCAACCTACCCTCCCAGGAAATAATAATGATTTTATAAACATATAAGAAGAAATTACTATTCTTCAAAACTACATTGTGAGATAAAAATTGGTAAATAAGCTGTCTTCACAAAATGGACCTTTTTAAACTATAGATGCACAAATGTAATAGTTTGTATTTTGTGTATATGGTGGGTGATACACGTCTGCTAAACGTGTCTGGGCAAAGGAGAAGTGTTGTAGTAACTCTAGGAGGTGAAACTTTAGTCTTTCAGTTTTGAGCACATAATCCCTCGTGTAGGGCCAGATGAAAAAATTATACTCAAATTAATAAAGCACTTATTTGTACCACATATAACTTCAGCGAAACTTCATATATGAATAATTGCTTACCACCTTGGGTCTGTTTTCTTCTTTATTGCACTGCCGACACTGTTAATCGAATACAATTCTTTTCCAGCATCCCACACTGCCCAACAGGATATGGAACAAAACCAAGGTTTTAGAAACTTTGGGTAGATATTCGTACCATCTTTGGTGGCACTACATATCATATGTCTCAGGCAACTGACTTAAGTGACCAGTGTCTTTGAGGTTTTGCTCAATGGAGGGGGTTTGCTTTCTTTCCAGAGGGTGTGTTGCATAAGCAGCCAAAGTATGTGCTCCAGACATTACACTAAGAAGCATATCCTTTCAGTTGACTGTTTTGGAAGGCAAGAGGGGCTATCCACACATAAGTGGTGTGAAAACCTATTGTGTAATGAAAATCTTGAGGAGTATGGCAGAAGTACAGCCTGGGGTTAGAGGCCCTGTAGCCTCCTGTCCTGAACAAAAGACAGGTCTACAACCAATGCCAGGAGGACATGCCCATGGTTTCATGGAATAGCAGCACCTTTTGAATCCTTGCATTTGATTCAAGGAACTGGCCCTTCACTTGCTCAGAAGAGATGAAACTTTTCATATGGGCTGCCCAAGGGAGGACAGATTTGACTCCCCTGTACAGAGAATAGATGAAGGGTGACATAAGTATGTATCTGAACAGGTCATTCTCAGTCTGCTGCACAGGAAGACATCTGCCTTTCTCCCTTTACTTCTGAATATCTCAGAAAGAAACTGAGCTACTGTACTCATTCTGCAGGATATCGGAGTCCTTGAGCAGACTTGTAATTTGAATGGGAGTAATCATGAAGCAAAATATTAATCAGTGGGAGCAAAAGGTGTCAGGCTGGCCTTAATCAGTATGGTGAGAACTGGGAAAAGAAAAACAAAACAAAAATATTCAGCCTGAGATTAAACAATGCTTAGCATGTTACAGCATTTTTAAATCAGCCGTGGGCACTCTCTAGTCAGAAACCCATCAAAATGCACTCTCTGTGTTTCTGGATTTTTTTTTTTTAATATTTTTTTTTCTCCCCACCATGTAGTCCATATACAGCCAATCTGTGTGCTTACGGACAGCTGAGAAAATTTAGTGCAATTTCAGCTTCAATGCTCAAATTGTTTTTCTATAGGCCAAGTAGTTTAAAACAGCTTTACCTCTGGTCCCAGGTGTTGCTGAGGCAGCAAAGTCTCTGTGACCCCCCACAAATCAGCAGGGAAAACTGCTGAAGCAAGGAAAATCTTTAATTGTGCAACAAAAAATACTAACAAAAAAATCAAACAAGCAGTATTTTTTCCCAATTAAATGTTTCTGTGTTCCCATCAAAGAACACATGTGAATGTTTTTGAGCTTTTTCAGTGGTACTTGGCTCTTAGGATGCCAGAAGTTATCTTGGACCTGTGTTGAGGTGAATCATTACTTGCTTATTGGAAATCACATTGTGGGGAATCTGGGAAATTCCATACGAAAGACATTTTAAATGTTAACTAATTACTCCAAATTTGTGTGACCGCTGAACAGGGCAGTAAATCAAGAACATTTTCTGGCACGTGGGTGTCCAGATAATAACCTGTCATCACCAGTTGTAATTGGCATCAGTGAAGAGGCCTGAAATGAGTAAGAGAACTGAATGATGGTGGATATTCAATAAAGGATCCATACAAGGTGGAGACTGGCAACAAAGGTGAGACAGAGAGAGGAAGGTGCCACAAGTGCTGTATCTTCATTGCTAATTTTAGAATGATTCCAGTCCAGTTTCTATGACTTTTAATCTAGCAGTTTATATGAACAATGAATTCACTTCTCTCATCTCCAAAAAAATTTTACAGGAAAATCTAAGCAATGTTGTCTTTTCCTATCATGTCCCACAGTCTTTCCCCAAAATGCTTGAATCTGTCATGAGGTAAAGCAGTACTACATTTGTTATCTTTACTTCTCCCAGGACAATAAGAATCCAGCCCAGGTTGGCAGTGGAAGTGGGGGAGATTTTGATGTTGGCCAGTACTGCTGGTCCAGTTCTACAAGATAGTGCTTTGGACATTGATGTTCATTTTGTGATAACTATCACCAGGATATCACGCTGGAGATGGTCATCTGCACAAGGGATTATAGCTCAGGACTGGAGACAAGGAACTGGCTAGAAATCCATCCCCTGGTCTTAAATAACATGCCTCTTAACCATGCCTCAGGAAAAGAAATAACCTACCTCCTCCTCCTTCCATCCCAACCCCAATCTTCCTGCCCAAGTAGAGGCACATGAGAAAATGGTGTTACTAGATTCACCTTTCCTGGTTTTCTTGGGGTCATTCTTAATTTCTATAGGATGCAGTACAGGTTTGAAGGCCGTGATGAGGATTCTGCCAGTGAGCAGACCTTCAAGAAGATGTAACCCTGGTGTGGAAATGTTAACCACTAAACCTGTTTCAGACAAAATATAGCAATATAATAAGCAGCAGGGTGAACAAAACTAATTGTAGTAAGGTCATATAGATGAATTAGTGCACTCCCTGATAGCACAGAAAGTCTTGAAAGTCTACTAAAAGAAAATTAATTAATAGACTATTTAACT
Source organism: Phalacrocorax aristotelis (assembly GCF_949628215.1). NCBI lineage: Eukaryota > Metazoa > Chordata > Aves > Suliformes > Phalacrocoracidae > Phalacrocorax > Phalacrocorax aristotelis. Next base: position 9,125,245 of record NC_134278.1, read on the forward strand.
TACTGAAAGTATTTTTGAATATGAGTATGTTTCTGAAGGTGGTGAAAGCGCTTTTAAAATACTTTGATATATTGATTGGTAGAGTTAATTTGTCACCTGCACATTGTTATTTAATGTTGCTGGCTGTCTCAGTTAATGTGTTTCCTGAATATGAATATTTAATGGTCTTGTATAGTGTTCATTATGTTCTTTTAAGCTTAATAAATTGTTCAGACCCCTCAAGCCTTTCACAGAGGTGCTTTTGTTATGTAAATATAACAAAAATAAACGACTGTCTAGCTGCTACTCAACCTTGGCATCACCATAAGTGGATTTCTGGTAGTCATTTCAGAAGAAATGCATACTTTTTCAGAGAGGAGAAGAACTTCTGGGCAGTCAGAAAGGGAGGTCCATCAATCTCAGTGTGGAAGGAGAGAAAGGAACTATTTGGTGACAGGGTGACAGGCATTGGAACAGGCTGCCCAGAGAGGTGATGCAGTCACCATCCCTGGAGGTATTTAAAAGATGTGTAGACGTGGCACCTCAGGGCATGGTTTAGGAAGCATGGGGGTGTTGAGTTAACTGTTGGACTTGATGATCCTAGAGGTCTTTTCCAACCTTAATGATTCTATGATTCTATTCTATGATTCAAATGTCAGCTCTTCCAAGGGGATTTTGTAGCGAAATCAGCTGGCTCACTTTCTGTATATGAGAATGAAGGAGTTTTTTTAAAGGCAAAGTGAAATGTTGGCATATAGTCAAATAGTTATAAATGGACCTTGAATACATTTGGGCTGGAAACCATACAACATTTTTTTTAGCATCTGAAGAGTGGATGAAGAATTTTGGGGGTTTTCAAGGTAGGTCTTTCTCAGTTTGTTGCCTTGGACAGCAAGAAACCAAACCTGATGATCCTGGATGACCTTTCAATTACATCTTGAGTTTGAAAGATTCACATCTGAAGCACTTGCATGCAGTTTCATGCAAACTGCAAGTAGTGTTAAAAAAATTATGAGAGTGCATGAGATGTAGAAAGAGATTAAATTTTGAACTCATTAACCAAAATAATGCACAGAAGATGGAATTAAAGTCCCATAGTTTTAGATGTTATTTTTCTAGATGTCCACGTCTAGCTAGTCTCCTAGTGATCCTTGAACAGTCACAGGTGAGAAACAGGCAATTTCAGGGTCTCATTTATCTAAACTGTTTTAGACATCCACTTTAGAAAGACAGTAATCATGTCCTAGAAATGGCTATTTTTCTCCATTTGCTATAAAAGTAGCCTTGGATAACTCTGCGTATTTTAATTTTGTAGAAGTCTAAGCAGTGATCAGACAGAATTTGTCCAGAATAATTTTACAGTATTTGGTTCTATATTTTAGTCTTACAATGGATTTTTCTTATTTCAGTTCATCAAACAAATATTGATAAATATTAAAATAAGAATTTAGTGTAATTGAAGAAAAAAGTGTATTTAAGAGGAGCATTGTACTTATTCAGACAATGGTGACTTAGATATAAAAATAGCATCTTGTCTTTTCAGATGCTTTATCTCATTGCAAGAGAAAAACTAATTTTAGTTATATATATTTTAAAAATACATATATCAACAAAGCAGTGAATGCTTCTTTAAAGTTCATAAAAAAATCGGTTGCAGAGCAGTAAATACCCTGGAACATTGAACAAAACATCAACCCACGTCTTCCTATCAAAGGTTCATCTTTGCAAGCTAGGCTGATTGAACAGGTGGTGATGTGATAATGGATCAGATGGGTCAACAAGATGAGGATTTACATGAAAAGCAAATGTATGAAGAATTGGAGGTCAAAATTGCTTCTTGTATGAGTCTGGTAAAAAAACACTTGAGCAATAATCATTCATCTATCAAGCATTTAGCAGCCACCCAGCTCAATGGAAAAATCTAAACTGATTGTATGCCAGGTGGAAAGGTTATAAACGAAGACAGAACAGAAATATCTGGGTATTTCAAAATTCTGAATAGAAACCCTACTAAAAAAATAATAAAGACTTAAAAACCACCTTCAGTTGCCAAGAAATTCTTTTAGCACGCTGAGTTTTTTAGAATGTTGCAAGGACACACAAAATAGCTGCTTAAACTCTTAATTTATGAAGAGATTCACTATAGGGTTGGAACTGTCTTATTCCATGTTGAACAAAGAGATCAGTTCCTCTGGTTCCAGATGGTAGATGCTGTTACAGGTTCTTCCTTATTTGTCTTGGTATCTGTATTGATTACATTTCCTATTCTATACATGCTCAATACACTATACACTGCTGTGAGAAGGAGAAATCACCCTTTGTGATTACCTTAGTATTTGCTGGCATTCTGCTATTACAGCATAATACTGTAAGATTTTTGCATTTCTCAAGGGATCAGTTGAATTCTCTTGGTTCTCAGGAAGCACTGGAAATGGATTATTTAGATTTCAGACATGGACTCCTTGGGTTCGTATTGAAGTTGTCTGCTTCTCAACGGCTTTTCTGGCAGATTGAAGGGGACCACTATGGAAAAAAGCCCCCAAGCTTTGGGGACAGCTGCCTGAAATAGCAGCAACAGTAGCTTATGGGACTGGCTTCCTATGGTACTGCTCATTGTGGAAAGACTTTTGACATCCAGGCCAATGCGGTGAGAGATCAGCCGAGAAGCATTTGGTATGGTCTTCTGCATTTCATATACAGTAGTTGCTATCTGTTAAACATTAGTGCAGGATGGTGAAAGAAGTAACAGGGAGAAATGTTACACCAGGCTTTTATGTCAGTGAAGATGGTGAAACCTCTGTTTTTCAATATGGCATTTTGTTTAATTTAGTCTTCTTCAGACTCACTAGAACAGTTGTTTTTATGGAGTCCCAGTGAGAAAAGCAACATTTTTCATTTTTACCTGGGACATTTTCCCATCACCACCGTTCATACCCCACACTTCTGTTCTGACTCATAACATCTATCTGTCCCTCCACCTCCATGGTAGGTTTTTTCTGTTCTATTAAACCTTCTTGCACAGTTCCTATCTGCTATCTGCCTTGTCTATGGTCTATCCCTTTTTCTCATTGACACAAGAGCATATTTCACATCCTCATTCTCTGATTCCTCACCCCAATGACCTCCACCCATTCAATTATAATCAGAAAATATTAATAGAAATTAGTTGGAGGGCAGCGTATTAAGGCTGTGACTGCAGAACCATGTGGTCTCATATTTCTAAGTCTGGCATTTACATTTATCATGACTGTTTGAAGGGATGTTGAGTATCTGTTCAATAAATTAGTTTTTTTTTCATAATAAATGCATTAGAATTATTTGTAAGTATCTGAGAACTGGTAAACAACTGGATTTCCTTTTCTGAAACCAGAATCTGCTTGTCCTTGCTTACACTCCAGAAATATTGAAAGAAACCATGCAAACCTGTAAACTGCATGGGGCAAGTACGTTCTTTTTCTGGTTTCACAGCACTTTGCTCAGTGATGTCCTGGTGTGTGACAGCAACACTCATATTAAGCGTTAATAATAATTAGCTGCTATTTTTATGGATAACGATCTTACTTTTTGTGATCTGTTTTTAATGATGATTTAAAATCATAACATTTAATACTGTTGCCAAAGCTGCAAAAAAAAAAATTAACTCATATTAAGAAATCAGTTGATTAAATTTTTTTGGAAAAGTGCTGTCAAATATGTTCCAGGCATGGACCCTTTGAAAGACAAGTGGCTTCTTAGGAGGAAATTCTGTTGCTAGGAAACCGTAACCATAAAGTTTCAGGATAAAGTATTTTTTATTTTAAATAAGAAATGTTGATTAATGAACATGCTTAACAGGCAAAGAACAAAGCTATCACAGCTATCTCTATTATATCAAAGACCAGTTGAAATATTCAATGGATATTTTAAGAAGGAAGTATAAAGAGGAGGTCTTCAAAGTAAGTCTAGCCAAAGTAAGAGAACCAAGGAGTCCAGAGCATGCTGGTATAACAAAAGTGCCCAAGTATCTGTAGGGGATATTAAATCTCACATTTGAAGTTTCAAACTTATCTCTGTCAGCAATGAAAATTAGATTTACCTTAGGAAAGAGAGAATCTCCCATCTGTGTTTTCCAAACAGAAAGGTTGGAATGAAATGGTGTCTTGAGATTTCTTCTGGTCCTGCCCATCTGGGATTCCGCAGATTTCTGAAACCTCTGGTGCTGCTCATCAGTGAAGGGTGAATACTGGGCTAGAGGATCTTTTGCTTTGATCCACTGTGGAAATTCTTAAGTGTGTCAGCAATAACTACCTATGTACACACTTAGAAATATTTAGAACACACATAAATAATTCCAGTCTCATAAAATATTAGCTGATGGTAACTGAGAGTCCAGTATTGATCATCTTAGTTTCACTGAGTAGCACCTTAACCCACAAAAAGACTACTGAAGTCTAAGAAGGTTTCTTTTGGAAAAACAACACAAGTACAGACATTAAAATCTGGCCCCACTGGCTCAATATTTATCTAGCTGTTTAATCCCACAGGTCTTGATCCAGTTTACAACTGCTGAAAATTGACTCAAGAGTAGACTAATTAATAAGTTCATAATAGTATCAAAGAGCAAGAAATCTTTAAAATGGCTATTTCTGCAAGGAAATCAAATTGCTTTCTGAGAACTAGCAACATGAAACAAAATGCAGACCTCTTCAAAGGGAGTTACATCACTTTCAGCTGTAAAACTTTGTGACTGTGTTTTCTGTAGATGTCCACACAGAAAATCTTTAGAAAAGGATATTCTCATCAGGTAAACTTTCGTTTCTTGAACTACTGAAAGCTGCTGGTTAGGTAGATGATATCCCAGAACAGAGGCAGAGGAAGATAAGATAGGTATTATTAGGAATACTGTAGATATTGCTACCTGTGCAAAGAGCAGGACATGGCAACTCAACCAGGAACATCCTGAAATACCAGAAAGAACATGTTACAACTATCATACATGCTCGATAGCTTTTATTGGTAAGGTTTGCCTGGGAGACATCTCCCTGGCAATTCACATCTAGTCATCCTCTATAAGCTGAGTCAGTCAGGGTGTAAACTTAAAAATTAAGAAGCGAAAGGCAATTGTAAGACCTGAGCATCTCCCTGACACAGGCTGAGATGTGCTTCCTGAGAGGGACAGTGCTTGGAAACGTTGTGCTGAAAGCTGAGGACTGATCCCCTGTTAACCTGTGCTGTACTGCTTGTTTGCAGTTAGGATAGGAAAGACCAGAAATGTTACAGTTCTCTTCAAACTTTAAGTGGGACAAGGGACGAATGTTGCATATTACTGTCACTTTTGGCTCAGAAGGGAGTATATAGAAATGTACTTTCTGCTAAAGTATAGTATATGTTTTTTGGAAGGCTTGTATTTGAATATACATGTCAGCAAGATGCGGACGTCTGTCGTGGATAGCAGATTTACTGTTTAATTATGTTTGTTTAATGTACAGATACTGTTTACTGTGTTTCAGACTGGTTACAAGGTTTTAGGGATGCCTTAAATATTTGTTTTACTGAAGCTAATACGTTCTTTTCTCAGAATTATTGACACGTCCTTATCAGAAATTTGCATGAATTAATCCTTTATAATGCTCTGAAAATTCCTGAATATAGGAAAGTCTGGCTTGTACTACTACAAAGAGTTAATCTCAAATGCCAGACTGCAGAGTGTGAAACAGAATTTATGTATCTCTGAGTATGTAATGCCTATATTCTGTTACACTGGTATTTCAAAATTTTTGGGCTTTGGTTTCTGGAAACCAGTGAGAAAAATATGCTGTTCACCAAGCAAAAACAAAAAGGAGATGCAGGATTTTATCTTTGTTCTGTGCAAAAAAACATGGTGCAAGAAGTATAATTCTCACTCTGACAGAGAGGCCTTGGCACTTTACACAAGAACAGGTTCATGTTGATCCACAGCAGATTTTTCAAAAAGGACAACTAGACATCCAAACCCTTATTAGCAGTCCATAAAAGAAGCTTAACAACTTCACCCAATTGTTTCCCACAAGGTGAAAAACACCCAAACAAGTTGGGAATGAGAGCTAAATCAGATTGCTGACTGATAAGGATCTTTTCCAAGGCTAATAACAAAGGCTTACCGCAGACAAGCAGCGGATTAAGCATTTTAAGCCTCTATCGGCTAGCGCCAAGGAATCTGGCGTGGTAATTCTGCAATCTGTAGCTGTTTGGGTAGCTATCAAAAGCAGTGGTGAAGAAAGCACACAGACCTGAGAGGTATTTGAGGTATTTTCTTCTGCGTTGTGAGTAAGTGAGCTTTGGTCTCTGTAGAAGGGATTGCTCAGGATGGAGAGGAAATCCACTGGTTAAAGTAGCAGAGAAGAGCATGAGGTGCGTGAGAGAAGGAGGAGGTACAGCCTGAGAGCATTTCTTTGCCAAAGTGGGAATGGGGAGAGACGTTTCCCTTCACGAGTGCTTGGTTGTACTATGTGTTTAGCTCCTGTTCGGGGGGGGGTGGGTTAATGGGGGTCCCTGCATAAACTACCTTTGGAAATGATCTGCACTGAGTGTTTGAAAGATAATAATTTACTTTATAGCTGTGTGTTACCTGCTGCACAGTGGCTGCATTGCTCTGGGCTCTGTCAGGCAGCTGTTTGTGTTGTAAGGTAGAACGCGTACTATAAAAACTTGCTTATTGCAAAATGTTTGAAGGAAATGAAGTTTTCAATGGACTTACATGATACATCCTTATTTTGGCTTCATTATTTAAGAGACATTTTGCATGACTTGTAGCTTCTATGTGATAGCCCTTTTCAAACCCGGTTACACTGAGTAGAAATAATCTACAATGAAGGCGATATAAAAATGATTGATTGTGACTGGCTTCTCTTTTAAAAGAACCAAGTATTTTGATAGCCAATGAATGAGGAAAAAAGGCAGTTATTGGGCCTGTACTTTTCTGCATGACCTCTGTCTGAAGACCATCACCTTCATTCTAATAGTCTGATTTGTATTTCGAATAAATTATTCAATAATTTCAAGCAGAGAGAGCTCTCTGTCTCTTTTGGAGTGTGACTTCTTTTTTCCACCCAACCGAGTTGCAACTAAATGCTTCACTGTGCTCCAAACCAACTTTGCAATTTATTTCTGAATCTCTAATGCTCTCACCAAACGTAATGGCTTTCAGTGGCAACAGAGGTGGTCCTGAGACGCACACAGTCTTCTGCTGCCTTTTTAAAGTCAGGGACAGATAAAAAGAAGAGTAAGAAGTTATTCAGAGGTGAGAGAAGGGCAGTGTAGATTAAGAAATAAAATGCTCACAAAGCAAATCCTACAGCCCCAGTTAATTGCATAGCTAAAATATCTCGGCTTCCATTTGTAAGTCCCAAAATACAACCTTTTGTGATGGCTTTATTTTTCCCTTCTACAGACTTGTGTTAATCTTGCAAGTCTGGCAAGCTGCTAGAAAGCTCTGAAAATAAGTAAGCTCTGTTCACCCTGTGGATTTTTCCAAGATACCCCCAACTTGCAGTTTTATTCTGCATATACACCCTAAGTGCAATGGGGCTGAAATTGGTGTCTTAGACCTTTCAGATTTTCCTGTGTCGAGGAACACAATAAAGAAGATACCTCTCTGCGCTGGTACCCGATTTGTCTCCTGTCTGTCACTTGTAAAGTAGCAATGGTGGAATAGTGCCTTTCTCTTGAGAAATTCTCTGGGCTCCTTCCCTGTGGGAAATAGCACAGTATTGTGATGCAGATTTTCTGCCAAATCTCACAAATCCCTCACTGTGGGGATTTCTCTTTTCAGTCGTCTATCCTCCTGTCTGTAGAGCACTCACATTCAATACAGAAAGCTTATCACTTCCTTTTTAGAACTATAAGAACCAACATCACAGCCTGCAAAAATCCACCTGGTGAGCAAGATCTCATTTATTCAGTTTTTGAATCTCACTGAGGACTGCTCTAGAAAGGAAGAGCCTCTGATAAGTTATTTGCTCTTTCCTTTAAAATATGCCTGCCTCAACTGAGTTTCAGGAGACTCCTGCTTCTATGCAACGGCAGATAGCGCGTAATTATATTTGTTGTTAAATGGGTAACTGTGATGTCCAATATTTAATTAGTACCACTTGCCTACCTGGATATGTGCATGACTGCAGCCGTAAATTATGTCAGTGCCTTTCAGACATAAAGAAGGGAAAAAAGGGCACAGCTGTTAGGCAGGCAGACAGATTCGCGGGCTGACTCTGGACTGAAAGGCAGATTCACACCGATTGTTCAAATTAACACCCAACCAGTGCACATGAATGTTGCCATCCACTGAAGTTTGCCATCTGTGACTTGTGCTTTGTACTAGGTTTCATCCTGGCAGTGATGCCGTGAGTTGTGCACAGGTTTGGGTGTTCAGGAGTGCTCCTGGATCCACATTTCAGACAGTGGCAAAAGCTGTCACTGAGGCGTACATTGGGCTTGCCTTGTAAGAAGCCCTGCATCACTCTGCTGATGTAAATAGGCTCACACATGTCCAGGATGTATCCCATCGTACATCGATGTGTTCTTATGGAAGGTATTCCACTTTCAGCAGATCAGAGTTGAAAGTTAGGCCACCGAGTTTGTCACTGTTGGGTCATTTTATTTTTTTCTTTCTAGTATTTGCCTGTCTGGTTTTTGCAGTCACAAGAATAAACTTGTATAGTTGTGAAAACAAAACTGCAGGAGCCTTAGCGTTGTGGGGCACTGCAACAATATGATAGTGACAAATGCAAGCACTTAAGTTAAATCCAGCTAAAAATACAACAATAAATTAATACATTTTTATAATTTCATACCCAGGGAATAATTTAATACTTTTTGTTAGGATAAGCCCTATTTTTGACTGAAAGAAAAAGCATAGAGGCAAATGCTGAACTGAGCAGAAAATGGCCGGTTTTGTTAACAAACAGAAGAAATTTTAATAATAACCAATAACAAGATATACTTCATGTTGTAATTGTCCCAGTTGCAGTTTGACCTAGATGCTTAAGATGGATGTAAGAATGTTGATGACATCTTTGCAGACCCCACATGACCAGGATTTAGACCTTATAATTCCCCAGGTGAGCAACAGTGATGTGAAGGTCCCATAGTACGACAGAGCCCTGATTCAGCAGAGACCTGGGATGTTTCCTGATAGATTGCTGTCATTTGCTAATATCTTTGTAACGCCCAGGCAAAGATGACTGTAGGGATGCTTCAGCTCCACTTGGTACATGCTGCAGTTTAAAAAGAAAACTGATCTGCCAGCAGTGATCACACTGTCATAAATCTGGCATTCTTAAGCCTTATTTTGTATCTTCTGGGTTCTTGATTTTGCCAAATCATTACATTTAACACTTAGAAGAGTACTAATATACCGTGTTATTATAGGTGGGTCTCTGTAAATAGGCCTAGATAATATGAGAGCAGTGTTTTAATTCTGATTAGGACATGAATCCATTTTACAGGCATTTCATGCACTTAATCAAGATTCCTTATTTCAGAAACTATATATTTTTTTCACAACTTCCTTTCCCCTCCCCTTTCTAATCAGGCATTTTAAGATATTCTTTATTTTAAATTTATTTTCATTTTTTCCCCATGATGTCTACAACTGTGTTAAAAACACTTTCAGAGGAGATGTGACTGAATTTTGTGTGTGAGAACGAAGAGAATGCTGAGTGAGATACTATTATTTTAATTGAAATGTGCTCATTCTAGCGTTATGGTCTAACTTCACTTTTACTTTGAAATCTGTTAGAAAACTCCCTTTGACAGTTTATACTGTCTGTTGTGGTCAAGCCTTTTCTAATGGTGAGGGGAGATAACTGTTTAGCTACTTGACCTTCCTGGCAATGGTCTGGTAGAAGATTATAATAATCTTTTAGCCTCCAACAGTGATAAACTAGTATCCAGGCAATGTTTTACACTGTAATATTTATGGATGGTCTGTGACAAAAATTTATCTAGGAGAGAAACTAACATATTTCTAGTCTAAACGATGTACTCAGCTGAGACGAATGTGTAATAATAACTTATTTTCAAAACATAGGGGCTCTTCTCTGTTAGCTGATCTAGAACCAGAGAACAACTGACACTGGAAGAGACCACTGGAGGTAAGGTACTGAGGCAGGTTAATACTGCTTGCTCATGCCAGTGTAGAATTCAAGCATTAGGCTCCAAACACACCATAACTACCCATTACTTGTATTTACAAAACATTTTTGTACCTTTTTTTTTTTTTTTTAATGAGTGTGTTTTGGGAGCTTAAGTACGTTCATGCAATGTAACTTTGGGGTAAAGCGGATATTATTTTGGAGGGGTTAAAGACCTACTTCCACTTAAGAATATCTTAATTTATTCTTAAATGCTGCTTAGTTGTAATACTTTTGTAGCGTGAGAACTGGTGCCCCTCTGCTGAAATGTTAATTATGAATTTATTCCATAAAAATAAGAACCTCAGACTAAGAAAATTTTGATGAATTTGAATATGTGCAAGCCTCTGTCATAAATAGAGCAGCCTTGTGAATAATATTTTCTCCATGAATGACATGCTGTAATACTTGGCTTTATTTTGCTTGAGCTAAAATGTAATTAAGGCAGTGCACAAAGTTATGATCTCTCTCTCTGTCATGAACTTAAACTTTGACTGAATTAATTTTTATTATTTTAAATAAACATATTTATAGAAAGGTACATGTACAGAGTGATTCAAAGCTTTCTGAAAACTGAAAGACTTCTGTGGATTGCAGTGAGATCTGGAGGAGTGTAGCTGCCATAATTCTGCAAGACAGGGAACCTCTTGAAGACTGCCATAAATCCTCAGAGACCATTGTCCATAGTAACAGTTCGGTTTAGACAATATGAACAAGTTAGACAGTCAAAGCATTGTTTAGAAGGTGACCTGCACTCTTCATACTAATTCTCTCTCTTCCCTCTTATATTTTTAAGCTTAACAAATCATATCCAATACCTTATTCTTGGAATTCTCCTGCCCTCACAGGAGGTATTGGAAAACTTGCAAAAGGCTGAAGCCTGTAACCCTAGAAATAGAGAATTGGAAATAGCTTCTTGGCCTTCAAATGCAACCCTGTGACATTATGGACATGGTGTCACAAATTTACTTGTATAAATGTTTCAAACAGTATATTAATAGTAGTTAGACTTTTTATCCCTGGTACTTTACCTGGAAGATGATTTCAGCATCTCCCTTGTTTTGTATCTTAATGCATTAACAGCCAGTTTATGACCCTTTACTAGTGTACAAACACTCTCCTTGAGTTTAAATAACCCTTTGCTCTCCCATATCTGTGCCATGCTTTGTGCATAGGCACTAATGACACCCTTTTTGGTTACAAGGTGAACTCTTCTCTTGTCTGATAACCTCTCCCTTCCCTTCTTTATCCTAGTGATCCTTCTCTATGCCTATTCCAATATTGTATCTTCCTTGAAAACAAATGACCAGAACTGTACACACTATTACAAATTAAGTCTCATCAAGGCTTAGTATAGTGGAATTAATGCTTTTCTGTCTCAGCTGGAAACACCTTGACTGATATATTGCAGGATGGCATTTGAGTTTTTCCACGCTTGCCATCCCTTGCTAGCTTATAGTCATCATGTGATCAGCTTGTACACCTGTGTCTCTCTCTTCCCAGTCACTTCTAAGTGATAAGTTCCTAGTCAACAACAGAAATTCTCATTCATAGTCCCCAATGACCTTCCTCTTTTTATTATAAATGTAATTTAATTTAATTACACTTCCTCCCATCCTCAGGGCCATGCAGTTCTTTTTGTGAAATACCCTAATCCTCTTCACTATTGACAATGCCTTTTAGCTTTTTGTCTTAGAAATACTTATTTTTTTTTTAAGCCAAGGTTATTCATACAAAAAATTAACAAGATTGGTTCAAGGCTAACCATTTGTTACCTCTCATCAAACTAGATTTTTCCCTTTCAGTACTTCTCTGCTAGTCAATTCTTTACTCACCTCACAGATACAGTATTAATTCCCATTTTCCGAACCATCAGTAATGCTTCTGCATACGATGTTGTATTTACTGTATTTGTCACATTTACATATGACAACAGTATTTTACTGAACTCCAAATGGATGAAAGCTAGTGCCTCTTCTTTGTTTAGGTGACGTAGACAAAGCACCTAGCCTGGCTGGATCTTTGTTGAACACAGGTTGCATATTATCTTATTTTTTTTTACAACTGTACAACTAGCCTTGAAAATGCATATTACATGCTTGCATGTCTTTGAGATTAAGTTAATTTGGATACCCTGTTCGCTAAACTCGGTGGGCCTTCACCTGGTGTTGTATACGCGTTAACTACATTTATTACAGAACTTAGGCGACCTATTCCGGTGCTTTCAGACCTTTTGTGAGTCCAAAGTAATTCAGCTCACAAAAAACCAGCTCTCTTGAGATACTAAAGTAAACACAAGGGCCTGGCATTACTTTAAGACCTAAACCATTTTTGAAGTAAAGGACAAAAGTAAAACTTTGAAAAATGTTTTCTGTACTACAACAGCAATAATTAATTTATCAGAGCATTGGTACTGATGATTGTACATAAATGTGTATTCTTTGGAAGCAATCTATGTATGTTTTTTGGGAAAGCCTGGGCATCCTTTATTACCAAACATTTGACATGATTGGACCAATAGCAAAGTATAATTTGATTAAAGGTAATTGTTTCTGTCAGATTCCTTAACCATTGCTTAAACTCAACATTTTTCTTGCATGGAAATTGTTTTTGTAGCGGAAAATATCCAGAAAAGTTTATATTATAAAGGAAAGCAGTGAACACTGAATCACTTCAGCATGATAAAAATAGGTCAGAATTCTGTCTTTAATGTGTTTAATTTCAGACAGCTTTCCAAATTAAAGATGATCATACATTCCCAGAGTGTTATTATTCCTGACTGTCCTGGAATATACAGAGTCTCTTTGACAGTTGTACAGCTGAAATTCATTGTTATTGGTTCTGTTTTTTAATTTGCAAATGTAATTTTAAAACCCTTGAAAAATGATACAGCAAATTTCAATACCTGAAGAAACAATAGGATATGGAATGGCAAATACTTTGCAATAAATCAGACTACATAGACACAGGGAAAAAAAGACTCTCGTTGCTATTAATTCATCTTTCTCTTTTCTTTCTTTCTTTTCTTTTCTTTTCTTTTCCTTTTCTTTTCTTTTTTTTTTTTTTTTCCTTTTCAAAAAAGCTCTCAGTATCAATGGAAACTGAATAAGGAAGTGAAAGGTTGGTTCAGAAGCTGGGTTATCAATATAATACAGAAAGCAATAGCAAAAGCTAATAGATGAAGTGTATATGACCTTCACATCGGATTAGTGACCAGTGTAGTATATTAGCAAAATACTGTGCATTGTACTCAGTAACATAATAAGATATTTTTCTTATTATAATACAAAAGACATTAATGTAATACAAATGTTCATTCTAGTCTGCCTTATCAGGGATTTTCATGTTGCATTTCTAGCCTGGTCTCCTGCTTATTGGTCTGGTTTACATAATGGTATAAGTGTAAAATGGAGTATGCTTTTGAAATAAGAAGGACTAAGGTAATGAAGGAGGAATAAAGGAATGAAAACAAAACACAGAGGAAAGGGAAATGGGGAAAAATGAGAGAAAGGGATGAGAAAGTGAGACCGGCTACGTCAAAGTAGGAAATAGGAACACATTAAAAAAGTAAGAAACAAGGAGAATTATTAATGACGAAAGGTAAGCTTGTCAGTCCTTATGCTCAAATTCAGTGTTAAGATCCAATTTTCAGTTCTGCGTGAGCTGATTTTAGCTCAGGTATTCATATGTTAAATGTGCATGAAGATGGCCTTTCATCATAGTTTCAGCAACTTGCTTCTTGGAAATGTACTTAGAGAAGGAAATTAAACCTGGTGTATCATTTTGTATTGGAATTCAGATTCAAGTGCTGACAAGTCAGATTTTGTTAACATAAAGTTTAAGACTTAATGGAAAACATGCAATGTTTTGCTTATGCTTTTGCCTGTTCAGATAGGAGAGCATTTATACATCGATATTACATTTATATCAATGCAGCCTGACTATTTCAGTGATCATTTGGGATAACTGTATTCTCACTGAGTAGTAGTTTCAATAGTTTATCATCCCTCTGAAACTAACCAAATACTTATATGAGATGGCACTACTTCTTCTGAAGGTATCACTAGATTGCTCTTAGTCTACATGAGTGTGCTATCTAAGAGACAGAAACAAAATCTTTGTATATTTTTCATCTATGTTTAGACGGAATGAAAACTGCTTCTGACTAGTTATTCTGCTGCATTAAGTCCTTATTCCCCTGATGATTGTGGACACAGAGTCAGTAGATGTCAGCTCTTAACTCTCTTGAGGACTGGGTCTTTAAGTCACAGCATTATTCATAAAATCATAGCATACATGGCTGCATATAAAAATGGCCACATGGGTAAATAAATGAGCCACCAGCAATATACTAAGCTGTCAATATATGTGAAACCAAAAGTCTTCTCGTGCACACACATGCATTTGGCAAAAGGAATGTAAGCAACATATTTGGACGCTTTAGCATGTATATTCTTTCAAAACAACTTCTATATGGAAGACAGAGATTGATTGGTTTATAAATGTTCCTGTGATATGGAAGAAAATTAATGCTATCTAATAAAAAAAGAAAAAAAGATAGTTGTTGAAAAACTAAAACTCAGCTGTTTGCTTCTTTTCACAACTGCTCCGTCCTATCTTTCTTGCGAGCTTTTATAAATGCTGAATACAGGTCATCAGTGATGTCTGGAATCCAAGACCTATGGAACCAACATCTCATCACCGAGATGTTCCAATTGTTTCACAGCAAAAAACCCCTTACCTAAGTGCTCAAAAAGGAGCTCTATTAATAAGTGGCAATGGCATTTCTCTACCTGTGGCAACTACAGAAAAGCATGCTACACAGAAGCTTTTATGTAATTATTTATGTTAAACTGGTCAGGGTTTGGAGCCAGCAATTTTTCTGTTGATTCAGGGAAGTCAGTGCTTCACTCCTCTTCAAAAGCATTTAGTTCAATGTCAGAAAGTAGGCATATTGTCTTGTTAGACTATTTCAGCTCAATACCGGTCCATCTGCCCTTTAATAATCTCTGATGAATGTTTATCTAGTTTGTTTCAGTGATGGTGAGTTGAGGGCTTCCTTCAATAATCTGTTTAAGTATGTAACTATTCTTTCAGTTGGAGAGTTTTTCCTGATATCTTATGCCCCTCGCTGCTATTTAAGTCAATTAATTCTTGTCCTATTTCTAGTGGACATAAAAACAAGCTGATGAATTTTTTTTTTGAACCATCTCTTTACACAATCTAAAACTTACCATGTGTATCTTCAGTGGTCGCTGCATTGTATTAACCAAGTAAACCAATTTCAGACTTGCTTTAATAACGTTTCTTTCCAGCCTCTGATTTTTTAATATGTTTTTTTCTCTCCCCTAGACCTTCTCTGCGAAACTGGGTGCAGGATTGCAACCTTTGTCTATGGCAAGTGAGTATAATGAAAGCAGCAGATAGCACATCTTACGCATGATACCTCTTTATCCAGCTCAGTCTGATTGCTTTCTTTGGGCAGGATATGTGCTAAAGGAGTGCAGTTTTGTATGGAGAACCCAAGTCAGATCTGAGTATGCTACTTCCAGCACCAGAGCTGTACAAAGACATTAATGGCATTGGCACAAGTGCTCTGCGTGCACTAATTAACCTTGCACTAGCGCAGCAAAACTGCTGCTGGCTTGTTCACAGTTCACATGAATATCTCCACATGACACTGCTTTAAATACTATGCAAACATTAGTTTGTAAAGCACCTTGCACTCTTAGGGAGAGATGAGTAGAGCAAGAAATATCCCAAAAAGTATAGATATTTATTTTTGTAACTTGAAGAATAAAGAAAAATTTATGTATTTAGAATAATGAATAGTCGCTTATTACTCAATACACACACTCTCTGTCCTCCCCTACCACTTTCTTAATGAATATGTTGCCAGAGGGTATATTACTTAGCAGTTTGAAAAAGCCCTATTTGCCTAATGAGTTTCACTCATTTCACAGTAGTCCTAAATTGGGCAGGTACTGGAGATACTGGTTTTAGTCATTATATTTGTCGATTATCATTATCCTGGCTCAAACTTCCAAAAGAATCAAAATGCTGTTTGAGAGTTAATAACAAATAGATATCTAAATCTTTTAAGAACATTTGACAATTCTACTCGGATTGTAATTTATTCAGAGGCCAGTTACATCAAGATCAATAGTTTTCATTTTTGTAAATGAAGTACTTGAAATGAAAGAAAAAATCACCCCCAAACTTTATTCTGTTACTTATAGACCTAGTTTTAGGCATAACTTTTTCTACTAAACAACGAAGTCTAAAGTGGAGTTCATTGATACTCCTCTACAAAAGTCTGTTTGCGTACTGAATATTTCTTTTGTTTCTATTTTAAATACAGAGTTTCTGCAGAATACTTTAATTTTGGTCAGTTACCAGTTACTTACTTAGCAAAGGATGTCCTCCTTCTGCAGGAAAACATTTCTGAGTGGAGATGGAGCTTGGTGTTTCCTAATGAAGGAAACATTATCCACTTCGTGTGTTTCCAGTTCTGCATTTCATCCTCCGATGTGGACAAACCTGGTCACAACAAACCGAACCAGGATCTCCCTGAAGTTTCTGTGGTTCACAGTTTTAGAAATTAAAAACAAAAGAAGGAAAGGAGGGAAATGGCTATTTTAAAGGTAACTGTTATATGCATGTCCTTTACAGTAATGTCATTTTATCTGGTGTTTGACAAAGGATCTGCCAATACTTAGCGAGCGCTGCAAAAATCATTTCCTGCTGCCTGAAGCAGCCTGTGCTTCTGGTGAGGTGAGAGCACAGTTCAGAGTCATCTGTTACACGAATGAGAAGATGCACACACTTCAGGAGGAAAGCAGATGAAGAGGGTTTTCTTTCTACTTCAGTAACTCACAGCAGGTATTATATATTTATTTCCCCTTCTCATGTTACTTTCATTTTGCTGTATTGTATCAAGGCATTGCAGATGCTACAAATAAGGTTGTACTATCTAACTTAAGGGGAGGAAAAAGACTGATAGTGGTTACTTCATTCAGACCAACATTTTCCATTGCAGTATTTACTTTGCATTTGGAGGAAAATGTAGAGACACTATATAACTGGATAGCAAATAATTTACATGTAAACTCCCAGGACTGTAGTCTGTTGGTAGATCTCAAGAGAGCCTACAAAGCTCCATATAAATCCTCTACCATCTCATTGGAACAGGCTGCCCAGAGAGGTGGTAGACTCACTTCACTGCTCACTTTCAAGCACTCCCTCAAATCTAAGACTGGTGAAAAAATGGGTTTTCCCCCTTCTGCTTCCCCTCTCAACTCCTCTCCCTCTTGTTCAGCTGTTGCAGCCCCCTTCCTCTGCCTCCCATCATACCCCAATATCACTTGTCTCTTAACACCTTTAGGGACAGGATTGGAAGGAGCTGATGAAGCAGAATGAGAGTCCAGTAGTAGAAAACGGTTTGGAAGTTAGGAAAGGAGATAAAACTGAGAAGAAACTTGAGAGCAGGGGAGAAAGATGCACAGGAGATTTGTGGTAAATATTTGCTGAATCAGTTAGACAAAATCTTCCCAGGTAATGGACTATTGACAAACTCATCAGCTCTTCATTATTTTTTATTCACTATTTTTGTGCTATGGTGACAAAGATTTTCCTGCTCCTTGGCTGGATGCCTCTTGGCTTTTTTAAGCAAGGATATAAAAAAGAATAAGTTTCAAACATCATCCTTATGCACTGGCAGGTTTTGAGTTGCCTCCTGCTTTAGCAGCTACATCAGTGGGAAAAGTCTAGCCAAAGCTTCTTCTATTCCAGCAAGTGCATGTAGGGCTGTTCTCTTGCTGGATGGCCAGCTGGCTTGCTTTGGCAACCTTTGTGTCATTACATCCTCTTAGTCTCCAAAACAGGGTGCTGACATCCACCTTATCTGTTGGAACTGATTCCTGAACTCAGCTAACTGCCAGACCACATCTGCGAATTTGTTAGGGTTTGGTTAGCTGGCACAGGCCACAGCTGTCTCAGGGACTGTTCTAGCAATTTAATAGTCTGTACG
Organism: Phalacrocorax aristotelis; assembly: GCF_949628215.1. Classification (NCBI taxonomy): domain Eukaryota; kingdom Metazoa; phylum Chordata; class Aves; order Suliformes; family Phalacrocoracidae; genus Phalacrocorax; species Phalacrocorax aristotelis. Next base: position 9,143,401 of record NC_134278.1, read on the forward strand.
ATTAAATGCCAGGAATGCTCCCTGCACTGATCAATTTACTAGTGTAGATTTAGTTTAATACTATTTTTTCTCTAGAACAAACAAGGAATTCTTTGCTATTAAAGGCCTGAGATTTAAAACCCTACAGATGTCACATCAAGCCATAATTCTGTGTTTATTATTTGAAAAGTGAATACTTTATGTCTATTGAGCTAGTATTAGGCATTTTCCAATTGTCACAAGTAATGATGAAACTTGGATGTACCTGGAGTATTCACCTGGGCAACATCGGCTCCTCTTAGGATTTCTTTTGTTTCTCAAAAGACAGTATTCTCTGAAAATTAAAAATGGGGGAATTGTTTAAATTTTGTACGTACAGCATGAGCTACCTACACCTGGAGCATCTAAATCTAGTGACTTAATAGAGCTGGAACAATAATTCTGAGCAGTGAGCTGCTTAGGAAAGGTCTACATGAATGAGCATGGGGACTGGATGCAGTAAGGCTGAGTTAGCCCACTGCCCCGCTGGGATGTACTAGATTGGGTAGAGCTAACATGTCCAAACACATTCCTGAGTCTCATCTAACAGGTGAAATCCTACTGCAGGTGTCCTTACGAGGCACTTGTATTTTGTCTGGAGCAGGTCACATCTCTGGAAGAACGGATTATTGTGTCTATGCCAGTTTGCTAGATTTTTGTGTGCTCCTATTAGCAACAAGTGGAAAGAAAACACCAGTTTGTAGACCTTGGTGGTCATGTTTGGAAAAACCCACAACTATTTACAACTCGGTCAAGAATGAGCCTAGCAAGTAATAGAGAAATAAAATGAACATCAGGGAGTGTGGTGGATTCTGCTTCATCATCTTATTTGGATATCAGGGAGTTATCAGTTCCTTACACAGAGCTTATTTTGGGACAGTAGAGCTCCAACTTCCAAGTAACAGGCTATTATGGATTTTTTGGTGGTGGGATGGATGGGGTTTAAAACATATTTTTTCTGCTCCATTTTAGTCAGTCCTACAGTTAATAACAATTTTCTTATATCAGGGTGGATCTCCTGCTGCTTATTAACAGAGAAGCCCTCATGGGTGAAGTGGAGATTGGGGGCCACCTTGGCTCAGTGACTATGAAACAGTCAAGTTTAAAATCTGTGGTAACGGGAGGAAAGCTGCCAGCAAGACCTCAGCTCTGGACATAAGGAGAGCAGATTTCAGGTTGCTCAGGGAACTACTTAGTAAGGTCACCTGGGAAAAAGCTTTTGAAGGTGCTGGGGTCCATCAGTGCTGGTTGCTTTTTAAGTACCACCTCCTAAAAGCACAGAAGCAGGCAATCCCAAGGTGCATGAAGTCAAGCAAGCAAGGCAAAGGCCAGCTTGGCTGAGCAGGGATATTCTTATTGAAATAAGGAGAAAAAAAGAAAGTATATGGCCAGTGGAAGCAAGGTCAGGTGACATGGGAGGACTGTAGGGTTGCTATTCACCACTGCAATGAGGAAATACATGCGGCCAAAACTCAGTTAGAGATTAAGTTGTCTAGTACTGTGAGGGACAATAAGAAGGGTTTTTTAAGATACATTAATGGCAAAAGGCAGGCTAGAAATAACATCGGCCTGTTGCTTGATGAGAATGGCCACCTCACAAGCAAGGACATAGATAAGACAGAGATGTTTAATGCTTTCTTTGCCTCGGTCTTCAATACTGATCATGGGCCCTGGGACACCCAGAACCCTGGGCTAGAGAGCCATGACTGTGGGAATGCTAACCACTCAGTCAACCCTGAACTTGTGTGGGACTTCCTGCTCCAGCTGGATCCCTATAAGTCGATGGCGTCTGATGGGATTCATCCAAGGGTACTTAAAGAGCTGGCTGATTTCATAGTGAGACTTCTCTCAATGATTTTTCAGTGCTTTGGGAGATCTGGAGAGGTCCCAGTTGACTGGAAGCTGGCAAACATTGTCCCAGTCTTCAAGAAGGCCAACAGGGATGACACCAGTAACTACAGGCCCGTCAGTCTCATGTCTGTGCCTGGTAAAATTATGGAGAAGATTATTCTGGGAGTTACTGAAAACCACCTGAAAGACAACGCAGTCATTGGTCCTAGCCAGCATGGGTTCATGAGGGCAAAGTCCTGCCAAACAAATTTGATTTCCTTCTATGACATGGTTATCCACCCAGCTGACCAAGGGAAGCCATTTGATGTAATCTTTTTGGATTTCAGTAAAGCTTTGGATACTGTCTCTCACAGTATCATTCTACACAAAATGCTCAGCACACAGCTGGATAAACATGTAATGCAGTGGGTGAGCAGCTGGCTGATGGGTCAGGCTCAAAGGGTCATAGTAAATGGGATTACATCGGGCTGGCAGCCAGGCACTAGTGGGGTTCTGCAGGGATCCATCCTGGGGACAGTACTGTTTAATTTCTTTGTAAATGACATGGATGCCGGATTGGAAGGAATACTAATGAAGTTTGCTGATGACACAAAATTGGGAGGAGCTTTTGACAGTCTTGAGGGCAGAGAGGCCCTGCAGAGAGATCTGGACAGATGGGAGAGCTGGGCAATTACCAACCGTATGAAGTTTAACAAGGTCAAGTGCCAGATTTTACACCTGGGTCATGGCAACCCTGGATGTACAGACAGCCTGGGGAACGAGAGGCTGGAGAGCAGCTCTGCAGGGAGGGACCTGGGGGTTCTGATCAACAGCAAGTTGAACATGATCCAACAGTGTGCCCTGGCAGCCAAGGGGGCCAAGCGTGCCCTGGGGTGCATCTATATTACAGCCAGTAAAAGGAGGGGATTGTCCTGCTCTGCTCCGTGCTGGGGCGGCCTCACCTCGAGTACTGGGTGCAGTTTTGGGCGCCACAGTATATTAAAGATACAAACATACTAGAGAGTGTCCAGAGAAGGGCCATGAATTTGGTGAAGGGTTTAGAGGGGAAACCGTACAAGGAGCAGCTGAAGTCCCTGGGTTTGTTCAGCCTGGAGAAGAGGAGGCCGAGGGCAACCCTCATCACGGTCTGCAGCTTCCTTACAAGGGGAGGAGGAGGGGCAGGTGCTGATCTCTTCTCTCTGGTGACCAACGCCAGGGCCCGAGGGAATGGCAGGGAGATGTGCCAGGGGAGGTTTAGGTTGGGTATTAGGGAAAGGTTCTTCTGCCAGAGGGTGGTGGAGGCCTGGAACAGGCTCCCCAGGGAGGCATCACGGCACCAGCCTGGCGATATTCAAGAAGCACTTGGACAAGGCCCTCAGAGACACGGTGTGAATTTGGGGTTGTCCTGTGCAGGGACAGGAATTGGACTTGATGATCCCTGCAGGTCCCTTCCAACTCAGGGCAGTCTATGATTCCATTATTCTATGATTCCTCATTTCTTGCAGTGCAGGATCCTAAATTGTTTTACCTTGAAGATTTAGCAGATAGCTATGACACCATCCATATGCAGATACAATTTTGTTATGAATCATCTACCTATGGCTGGGTCAGCATTGTAGCAGCCTCAGCTCTCATTACTGTATGACAGCAGATGTGAGATGCTGACACTAGAAAGACAGTGCTATTCTAACCAAAAATATTCTGTCTCCCTTTGCTGCCTTCCTTGCTCATTGTCAGTTCTATTATTTCTACTTTCTGTTTTTGTGTGCTTAAATTTCCCTTCTGTGCATTTTTAATCTTTCCTGTATTACCTTGTTTTCCATTTGGCATAAGTATACTCTGCTTATTTCTTCCACATTTTTTTTGTATACCTCTGGAGAAATTACAATACTGTAATTAATTAAAATAATTGCATTTTAAATACATGAGAAACAAACCATATGATCCTGCTCATTCTTGCCATACGTATTGGAACAACTTGCAGTCACATGTTTCCAACCAGACTTCTGTAAAAATTCTGCACAGTGGCCTTTTAGACACTATTTCCTATGTTTCCGCATGGTTTTGAGCAAATTTATGTAAGCTTACACAGATAATTTGATATGGATGACCTGCTTGTTGGCTTATTTCTTCAACTCTACACACAATGCACTGTACTCTGCAGCAAAATTAAATTTAGATGAGTTTTAGCCTCTTTCTGTTAAGGACTCCTGTCCAGACATATGTTAGACTATCGAGACTGCAGCGAGCTGGTGAGTGAAGATTCAGACTCAGATGTTAATGGATGCCAAACTATTTTAAAGTATTAACAGAAGCATAACCTAATTTATCCGAGGACTGTGGAAAATGAACGAAGGAGAGATATTACTTATTTCTAGGAATCTCAAAAGATACTTGGTACAAACTATTTGAAAGCTGGGTGACTGAGATTTCTTTGGTATGCCCACACAAAATGGACAGAAAGCGGAGGGAAAAGCTACATCCCATGGGTCATATGGGACTGAATCAAGGATCCTACATTTGAGCAATTCTATTTATATGAATACTGTTGTGAAGAAAATGCTCATTTCCCCTCATTTTTATCTTTGGATTCTTAGTCCTTTGCCTTTGCTTTTTTTTTTTCCTTTCACTCTTCTGTTTTCTGTCTCTTCTTCCATTACCTCTGTTTCTGCCCTTTCATACCTTTCACTCCTTTGAAATCTTTTCATCCTGAAGCACCCCAGTAAGCGTCTGATTGAGGTACTTCTATGAAAATGTCAGCACCCTATACTCTGTTCCCAGTTATGCTTTACCTTCTACAAGGGTGCTCATACAAATGAAGAAAAGTGTCTGATGCCTCTAAGTCTTGGAAGTTCACCTTCTCCTAGAGAAAACAGAGAGAGTATTTAGTGACTCTCTTTTGGGATGGCTAGCAGTATACAACTGTCGTTGGGCTCTGATGTTTCTGGAAGCAAGCTGTGCACCACAACAAAACCTGGAGACCTGAGCTTTTAACTCATAGACTTGTCCTATGCACAGTAATTAGTATTGATGAGGTACTTAAACTACCCATGCATCAGTCAATATAGGAATGCAAAAGGAGAAAGGCTGATTCGAATTTATTGGTGACAACAATGGATACTAATAGCAGAGAAAGCAGAAGGAGGAAGACTCTTGTAGATTGGATCCTGATTAATGGAAAAGAACTAGTTGGGAAAAGGAAAATGGAAGGCAACCTGGGTGAGCAAAATCATTAAATACTAAATTCTTGATTTACAGGAGTACAAGGAGTGACAGTGGTAAGATAAGGTTTTCAGGAAACAAGTCTTCAATTGACTGTTCAGAAGGGTCTTCTGGAAAGCAAGCATAATGAAAAAGTGGTCTGGAAGTGCTTTAATGAAATAATTATCCCATCACGAACAGCATCACTGAAGGGCAGCGACAGTGACTCAGCAAAATTATGGTGTCTTTCAAAACATGAGCATTTAGTAGACGCCACACAGAAGAAAAAATACCCTCTGTTATTAGGAACAAATACAATAGCATAATGCAGGTAGGAACAAAATCAGAAAGTTTAGGACACAGGCAGGGGAAAATAACCAAGCACGTTCTCTAAGAACATTGATAATAAAATGATCATGTAAAATAATTCAGTGGAGAAAGTTTGACTTGCTAGAGTAAAGCAATTCTGAGCTCTGTAAATGGGAATGTTGTGTCCAAGATGTAATCTCCTCCTCAGGGCTGATAAGCTTTCGACAGGACACCACTCTTCAGGCAAGATGTGGATCTATTAAAGAATGTCCAGAAGAAAGAAATGAAAATTTTATAATAAGACTGCAAGCTTGGAAAAATGGGTTTGCCTTATCTTGAAAAGACTGATAGGGGCTAAAGAGATGATCTGAAAACAAGCTTTCAATACATAAAAGGTAGCTGCAAAGATGAAATGAAATAAACAGTTCTGTGTGTCCACAGTAGGTAGAATAAGAAACAGTGAACTTGGCTTGCAGCAATGGTCCTTAGGAGGACACGTAGTGTCTTCAAGGACAAGCTGAATGTGGGACAAGCTGAATGTACACGAAGCTGGTGGACTCTCCACAGCATTGGAGGATTTAGGATGATACATTCCGATTTTCAAGCCCATGGTTACAAGCTTTTTTCTTGACAACTGAAGAACTGAACAGTTAAGAAGCTTGCAAAGACAGGTAATTGCAAGTGTTTAGGCAGAGCGTCTCTCCAGTGTGAGACTTACATGTTCATGGAAACGTTGGAATAAATTGGAAGCAGATGAATTTTGTACTAACCATTGTAAAGATGCCAGAATAAGAATCTTTACTGATATTTAAGGGTACTGTTTAATGCTCCAGCCTTTGAGTGCATAGTAATGTCAATACTCACAACAGCTGTGTTTTTTTCCTTTAGAATTAGACTATTTCACTGGATAGTTTATTTGTCTCACTGACTACAACCACACTGATAAATAAAACACATGGGAAATTGTGACTGTCAGACCTACTGACTTGGCCTGACTCATGTCCACACTGAGAAAAATCTCTTCCCATCAGAAAAAAATAGTTTGTCTCTGGCCAATCTGTCTGTTAGGGATCATTCCTGGTCTGTGTTATTCCCCAGACTATGCCCAGAAGTTGTCTGGGAGAATGTTAGTTGGCATGGGTGAAAACCACGGCAAGGTGTGAAACACCTGTCAAGCACCATGGGATGACAGGTAGCGGACAGTGCTTGAACTCAAATTCTGGACATCCCTGCTTACTTTTATAGAAGCAGCTAAAAGGACTACTTGTGAAAGTAGTATAAAGTACTATATCCATTGTGAGTGAGGACTTATCTGTTTTACTCCAATACTGAATTTTGGAGCAATATTCACTGCTTCAAATATATTCTCCAAAAAATATCTGCAAACAATATGGCACATAGCACAGGCCAGGGCTAATCTTGACAGGCAGTTGAACAGGAAGACTCTGCTTTTTTGGGGGTAAAGGGAGATTTTGCTGATTATTGTAATTTTTTTTTCTTATAGAGAGGAATCAGGAGTTTGTATGAGAGAGTCAGATTTAATTGTAAAATGCAGTATGTTTAGAATCCTGCTTCTTGTAAAGGAACTTGTGAAGGAGGGAAAAGAACTATGTTTACTAAGTTGCAGAAAACCCAAGAACATAATTTTAAAGCCAATCTCATAGTTTTCATGGCTTGACTCATGATTTTAGAGAGCTTATGGTTGGAAACATTTCAAGATTTGTGAAACCTTTTCAGCTAAATATTATTATATCTTTAATATATAGAGCCAAGTCGTTACCTGGCAAACAAATACACTTCCTGCTGAATCTAACAGAATCTCCTGGCTGTAATCCCCTTGAGAATTTGGCTCTGGCTTCTGACAGAAGATATGGACCTTGTCATGATACAGGAATTTTAAAAAGCCAGTACTTAGTAGGATGCCTGACTGAAATTGAACCACCTTACTTTTCTGTGATGATACTCGTCTCATGTAACACACCTTACATATATATATTTCTCTTACTGTTAAATCTAGGGAAGTTAGACAGAAATCTTTTGGCACAAGTACCAAGGGCTGTATGTAACGTGCAGGCTGACTGAGGTCCACAGGAGTTCCTATTGCAAATTTTGACAATGTACAGCTGTTTGAAGGAACTCGGTCTTGTGCAGGGACTGAATTTTATATATATATATATATATAAATACATCTATATAAAATATATATATAAAATTTTATTTTTATACATATATAAAAGCTATCTTAACATTCACCTGAAGAGGTGCTCTGGCCAACAGTGAAAATAACAAGATAACGTACCTTTTTTGTTACCTTTTCTATTAGACAGCTAATGGTTAAGGACAGGACTTTCTTGTTCAACACCCATTAAACAGTGCACAGCAGATCTCAGCCCAACTACCACTGGCATTTGGACAGTACCATGATGGTGATGATGCTGTTTTTCATGATTAGTAATATTAGTACAATTCATAATGGTTATATGAATTATTAGTTTCAGTAATCACAAGATTCCAATATAATCTATTTCAATTAATGAATCAGGGCTGTTCAAGTAGCACTGAAATGCTAAAGAAAGTGTACCTTTTGGAGAAATGAAGGTCAAGCAGAAGACCAAACTAGTGTTGGACAGGTGTTGAAAAGTCACATGCTAAATTGAAATTCCTATTTTTATTGGTATAATATATTGTTCTAGAAATAAGAGTCATCTGGTGACTCAAAAGTTTAATATGTTGTCACTTCTATAACTAAAACCACAGTTCACATTTGAAAAGCAGTCAGAGATGGCACATTTACCACATACCTGCAAGCATTGCTGAAGTTAATACAACCTCCACTAGTTATTTTTCTCCTACTTATCTTCTGCTTTTTAAAGGTACAGTATATAATCAGCTAGCTTGTTAAGGGGCTTAACAAGGTGAAAAGTATTCAATCACTCCCCTTGTTTACAATGCTTTTGCCATCCTGTAAAATAACTACATGGTGCCTGTCCTCATCTCCTGCACTGATTAGATCTATTAGAGTTTAGTTGAGGCAAATTCTGCTAATAAAATGCTGTTCTGAATTAATTTTTCTGCCCACAATTTTCTTTTAAGCAGAGGAGTTTGTGTTTCCACGACGGGTCCTTCCTGTCTGTGTTTTCTCTTTAGCTGAGTATGATATATAATCGCCTTCTCCAACTGGATTATGAGCTGCCTTGTTCATGCTAATTTACTTAATTTATTCATCCTCCTTGCTCATTCTAATGATTTTTCACATGCTTCCTCTTCCGCACTGACAAATGATAAAATGATAAAACAGCATTGTGAGCCCTATTTAAACACATCACCAGAACCCTGTGTCCCTTTTGTCTTCAGATGCCTGATACAATTTTGGTTGTTGTGCAGCCCTGACACTAAGTAATGTTTTGAAGGAAACAAATTCAGGCAAGTCTGACAACCACCATCTTATCTGACAAGAGTGGAGCTGGAGACTACCAGGCATTGTTTATACTAATAAATTAAACATATCTGGGACTGTTCTTGGGTGCAGAGGCCAAGCAGGTGGAAATGCTTTTAAACTCGCTCTCCCTCTGAATCAAGAGGGTTTGCAGCTGGACTGCACATCAGGAGTGGTTCCTTCTGTATTTCTACCAGGCTCTGTTCAGGAGCCTGTTTGCTGGTCTGAGCCAAACCCATCATCAGGACCAACCTGGCAATTTCACCCTCTGGTCAGTTGGGTTTTGGTGTCCTTCGGGGCCACCTGCCACTTTCAGCATACCAGGTCAGACCGAGCCAGGGGATACTGCTCTGAGAGAGCTACTCTAAACATAATCTGCTTTCTTGCGACTCAAAACAATTTTCACATGATTCAGTACAGCGGTTCTTGCTAAAAATCCATAAATATTCACAAATATTTGCCAACCAGGCCTCTGTAACCATGAGTTTTAATTAGTTACCGTCTCCCTTGTTTGGACATCATTGAATGATTCTGTCAGCAGTGCTGAACCATTAAGTTGACTTTAAAAAAAGGAAGGCTTTTGTTTATACTGAAACATGAACATTATTTTCCTGAGTATATTGAGCCTGAACCTTTTTTTGCTTGTTTGTGTTAAAATCACCAAAATGTCGAGGTAGTATATTATTAGATGAGTAGATGAGAGAGGAAACCTGATAAGAACACACTATTGTGGCGTGCATTAGAGAACAGTAATAGTGACACAGGTTTAATGACAGTGCGATAAATAAGATAGAGAGGAAAGTTGAGTACGTACCGGGTGTTCATGCATAATAGAGTAGGAATGCATTGTCTGCTGTACTTTTTCTATACCAGTAAATTGCCTTTGGATAAAAATACCATGCTTAGCTTTTCTAGAGAAATACTGATGAAAAAATTAATGCTAGTGGAATGATGCTTGTGTGCAAACACCATCAGCTAGGCTTTTCCAAGTCTTAGCAGATCTCTTTGCTCATTATTATCAAAAGCAGCAGAGGAGAAAATAGTTGGGAAAAGGAGGAGAAAAGGAAACCAGATTCCTTCTCCACAATATCCATTGCCCTATGAGTGAGGCTGCAGCATTTCAGGGGTGGAACAAGTTGAGAAACACACTGATTCTTCTGCCATAATTTAAAGCTACCTGCTAATGAGGGAAGACTGTGGGAAGGATGCAACTTTTCTGTTTTCTGGGCTGCATTCATTTCTTTAGCCCAAAGATGCAGGCTGGAACAGTGAATCTGGTTCCATGTTTGATACCAAACTGGATGCAACCTCCCCAGTGCTCAGTGTTGGTAGATATTAACACAACACACAGATAACACCGAGCTGAGCGGTGCAGTTGACATGCCAGAAGGACAGGGCATCATCCAAAGAAACCTAGACAAGCTGGAGAGGTGGGCCTTTGAGAAACTCATGAGGTTAAACAAGGCCAAGTGCAAGGTCCTGCACCTGGGTTGGGGCAACCCCCGGTATCAATACAGCCCGGGGGATGAAGGGATGGAGAGCAGCCCTGTGGAGAAGGACTTGGGGGTACTGGGGGAAGAAAAGCTGGACGTGAGCCAACAATGTGCGCTCGCAGCCCAGAAGCCAACCGTGCCCTGGCTGCCTCCCCAGCAGCGTGGGCAGCAGGGCGAGGGAGGGGGTTCTGCCCCTCTACTCCTCTCTGGGGAGACCCCCCTGCAGTGCTGCGTCCAGCTCTGGAGCCCTCAGAACAGGAAGGACACGGACCTGTTGGAGCGGGTCCAGAGGAGGGACACAAAAATGATCTGAGGCCTGGAGCAACTCTCCTGTGAAGACAGGCTGAGAGAGTTGGGGTTGTTCAGCCTCAAGAAGCGAAGGCTGTGGGGAGACCTTATTGCGGCCTTCCAATGACAGGGACGGACAAGGGGTAATGGCTTTAAACTAAAGGAGGGCAGATTTAGACTGGATATAAGGAAGACTTTTTTTTTACAAATTGCCCAGAGAGGCTGGGGAAGCCCCATCCCTGGAACCATTCAAGGTCAGGCTGGACGGGGCTCTGAGCAACTTGATCTAGTGGAAGATGCCCCTGCTCACTGCAGGGGGGTTGGACTGGATGGCTTCTAAAGGTCCCTTCCAACCCAAACCATTCTATGATTCTATGATAACAGGAGATTAGCATTTGTGGACAGTGTGCTTAATATCCACTGAGACAGACAACATAGCTGTTTCTGGTGAGGGTTTTTGTAGAGTAACTTGCTTTGCAATCAGCATCTATTTAAAAGATTGAGAAAGTTTCATTTGGACGTGAAGCTTGATGTTGTCTTCTATTCACCTCAAAACTGGGCTGCAAGAAGGAGCTCCCTAGGAATAGAATACAGAAAAAACTGAAAGTTTAAATGGAAGCAGAATACATTGGACAATATCAATCCACATTTCTTATGTTATATGGCACCTCATTTCCTCATACGCTCTGTCTGGTTGTAGTGTGGAATGTAAATTATACAAACTGATCCACTAATAAATCTAAAATATAACATAGGGTTTGTAACCATGTAATTTATCAAGCACATTTCTTTTCTATTGGAAGTGAAGAGATGGTAGGTTCTTCTGGGATGACGATTACCCTCTAGGAGAGGGTAAGTTCTTCTGGGATGCGGTATACTCTTTTGGTCCTGATGGAGCTGTGAAGAAAAGAAGGGCTGTTCCTCTGCTTAGGATGTTGGAGAGCTAGGAGAAAATACATCCCACCTGTCCATGATTTGCCTGGAAAACCATAAATACCCTAAGGAATGGAAATAGCACTTTCTTATCCTCATGGGCCACTATGAGAGATAAGTACACTGAAGTCCTTAAATCAGTGAGATAAAGCATAAGGGTACACACGTCTTTGACTTCTGAATGTTTGTCTACAAGTGGGGGAAGACCAGAGATGGAAAAGAGATGGTGTCAGTGAATGGCAGGGGCTCAGCAAATATTTAACATTTTTGTTGTTGCTGTTGAAATTAATCTGTGGGACAATGCTTCAGCAAGTTGCCATTTTCATTTCTGATTTCTCACAAAGACTTTCCTGTGCAAGGTGGTTTACCTTGCCCTCCCTCTCTGGCTACCTCTGGAGTTTCCTCCACAGCATCTGAACATCATCTGTATGCACTTAATGACCAGATGTTCTCTGTCGCGCCTTTCCTCCAAAGCTAGGCTAGAGTGAAAAAAAAAAAAAGGACTCAAACTAAATCATCCAGGGATTACACTAACAGAAAATGATGCTCTTGGTATGGAAACTATTAAAGAAAACCTGATTTTGTCTTTATATACTAAGGTTCATTAACTTTCTCTCTGGTACAGCTAATGACCTGAACAGAAGCTGTGGTTCATTAGTGATCTTTCTCTCTCTGCCTGGCAGTGCAACATAAAAAAGAAAGAGCTGGAAGGAGATGTAGAAACTCTAAGTGAGACAGAACAGCATTACATGTTTCCAGGCTAGCGGAAGCAAATTTTCTTCTGTTCCCGTCCTTGTAATAGGAATGATATGATATTTACAGCTAAACTCATCCTTTATGCCAGAGTGGGTTTAGTCACCAAAAGAGGAGCAAAAGCAGTTTGTTTACCCTCTCTTTACCAATTTATTTTTCTGGACTTGCCAGGGTCTGCTTTGATCTCTGGAGCTGGTAGCATCTTAACATCTGTCCTGCATTATGCATGGCAGATCCATGGGGTCATTTTGGCAGCAAGGAGTAACTGCAGGGAGGTTCAGGAATACCCTGGCCTATTCTGCTTTGCAGGCACCCAGCTCCTGCAGGAAATACCTTGCCAGTTTGCATTGGTGCAGCCATCTTCAAGCTGCCCTTGGCAATAAGGTTCGTTCAGTGGAAATAGGAAAGGGTGGACAGTGCCGTCGCCTGTGTCTCTGGCTCAGGGGTGGTGCTGGTGTAAACCAAGGCAAGCTCAGGGAGCCATTAAAAGGTGTTTCTGTTTCCCTGTATGGAAAAATTTCCACTTTTTCTGTGTTACTTGTGAAAGCCTCCTTTGTGGAACTGTGATTGTCAAGGAAATCTGTTCCTCTTCAGCATGACATTCTTACAAGCACAAGAAAAGGTCTTTAAATTCTATTGAATCGTTACTGCATTTGGAGGGGGGAAGAGAGAAGCAGGGCGAAGAAGAGAAAGAAACACTGTACCAACATTAACATGTTACATAACTTACAAAATAATACACTTAAATATTCAGCCACTCAAATTTTAAAGGCTGTTTATTTTTTCTAAACATCATTGTGCTTATTTTTTAATGTAATAATAAAAATACCTCTCATTGCCTCTTATATTAAAACTCAACTTTCCCAGGAAAAGATGTGCTGTTTACTGTGACTTTAAAATCAACACTGTCAAATGTAGCATGTGAATTCCAGGCAAGTAGCCAGCAAATTACCTGTCACTGAAGGTCATTTTCTTTCTCTCCTTATTTTTTGAGACATAATGCAACACTAAAATATATATCTTAAATGTTTTTAAAGGAATTATTCTTACTTATAATCAAATGGAGAGAAGCTGTATGTGAAATAACTAATATTTGCAGATAGTTATTGAAATGTCAGACCTGTAAATGTAAACTGGGTGTTTTGGTTTGGGTAGTTAATGCTTTCAGAAAGCTTCAGGTGAACAAAAGGAGAATGAATCAATAAGTGGACAGAGAGCCGGTGACAGACATTTTTCAACTTAAAAAGGGATCCTGAGTCATACACATTGCTACCCTATAACCACCAAAATTAGACATGGAAAATACATGTCAGACAAAGCAGTCTGTTCCTTTTTGAGGGCAGGTCTGTTCCCTGAATTGGATTACTTTGTCCAATCTAGTTTAAAGTAATGGAAGCAGTAGATCATCCCCTTGGGAGGCTGTGCCAGACTCTAGTAGTTCTCACTATTGAATTTTCCATGATATTCAGCCTAATTTTCCCTGTGTTTAATTTCTTGCTGTTGCTCCTACTTATACGTATATGCTCAAGCCTTTATTTATTTATTTATCTTCAATTTTTTATTTCCCTGAACATGCAGTATAACAGTTTTGATATTATTTGACTTACAAACCTTTGGGATTCAGAGTTCCTGTGAGGTTGCTCACAAAGCAAGCATCACAGTGCCTAAGGATGAGGTGATTGACTCCCGCCACCTGGACAAGTTAGGTCCCTGGCACCCATCTGCACCTAAGGTAAGGATTAGCCTTTGAAGGGCCATGCCAAAGCTTATGGGGGATGAGTTATCCATAACAGCTAACCAAAACCAGAAACTAGCCTGTAAGCAATGTCTGAGCTTATCCACCCCCTGTCTCATCACTGTTCAAAACATAGATGACAAAGCTGTCATCTGCTGCTTGTAATTTAGAGGTCAGGCGGCCCACACAGGAAACAGGATTAAGAATGGTGCCACAAGGCCTTGACGCAGTTCAAATTATTTGTCTGTTTTGGGTTACTTTTCCTATCTAGAGCACCACTCCCTGTTGTGGGCTGCTCCTATTTTGGGCCACAGAGAGCAGGAGTGGCTCAGACACTTGCAAAAAGCAGATGTTCAATGCATTGGACTTCTTAAAGCCGACGGTGTTAGCCTGTATGGCTAATCAAAAGACATGAGGCACTTTCTGTGGCTGTACACCTGCACCTGACCTTTCTGTAAGGGGCTCACAGTGGTGGATCAGAGACATGCAGGGAAATGTTGCCATGATAGCTTTTACAACTGGTCTTTAGGATTGTAGCACGATTTAGGTTGGAAGGGACTACTGTAAATCCCATATTCTCACCTACATGCTCAAAGCAGGGACATCTTAGATCAAGTTTCTCAGGGCTGTGTCCAGTTGAGTTTTGACTGTCTACAAAGATGAGGATTTTGCAGCCTCTCTGGGTGACCTGTTCCAGTGTTTGACTCTACTATGGTGAAAAAATGAATGCATAATCAGAATTTCCTTTGCTGAAACTTGTGCCTTTGCATATCTTTGTTGTACTTCTAAGGATGTTTGTCTGTTTATCCAGGCCTCCTAAAAATAAAGCCCTTTTATAGTATCACTTAAGGGGAGTTTTATGTTTATTGTGTTGCTTTCTCAAAGAAAGTGTTGTCTTAGGTCTATGGAAATACTATCATCACCTGTTATGCAAGTGGAAATCTGGGAGCCCTGGCACTGAAGTTCTGAAGTCCTGATATAACCTTATCATCCTGTTTCCCCTCTGTAGAAAGTGTCGGTGTGCTCACTGAAATGCTGACCTGGCATACCCACGTACACCCTCCCGCTCTCAACTTTGATTGCGTTATTATAGAAATGCTTCAGGCGTTGGGGCGTCTCCATGGGTATATTGAAAGTAGCAGTGGTAGTCTTGTTTGTCACTCACCAAGGACCCAGGAAAGTACAAGGAGAGAAAAATCAGCAGGGAGAAGGTCCAGAAATTACTCCACTTTGAATGTTAACCTCCGTGTGCAGCTTACTGACAACACAGTGATCCTTGCCATTGTCCACAGCTCCTTGAAGGCCCAGCAATCTGAGAACAAGGTGCCCTACTTTCGTTGACCTTTCTCATGTATCTTGTGACTTCTACATACTGTGTATACCTGGGTTGCTTCAAAGAGCTGTCAGACTGCGGCTCTCCTTCTGGTGCCTTATAGCATTAAGTTCATTATAAGCCTGAGTGGCAATTCCTGGTTCCAGAAGCTAGTTACACAAATGCCTTTCTCATTGGCAAAAGTGACACACATTCATAATTGAAAAGCAGGAACAGTTTGAATATTGTCCTGTATCTCTGCCACTGCAGTATGATTCATAAATAATAATAGGGACTGTGCTTGAGGACTGGAGGTGAGAGGGAGTCTTCTGGAAAGAGCTCTAATAAGAAGGATAAAAATGAAATGTTGTGCTGTTGTATGATGTTATAATTGGCCGGTGCAATTACATTTTGTTTACCTTATGGTAATGGAATTTATTTTCACAGGTACACTTTGCGAATTATAAGTGTTAGATGTACTGCAGAAGGGATCCTGACTACACTGGTGTATTTCCCTTGGACCTCGGTGGGCTTGGGAAGAATTGGATTACATACAAGTGACTCTTGACGGGTTATGTGGCATTGATTTGTAAAAAGGGGCTGCTCTTTGATTTTCTGAGTATAATTACAGAATCTCACTGTTTTATTTCTCTGTTATTGATGGCTGAAGGGCTTTCATAGCAGTGAATTTCATCTCAGGAGAACTGTGATCTCTACCTTTCTAAATTGTGGTGACATGTTGCCATTGTCATTTGTACTAACGGCTGATATAGGTGGCAAGGAATCACTGCATGAATAAGGAAAGAAATGTATCTTCATTTTATTAATGAAAGCAGAAAAGGAGCTCTTCTGGCTTCAGATTTATAGCTCTGGAGACTGAGGAACTTCAGAGCTGTTTAACTCAAGTGGCAGAAATTAAGGCTACTTTATAGTGTCCTAGCAAACATATTCCCTAGAGGAAGGCTGCATTAGTCTCTTAGTCATCAGAGTCTATTAATACTAGTATAATGTGGAAAATTATCCCTAGCACTCAGGGCTGTATTTGGTCTAGAAAGCCTGAGTCCAGATTTGGAGGAAGTTAAGAATTGAGGTGTGAATGTGAATTTTTATTACATACTCTATGCAGTTTGAAAAGAATGGTTTTTTGTGGATGAGACAGAAAATATTTTTAGTCTGGACTTTTCAAAGATTTTCAGATAAGTGCTCGGTTTTCTTGCCAGCAACATAAGAGTAACAATAACTCAGGTATTCCTGTTTTACTTTGTAAGTGATGCGATGGATAAATTACACAACTGTGGAGGCAATACAGGTCCTGAGAAGTGAGCAGAGTAATAAGGATTCACAGGCAATACCTAGCTCTTGCTATCTGCCTTAAACTTCACCACTACTTCAGTCCAAAGACCTCCCAGACTTTGGGGAGGCTGAGCGGCCTGACATCTGAACACCTTTCCCTGCTAGGCACTGAACCACGATCCTGCTGGCTGACCCAGCGATCGGAGCTAACTACGAATCAGTGACACGGGCACTTGGGGTTTTTGTTGCAACACCCTTCTGCAAGGTGAGAGGAAAGGCCGTTCCACTGATAAAAGGTGCATCCCCTTTGCTAGGTGAGCACAGTAAATGTGGTAAGACAAATAAAAATAAATAAATGTATGGCAAGTCAGCACCTTGCCACTGCTGGCCAATCCCCCCTGCAGAGCTGCAGGAGCACTTCTACTGATTTATCTCATTTGTACTCAGGTCAGTTCACACTGTAATGTGGTAAAAAGGTGTCCATGTGCCTGGGGTTACAGATGGCGAGTCCGGCTTGGAGCCGGCTGAATGCAAGCGTGAGACTGGGCTGAAGTCAGACTTCTGCTCAGTTACAATTTGGGAAATGCTCGTGCTGATCCTGGGCTGACACAAATTTCACAATCCCCTTTGCACTTCCCTTCTGATCCCTGGTGAGCTGAGCGAGTGGTTCCCAGCCAGGCTTCAGAGTGAGAAAAAAATAGCAATATGTTTTCAAGAGCTCTTTAAGAGTTTTATTTTTTACATTCCTTGCAAGCTACTGCTGTGCTTATTTGCCTATCAATTCATTTTCTCTTTGCTGGTACATTTACTCTATATTTAGCACATTTTAAAAGAGGACAACTAGGTTGTACAGACACAAAATCACACAGTAGGGCCTTATTTACTATACTATAATAACTGTGTTCATAAATCTAACCTTCCTCTGGCAACCTCATATACCTGCCTTTTCTTCCTCCCCTTTGATTCCTGTCCTTGCCTCTCTCCCTCCGCTGATAGCAGGCAGTAGGAGCTGCAGTTGTTCAGTACCTCTGAGTATTATGGTCCATTTACTTAAATGTGGATGCTGATATTAAACTTAAGGCATCCAAGTTTGACTCTTTTGTCTTACATTTTTGTGATGGTCTGTTGTTTATACATTTACAGTGAAAGACATTTCTGGGATATTAAGATTTATACCAGGCAGGAAAGCAGAGAGTGAATGTTTATATCAAATGCAGTTTCCTCAGTTATCTGGGTTTTGAAGGGGTTTTTAAATGTTAAAATGCACTTGGAGAAGCAGGTGATGGTATATTAAAAGCCTTTGCTGGAAAATATTTAGTAGGAAATATTTAAGGACATACATTTAATTTGAGTTTTATAATTTATAATACTGCAATTTTATAATAACTATAACATAATATAGGTAGTATACTTAATAATGATATGTTACCATATAACAATATGTAATTTATTTAAATATTTATTAGGTATCTTAAGAAAAATCCCCACTCATCCCTTGAAACAAGGTAAATTTAAAAACTATGAAAAGCAAACATTTTTCTTGGACTCAGACTTCTTGCAATTAGACTAAACAGTGATGTACAAGGAACTCCAAACGGGCCAGACTGAAAACAATTAATGCTAGGATTTCCTAGTAAAGTGCTATCACTGGTGTTAAACATCAGGTCCTGAACTCGTTTGTGAGCCCTACGGGTAGGCTCTAAAGCTGTAGTCCCATGGCTGCTCAGAAAAAATCTATCATTTCTATTGTATTCTCAGAAAAAAAGGTTGAACATGGAGAGGTACAGTTATTTATGATAAATGTTGAGTATAGACTCCTTTCTCAAGAAGTTTGGGGAAACAGCTCCTATGTATGGGACATGAAACTGCCACGGGTCTGCTTTCTGCTCGTGTAGCTTCATCTTGGTTATCCCATTCATAAAATGAAAAGGAAAAAAACCAGGGTATATTGGTGTGACAACCTGGAGAGAAGCTAGCGAAGGAGCTGGAAACTACTCTGTGCAGTCCTCTGAGAAAGCTGAAGCACGTGCGCCTTCACCATGCAGTGCACAACCTGTAGCTGGTTTTTGGTGACTATTAGGTGTTAGACGCTGCTATTCCTGTGACTCAAGAGGGATAAGGTACCTAAATCCATTAAACTAATCTGAAAATACCCGTCTTAAAGATTGCATGCTGTTTCAGTATTAACATCACTGTAGAGAGGTATTTCTCCTAAATCCAAGCTTTTTGTGGAATAGGAATGGTTGTTAAGCAGTGACAGGTTTTTGCATGCTGCAGGGATACTAAAACAGGCTATTTTAATAATACTCTGTACATGTAAATGTGCTCACAGCCATGTGAACGTTATGGTCATTTTGTTAACCAGGCAATAAATACAGACAAAAGGGGGTGGAGAACTGAGGTTGTAGTTTTATCCTACCAACTTTTGAGAGAATCTGTTTCATAGGGATATATGTGAAAAAGTATGCATAACTTTCTATATCTTTCAGGTCCATCACATGTTACTTCCCTTCAGTGGTCTCACCACACTTAGGGAGATAGATGGGTATATCAGAAAATTATCTACACGTAATTTGTCATATTTGGGCACCAGTGACAACAGCCTCTCTGCTTTGGAAGAGCCTAGGGTTAGTGCAGTGAGGAAAATAAATAATTTCTTACCCTGAGGGTTTAGTTCTTCCCACACAGCACAGAGGGCAGCTGGAAGCTTGTGTGGGGAAACTAAACTGCTGAAGCATTGAGTGTTTAACGTGGCATGAGAATACGAATGAGACGACTTACTGTTCACCACTGCCAACCCTTGAAAATAAGCTTGAAAGAAATCCTGATGGGATTATCGCAAAAAGTCCCCCTGAAGAAAGTGGAGAGGTTTCAGAAACAAAAACCTATTATCTGTCATCCCATCATTAACAAAGTGGAAGAACTGGCAGAAGAATTGTTGGCCTAAACTTGAGACATCGAAAAATAGGTAAGAAAAATATACTGGGGAAATATTCCCTGGGAAGACTCCTGTGTTGGCAGGAGGAGGGATTGGATGGTTTCGCTGGCCTTTTTCATCTCTCATTTTTAGGAGTCTATTATGTTATTTCGCAGAGTGAAGAGTGGTTAAGATGATTAATGGACCACAGGCCTTGATGTATGAGCAGACGGCCGAACAAGTGGATCTGTGCAGCCTGCTCTGTGTGGAGCGGAGCGAGGGATGTCTGAGAGCTGCTGGGGTGGCAGGCAGGGGTGCTGTACCCTGCAATTTGAGGAGGTGTAATTAGCAGAAATGAAATGACAATTAGCCTAGAAAATCTTTTAACACAGCATTTTATTGTGCCCACCTGTGACCTCTGTCAGCAGCGACGACATCCTCTCCCAGTCCCATCCCTCCCCAGCACCAGGCTGGTGACTTCAGCTCTGTGTGTGCTGCTCAGCTGCAGCACCAGCACCCACGGCTCCCTCCCTCCCAATCTGTGCTGTCCCTTTCCGTGGTTCAGGGAATGCATTCTGCCCCCCAGTCTGGGTCTGCAGCCCTCACCTTGCCAGAGAGCTGTCATGGGCCATCTCCTGGTAACCCCCAGAAAGGCTGGGAGGTGTACTGCATCACACGCTGTGTTTAAATAAAGAGGGACCTTGGACTCAAGGGGAAAAAATCCCATTGCAAATGAAGAGAATAGGCTGAATTAGATGGAGAAAGCTTCAGTTTATGAAGGGGCGCATAATACTAATTTCAGAAAGGTCTCTGCAGGTATGAGTGCTCTGCTGACACCACCCCTGGAGAAACCAGCTGGGGAAGAAGGACTCCTCCTTTGCAGCCATTCCCTCCTATCTACCACTCCAGACGTGATGCCAGTTCACCTGCAGACTTGGAGCAGAAAATTGAGAGCAGCAGATGTTGCAGCCTGCCGAAAGCTCGCTGGTAGCTGAGCGTTTGAACTCCTAGAGAAGAGCTCTTGTGGAGAAGGCCGCTAGCTGACTGCGGGATTGCAGCACGTTGTACTTTTGGATGGTTTCAGTGTTTTACTGTGAAACCTCCTCATGGAAGAAAAAAACCCATGTACTGGGATCTTCCTAGCACTCCATGCAACAACTTGATGAAAGTATGTCCTGCCACTCCACTGCCTTGCTGAGTCTTGTGCTGCAGTGTTGTTGGTTGTGTCCTTCTGCAGTGTTTTGGAAAAGTGATGGTACTTTTTCTTTGCATGGTTAAATCTGAGCCCTTTGCTCCATAAGGAGAAGAGAGGGAAAATGGTATTGTGTGAGCACCTTCTGGGGGAGAGAGGGGGGTGTGTGAGAAAAAAAAACAATATTTTTTTTTTAAAATCTAGTGAAAAGGGGGAAAGGAATATCATCCGGCTTTTTCAGTCAAGTTTCCGTCATGGCACAATCATGTTCCATAAGCCCTTAGACATGAAATGAAACATAGGCACTTTATTCTCACTTTTAGCCCAAGTTCTGTCCAAATAAATCTTACAAAACCACAAAAACTACTCCACTGTGTCAGACCATAGGCTCAGCCGCCCCAGTGCTGCTCTAACGATGTCCTGTTACAGCCACTTATGAAAAGGTTCCTTATCCACACAGTGGATTTCTACAACAGCATACTGTGGTTTTCCATTTTACCCTCTGCCTTATGCTGCTAATTTTTAATGGTCTGTTTATCATTCTGACCACTGCTGAACATCGAGTTGAAGTTTTCAGAAAACTATCCAGTGTGAGTCACTGCTGATGATGCAGAGCTGTTCCTCGCTGCGTTCATTGCTCGGCATTCGTTAACTCTTAATTTTGCCTGCGCTCCCCGTTGTTGGCTTTGGTTGATTGCAGGTTCTGAGAGATGGGCACCAAGCAGGGTGCTGGACCTGCCTGTGATGCTGCATGATGCGAACTAAATTATTCGGGTTTGTTTTCTCTGTTTGCTGATGAGAGTAATTAACTTCATACAGAACATGATAAAATAATATGTCATTGCAAATCTGTCCTATTCTGCCTTCCCTAAAGCTGTGATGTTCGTCTTCTAGGTGAATGAATATGGTGATTTATTTTGCATGGCAAAGGATGTGGTGGAGATTGCCAGTGTTATGTAATTTTAATGTAAACAGGGTCAGCTGTACATAGCCTGTCCAATGCTCCTGCTTTTCTTTTCTATCCTTTTTATTTTACCTCCTTAGACCATGTAGTTACCCAGTGATTTTTTATTAAATTATTTATTGTAGCTGGATGATTGATGTTGTTTCACTTTGGTTCTTTGCAGCTTCCCAATTCTTTAGTTGTCAGAATGACAAGCACTCAGTGATTAATTAAAGCCTTTATTTTGCTCTGTTATTGTTCATCTTCAGTCAAATCTAAATCCTTACGTATTCCAGAAAATAATAAATATTCCCCAAATGCAGGCTTCTAAAATTTAGATCATGGAATATCTTAATTTATTTTTCATTATTTTTATTTTATTTAATTTTTATACACATACACTATATATAAAAATGTTTTCTTGTGAAAGATGCTAAATTGAAACCTCTATACAAGAAACCTGTGAGTATGGCCTGATGCTGGATGGTCACCACTGTAAACTTCTTCACAGTGGTCACAGCTCTCTTTCTGCTAAGGAAGGAGAGAACAATTAAGAGTAGCTCCTTGTCAGGACTCAAACCCCCTCTCTTACTGTCATTAATTGCAGTGCTTTTTTTGGTGTTGTGGACATATAGCATGGATTCCTCTCAGCTACCTTTAAGTGTTTGGTGGTGACGTGTACCTCTGAAGTAGCTACTTTAAGATCTCTTTATAGTTGATAGAAAGAAATAAGCACTCTCAGAGGTGCAATTTGTCTCATATTAAAGATGACATATAAAATAGTGCTGCTAACCCGCATCCTGTTCTCTTTCACTGATAAGAAAGGGATGAGCCTAGACATTCGGTTAGATAATTCCAACTCAGAAACACTGGGACTTGGACTGAGGTGACTGATTTATTTTGTGTAGCTGGACACAGAGAAAGCAAAATCTCCCAGTTCCTGTGTTGGGCCTGGGGCAGGCTGCCATCTCATTCCTTGTTTCTTGTGACATCTTTCTCAGTCAGGAATGCCTCATTCTAGAAAATGTTTTTGAACACCCCCTTTCATGTGTCTTTATATGCAAAACTTAGTTGCAGTGACAGCAGCTGTGGATGGCAAAATGCATTCATTTGCATGAATTCATGGCACTGAATGTGCAGAAATATGCTCACCCAAGATAGCCCAGCCTTTGCAGTGTTGGGTTGGACCTCTGTGTAATTTTTGCAGGTGTTGCAGGGAAGTTATTGCAATGGTGCAGCAACCACAGGCTGTGGGTATTCTCCTCTGGGGTAGGTGGTGGGGAGGCACCAGGCTACTAAGCAGCGTGCCAATCAGCCTTTATCCCCGGAACAGCCATCCCTAATTCCTCTCAAAAAGAGCTGATGGGTTGGCTGGAAGTGTTTTAAAGCATATTTGGCTTTCTGGAATCGTTTTCACAGACCAATTTCTTTTTCATGGGGTCTCATGTGAGAGTAAAGTCATTAGATTTGTGATTTGATTCCCTTAATGGCCTACTCATGAATTCTTCTAATGTTCCAAACTATCATGTATATAGTATATCAGATTTTACTGGTGAACTGGATTTGGTTTTATTTTCAGTCTTTGTTTAGGATTTTTGTCTAATTTATTCTGGTGCTTCTCATGTCTTGCTTCCTCTGTTTAATGTTGCCAAGGTGTGATTGACTGCACCTGAAGTTACAGCTACTTGGCCTGTTAGAAAAAGAAATGAATTGGCTCAAGTAAATGATGAAACTAAAATTCGTATGATAATACTTTTGCTGATTGTTTATAGTCTTCCATTATGGAAAACTCAATAAAATCTTAATTAAAAAAAACCCAGATAAGCAAAAAGCAAGTAAGACCATTTTTTAAAATGTCCTGAAGTTCTCAATTCTTTATCAGTTCCTTTGATGGTATTGAATAGATATTTACTCTGCTTTGGAACTTTACAAATGTCATGCCTGAGCTACTGATTCTGCTGAAAGGAAGAGTATCAGGTGTGGAAAATGCAAGGTCTGAAAGTGTGTGTCTTCTGTCAAAGTGAATACCTGCATATTCCATAAAAGATTTCTGCATATGTGATTTTCAGATTTTTGCCAGCCACTAGCATGTCTTCCTGAAGTATTGTTATACATAGAATGACCTTTTCATGTAATTTCAATTGCAGAGTGTAAAGAAACCTCCCCATCATTCTACCTCATGAACTTGCATAACAGAAAAGGATGAAGAGATTTCTTCCTGTTATAAAATCTGTTTGACTGCATTGAACCCAAAAAATGAGAGACAGCAAGAAAGCAAATTCGACAAGTTCCCCCCACCCCCTTCTTTTGCTAGAAGAATTAATTGCATGTTTCCTGTGAAGAAAAGCACAATGGATTTTTGTGGTACATTTCTTGTAGTTTTGTTACACTGTCACAGAAAATTCTGAATTTTCTGCAGGTATGTGTACATGGTGTAAAGCACTGCTTCATAGAAATCCGACCAAATTTTTAGGGCTGGGGTAAAGAAAGGGTTTAGGCGTGGTGATGCTCAGAGTGGCAATGCCCCCTTAGGCTACACTAGGGATCAGGGTTGAGGCCATGCTCTGTCCAGGATGCCATGGGGCAGATTATTTTGCTCAGATAAACACAGTTTAACACTTAGTTAAACACTTTCCTTTCCATTCCATGCAATGGGATTTCTACTAACAGGATTTCTACTTTCAGACTTCTTATTGGGACCATCCTTGGGCTGGGATATCTCCTGGATGATGGCCAGTCATTGTCAAAGGGACAGCGAGTTGTCAAAGGCCATTTCAGGGACAGAATTGACACCTGACATGTCTGGATGGTCACAGGACAGTGCTTGAACCTGTGCCCTTGCCATGTGTTTTATCTTTTTCTGCTTTTTTTCCCAAGGCAGACATTGCATCATATGGATTAAGTGGGAAAATGCTAGGAAACTAAGACAGGGATAGCCAGCAAGGGAGCACTGGGACTCCTAAGTCAACTAAATGAAATCCAGCAAGGGGAGGTGAATGTCTGGAATAAGTATCCTGCACTGTTTACAGTTATAAAAATACAGCTGTAAGTCAGGAAGCGGGCACCTGACTACCAGATCTGCCCTTTCCTGGCCGAGTTTTCTCACTGCTGGGTTGCAGGCAGGCTCATTGCCTCCTCTCCCTCTGACTTCACCCATTTTGCCATCTCAGGCACAGGGAAGTCCATCTGCAGGAGAAGGGCGAGAGCATGCACCCACTTGGGACACCCTGTCGCCTCTGGTTAGAGCACTCTGTTTATGGTGGGAGTGGAGGTGGGACTGAGCTCAACTCCCCCATTTCATGGACAAATGTGTTAATTGGCAGGTCCCTGTAAAGTCCTGCTTCAGTTGTGGAAAATACCTGCTCAGCCATGGGACTTAAATTACAAAGAAATCTTTTTTCTAGATATTTTAGGCAACTGAACAAATTGCAAAGTTATGATTTTTTTTTCATTGTTTTCCTGAATGTAGGGACCTGAGTGATACAGTTGATGTACTTTGTTTTAAACACTTTCAATATAATTATTTATTTGATGGTGAATCCATTAATCCTACATTACATTAAGCCCTAAGGCTTCTGTGTCCAGTTGTATTTATACTTTTCAGATGAGTCTCAGGTCATTCTTCACAGAATCTACAGTTTATTTGGCTTCTCCAGAGTTTATTCCACAGGATTCATAGTGACAGAATTGTGTGTTAGCTTATGAGGCTGAGCTAGTAAGTGGTGGTAGTGAGCCCTTTGGCTTAATTAGTAGGATATAAACCTACTTCTTTTTCTGTCTTTTTCATAATATTATGAAAGTTTGAAGCTGGATATAGTTTTCTGCCTTCCCACCTGCTGCCATACCTTGTCTTTTAAAATATTTGTGCTTCACCCTTATTAAAGCTAATGGGAATTTTGCCCATATGACAGTGGAGGGTATTTGTCAAACTTGAATGCAAACAGCAGGCAATTCCTTCCTGTAGGTGGGTTCAGAATATAGTCGCTGCATTTTCAAAAATATGTTACACAATATTTAGATGTAAGCAGTTAAGTACCACCAGATTTAACATGGCTTTTGGAGGTTTGTTTGTCTCTTCCACAATGAACAAGACTGAGGTCTTCTGAAAAATGATTTTATACTAAAATAATCACTCTTATGCACAAATAAAAATTACATGGAAAATCACAAATCTAATAGCTCCTAACTTTGGTGTGTTTGGCTTTTTCAATATATTTTTGCTTCTAACTTTATTGCTTTGTATGTAAATTTTTGATATTTTAAAGGATAAAAGAAACAATGTTACGTGGAAACTGAACAACACTTTTAGCAAAGTCTGAGTTATAAGCCTCCAGAACTACTTAATTTTTCCACATAAGCTAAAAGGCTAGTTAAGCATGTTTGTTATTGCATACCCTGAGCAGGAGGAAGAATGCAGGGAAAATATGATTCCAACTTCTGGAAACACCTGTGAGTTGGATATTATTATTGGAGTCTCATTTGGGTCTATCTGGGTACCTTGGAAATTGAAAAAGCTGAGGCAGGGTTTCTAGATCTGTGTGCTGACATTAGAAGCTTTGTGGGGAGCTTAGTTTGACTGTCTATTGCCTCTCCCAAGAGAGGGTTGCAGGGACTATATCACAACTGCATGGTGGTCAATGGTGTTCCAGCTATCACAATTAACATCAATGACGAAGGGGAATTAAAAAGGAAGACCTGCTTTGAGTGCACAGATATTTCTGATTCTCCAGCACTGATGAAATCCTTGGGTTTGTTAAAGCCCTGGCTGAAGTAATCTCAGTGGTCTCTCAGAATATTTGAGAACGTGTGGAGGTGGATCAAATTCTGGAAGACTGGAAAAGGGCAACCACTAGACTTAAAAAAGAGGCAAAAGGGAAGGTTGTGGAATGATTAGCCAATTCCTTTTGCAGGAACATACTAGATCAAAAAATCCAACAGTCCTTGTAGGGGACCTAAAAGAACACCAGATGAGTAAGTAGTAAATGAGTAGGCAGCAAATGCAGTGAGTGTTAACTCATTTGTCAGGATTAAATCATATCAGATCAATCCAAAATCTTTTTTAATGTGAAGTAGCACACCTTAAGGGTATAGGCATTGTATAGCTAGGCTTTGTTCAGAATTCTTACATTGTCTCACATTAGATGAGCAAGTTGGGATTACTGTAAAGTGAGGAGAAAATGTCTGGGGATTCTATGTACAGAGCAGTTGCCAGAGCTTCACTGTCAAACTGCTAAGATGAATTGAGGGGGGCTCCACAAGGATCTATCCTAGGCTTAGTATATTTAATGTTTTCATTATAATCCAACACCAGGTTGTTAGAATATGCTTATTAAATCTGCAAATGAAATGAATCTGAAAGAGGCAACAAACAGATTGAAAGATAAGAATTAATTCAAAATTATCACAACAGTTTAGGGAAATAGTCTTGAAAACAACATAGAATTTAATTAGAACAAATGCATGGTTCTGCACTTAGACAGAGATAAACAGTTGAGAAAATACAATAAGAAAAGCTGAGATAGATAAGTAACAGTCTTGAAAAAAAGTTTATGGAAGTTACAGTGGGCCACAAACTGAATGTAGGTTAAGAGTATTATGCTGTTGCACATAGTTCAAACATTGCAGTGGGATTTATAAACAGCAGTATAGTCCATAAAAATTTTAATGTAATTCTTCTTCACAGCATTGTTATGGTTTTTGAGATGTGAATCAGCTGGAGGGAGTACAGAGGAGGGCTATGAAGGAAGCCTGGGGATCTCCAAAGGACGGAGTGTTTGGTCACCTTAGAAGACATAAGATAGACAGGAGAGTTTATAACAGTGTCTGAATAGCTAGAACAGCTGCAAAGAGAAGGTTTCCTATAGCCATGAAGAGTAAGGCAAAAAAAAAAAAATAGCTCAAGCTGCAGAAAGGGATGTTTACTTTAAATTTTAGGAATTGTTTTCTAATGGTAGGAATTAGTAGGCAATGTGGTTGCTTAAAATGTTCCACAATGCTCATCATTAGAGGTATTAAAAAACAGGCTAAGCAGCCAGGATAAGATAGTTTGGGAATATGACACCTGTAGTAGTTTCTTGTTACACTAAGAAGAACGAATTAGATAATCCTTTTAAATCCCTTCTAACCCTTCTGCGTTCATGCAGTTTTGTGGTCTATCTAGGCCTGATATAGGGAAGGAAAGTATAACAGGGAGCTGTCTCTGCACCGTCTCCTCCACCCTGCAGGTCTCTGTCAGGTCCAGACATCATGAGGACAGTTTCAATGACTCCTGGATAACAGTGATAAGTAATCTTTCTAAGTGATAACAGTGATTATAAATATATGTTTAATACATAAATTACTCCAAGATGGGTGGGAGTGTTGATCTTCTTGAGGGTAGAGAATCTCTGCAGAGGGACCTGGACAGCGGATCGATGGGCCGAGGCCAAGTGTATGAGGTTCAGCAAGGCCAAGTACTGGGTCCTGTACTTGGGTCACAACAACCCCATGCAACACTACAGGCTTGGGGAAGAGTGACTGGAAAGTTGCCCAGCACAGAAGGACCCAGGGATGTTGGTCAACAGCCGGCTGAGCATAAGCCAGCAGTGTGCCCAGGCGGCCAGCAGGAGCAGGACAGTGATCGTGCCCCTGTGCTCAGCACTGGTGAGGCCGCACCTCGAATCCTGTGTTCAGTTTTGGGCCCCACAGTACAAGAAAGGTGTTGAGGTGCTAGACTGTGTCCAGAGAAGGGCAACGAAGCTGGGGAAGGGTGTAGAGCACAAGTCTTATAGGGAGAGGTTGAGGGAGCTGGGGGTGTTTAGCCTGGAGAAGAGGAAGCTGAGGGGACACCTTATCGCTCTCTACAACTACCTGAAAGGAGGTTGTAGTGAGGTGGGTGTTGGTCTCTTTTCCCAAGTAGCAAGTGATAGGTTAGGAGGAAATGACCTCAAGTTGCACCAGGGGAGGTTTAAACTGGATATTAGGAAAAATGTCTTCACTGAAAGGGTCATCAAACATTGGAACAGGCTGCCCAGGTGAGTGGTTGAGTCTCCATCTCTGGAGTTATTTAAAAGACTTGTAGATGTGGTGCTTTGGGACATGGTTTAGTGATGGACTGGCAGTGCTAGTTGACAGTTGGTCTTGATGATCTTAAAGGTCTTTTCCAACCTAAATGATTCTGTGATTCTGTATTTGTTGTTGGTCAATGTTTAATGAAGCAAACCATTTATTCAGACACCTATATAAATGTTCTGACTCTGCCAAAGGTTGAATGACTGTGGCTTTTACTGAAATCACTGTGAACTTCAGATACCTGGGGCTTCTGAAGATTAGATTTTTCTCCAGAAATATTTAATGGTCTTTAAAAGATAAATAAAAGGATAAATTATTTTTATTAAAGCAGTTGCTTATGTTCAAATCAGAGTTGATATTTTTAAAAGTCAATGTACAACAAAATGCTAGAAAAATATTTGTTAGACTTCTTGTTATTTGTGGTCATGTTGCCCCTACTGTTTTTGTAAAAACAAGAACATATTAACCTCATCTGTGACTGCTGTTGATGTAAGAACTCCTGTTCCCGAGTGATCTTCAAAGCAAAAATAGTAGGAATAAACATGAGGGCTGTGCTATATCATAAAAAGTCATGAATCTTCCTTTAGGACAGATTTTAAGAAAAACAAGCAAACTGCAAACAAAGACCATGACAGTCTTTCCCCCTGCAATAGTAAAAAACTGATTTTGCTGTGTGCTTAGAAGACTTCAAAGCTTCCTGATGCTTTCAATTTTATTAAAACATTCCGCAGTCAGGTTTGTTCAATATGCTTTTTTGAATTTCATTGGCAATAGCACTCACTATCAGTGCTTTGAAATGGTGTTTTGTTTTTTCATTTGGTTATTTCATCATAGCAGTACCATTAACACAGCCAAATTATTAGAGAGAAAACACTAACCCCTGCCAGGTGTTACCATTGCTCTGGAATAAATACTGTAGGTGCAGTGCAGGAGCACTGGTGGCCGGAAGGATCCTCCAAAGGTGAGTGGTTGGCAACTGGATAACAAACTCTGTTCCAAATTAACCTCTGTTTATATCTGTGATGAAGAGGGTGAAATGGGCTTGTCATTTGTCTTTGATGGTGTGTATGAGGGCCAGGTATAGCTGGATTTTTTGTATATAGCAGGTTGCAGATACTGCTGCCTGACTGCATTCTTTAAAAATGGGTGGGATCTGCAGCTATGATTTTTTTCCCCAGTGGATGGTGGAGGACAGTGAACGTAGATATATGTTTCACTATGTGGAGCCACAAAGAGCTCCCAGTACTGCCTGAGGAATGAATGAAGAGATGAGAGGCTCCATGATGGGATCAAAGCTAAAGAAGGTCTTTTAGGCTCCTTGGAAATCTGCCATTGTCTGCCCTTTCCTTCACTGCTGATGCCACAGCTTTCTGGGTAATGAATGAGATCATCTGACATAATTCTGAAGTCTTTCCATAGGGATGGTTACCAAAGTTGGTTTGCAAAAGTGAATTCTCAGAACTGTTTTAGCTACCACACTTTTTTTTTTTAAATTAGTGTTTCCTAATTCAGGCAGGGCAAGGGATTACAGACACTTTTGCTTTACATGGAATGTCTTTCCTTTTGCAGCTGTTGCCGAAAGCTTAAAGCTATGTCTAGTGTGTTTACCACAGCAGGCCTAAACCACAAGGATTTTATGTGGGTTTGAACTAGCCGTGTGTCATTTTGGAAATTCTTTTAAGGATGAGCCAGAATACCCAGAGTTATGATCTATTGTTTTGATTTGGATGCATCCCTAGATTTTATTCCTACTTCTATTTTTATTCTACCATGAAAGGACAAAATATCTGAAAAAAATATTATCCAAAAATTAGTCTGGTCTTCCCTTCTTCCAAACTTCTTTTTATTAAATGTGGTATGTCTCTGAAAATCTGCAGAGTTTTTTGTGATTAGAAGAACTATTAGGACTCCACTTTAGCTCCAGTGTTCAACTCTGCCTATAAGATTCTTGGTGTGGTGATGTCCAGGCTGTCCTTCTGCCATGTCTATCATACAAAAGTTCTTAAAACTAAAATATCTCAGATAGTCCACTGGCATCATGTGATTCTTCAACCTGCTTGTTATTCTTCATATCTCAGGAATAAGAAGATACTTGTTGAAATGTAAAGGTGATTATTTCAAAATGGTTAAAAGAAGGGAAGGGCCAAGCAACCCAACATTTGAGTGTGGAACTCCTGGAACACAGCAGGGTTGGGCAATTTAATAGATAGCAAGGAGATCCAGAATACAAGGTCATACTGCCAACATTTCTGGAAGGAAAATAAGAGCTCATGCTTAAGGATTTAAGGCTAACTCTAACTCTGAAGGATTATG
This sequence comes from Phalacrocorax aristotelis, assembly GCF_949628215.1. NCBI lineage: Eukaryota > Metazoa > Chordata > Aves > Suliformes > Phalacrocoracidae > Phalacrocorax > Phalacrocorax aristotelis. Next base: position 9,174,417 of record NC_134278.1, read on the forward strand.
ATGAGATGTTTATGGAAGCAGATTATATTTATCTTTTCTTAAAACTTTTTCTGAAGTATCTTGTGATGGTCATGAATAGAGACAGGATATTGTAATAGATCAGTATGATTACTGAGGTGGTCTTAGAGACACAGCAAGGAGAAAAGTCTGTGGGGTGTGCGTAAACATTGAGAGTTACCCAGGAGAGGTGACTTTTACTGGATGATACAGTCCTTCCTATCACTATGGCTGATTACAGACAAAGTTAACGGGAACCCTTTGGTGTCTCTACTGTCCCATCCAGTGTACAATTTTGCTGCAAGATGTTTTCACAGTGAGCAACAAAATGTTTTATATATCCTCCTCGCTCTCCAACTGTTGCATCTTTCACCTAGAAACAATCTCTAAAAGCACCCTGAAGTATTGGTATATAACATGAGGATGACAAGTAGGCGCTGTGTAACAACTGCAGAAGAAAACTGATCCAGAGTCAAATAGACTTTTTCAGACACTATCTTTTATATTTAACAGGGTGATAGATGTGAGGACTGATGGTTGCCACTGGCAGTGATGTGAGAGCATGGAAGATGTGGAGCTGTCACCCTGGCTGCTGCTGAGAAGAAAGTACTGGGAGAAGAGCCTGGTCCTTTGGGAGCTCCATGGGCAAAGAAACAAGAAGTTTGTCATCCCAAAACTCCTTGGTTGTCTTGTGAATTTTTGAAAAATTCACAGCACTAAGGAAAATAAGGGAGAGATACCTACGGACTCACATGGGCAAAAGCACTAACCTGTGTGTGCAGAAGACTAGCAGGGCAAGCCCCTGTTTTGTGCAAGCCCTTGCACCACAGCTTCACTTCTCAGAGGTTTCTCCGTCTATTACCATTAATGCCTGGTTATGAGCAAAAGCGTTGCTCTGTCTTCTTCACAAACTGCTTATCATCAAAGGTGTGAGCTGCACACACATTTTCCAGCCCTTCCTCCACAGCTACTTGTCATTAAATGTGACAGGCTTCTGAAGAAGTATTGTTACTTGTAAATAAAATATGGTTGCTAAGAAACACTATGATTAACATGCTGACAATGCAACCTTCTTTGATTGTTTGGGCACCAATTGTCTGCTTCTGTAATCAGTGAGGAAATAATTTTTGGAGGAGATTTGTCAGGCTGCAGAAAACTAGGTTTTTTTGAATTAAATTACAATCTAGTGTTTCCATACAAAGAAAGGGTCTCCAAGCCATAACTCTTCTTTTTTTTTTTTTTTTCTCCTTTGGCACATTATAATTTTTGTGTTTCTGTTTATGTTAATTTTTCAGCTAGGAAAATAAGGTTAGCGTTAATAGTGTATGTGCCAAAATATTCAAATAAAGGAAACTGGAAGCTTAGGCTCATTAAATTTTTATGTGTAATTTCTATATATTAATTTTCTTTTTGCTGGTTCTAGTCTCATTTTGAATTGTTCTACTCCCAAATTCTGCCAGTTATTAGGATCTTCTAAAATGAACCTTTCTACGTATAGAAACCACCTGTGCCCTTATTCCACTACAGAGCAAGGGATTTGAGTCTTCTTTTCCATTAGGGGGAGACAGAAAAATGGTGACATTTCTTTCTTTTTCAGTAGATTGTCTCTGGTGCTAATGGCTGAGCCTTGGTGAAAGGAGGTGACCAGACAGAAATCATATTTCTTAGGTAGAAAATTACCCTTCTCACCTCCTATAACTGGATGTGTAACTATACTGGCATGTGTTGTAACAGATGGCGTTTTACTGAAGAATGGCTGAAAATGGCACCTTCCTACCCAATGTTTCTGCCTGCTGTGTGTAGAGTCATGCCTGCTTAGTAAAGTTTTTTTAAAAAAAGTTGTATTGCCTATTGGTCTTGCAGAGCCAACTGAGAGATGACGGGTGGCATCGCTTTTCTGCTAATGTAAATAGTAGTCCTACCACAAGGCACCTGTGCTAGCACATGGAAAACAATGGTCCTGCACAGGCATCTATGTTGGCATAGCCTGCAAACAGCAGAGATGCCTACTGGAGTCCAGTTCAGCCTGGATGTCCTCTATGGTGGTGATGGATACAAAGACAAAATCCCGGTTCTGAGACCTTACAGTAAATTTTAATTTCCAGAATTTCAGAAAAATAAACTTACTGTACTTTTATTTCTACTTCAGGATGGACTAAACTATGGGTTTTGCAACACAACATCTATGTGTTCACTGTTCTTCAGTAAGAAAGGCTGATGATTATGCCTCAAGTGAGAGAAAGACAATCTGGCATAGTTATACTTGTTAAAAACAAAGAAAACTTAAAAACATAGACCTTTACCTAATAACTGAAAAGCACTATGACTTTCAGGAAGAGTTGAATATCCTAGAAGATACGCAGAAGAGTAAAGAAAATAGTGACTTGTAGTCTGTCGAGCTGTAGAGAGGAAGGTAACGGTTTTGCTGTTAAACACACAGACACAAAATCAAATTTCCCCTTCCACCCAGTGCAAACAGATTACATCTAACCAGTGTAGCATTACTTAAATAAATGTTTCTGGATGCCATTGGACAGCTGGCTCGAACTCTGAGGTATGATATTTGAGTACAGTCATTGTCTACGTGCATATCAACCTGTGTAATGCTTATGCTGAGTAATGTAGGTAATTCTGGTTATCCTGTGGAACATAAATATTTAGGGTAGAGAATATGGTATTCATGGTTTGACAGATTTCAAGGCCAGAAGGGTGGGCTATGACTGTCTAATTTAAACCCTTCTTCAGACTGGACATGTAATTTCTCTGAAAAGCTGAATTATACCATCTATTTCAGAAAGCTATCTAAACCCACCTTAACAACTCAGACTAATGGCGAGTTGCCACCTCTCCTCATAAAATTTCATTTTCTATGTTGTGTCTTATTTCAAGGTTAAATTTTCTAACTCCAGCTTCCAGTCATTATATCTAATTATGACTATGTCAGCAGGTTCGAAAATCGTCCTATTGGATGGGTTTTTCATGTGCAAGGGTCTATATGCATGGGTCAAGTCAGCTTTCAACCTTCTCTGATAAATTAAGTTGAGCTCTTTAAGCCTCACATCTTTAGATACATTTTCCAGTCTCAGCCTGTTGTGTTTTGGTTTTTTTTAACTTTCTCTGTGATTTCCATGTTCTTCTGCAAGGTCTGACTCCAGACCTAGGCATCTTATTGTAGTGGCAATTTTATCAAAGCAAAGTAGAGCAGCAGTAATGCTTCCCTACTTCTGTTTGATAATCACCTTTTGTATAGCCAAGGATCATGTTAGCCTTTTAGCCAAAGCACTACTTTGAGAGCTTATTTTGAGGTGATTATCTACGATGACTCTCAAGTCCTTTTCTGAGTTACTGCTTTCCAAGAGAGACTCTCTCTTTCTGTACCTATAATTTGCATTCCTGGTCCCCAGATGTATTGTTCTGCATTTAGATGTCCTTAAATTATTTTGTTGGAATTTAACTGTTTTAGAAGACATTTCAGGTATTCCTGCAGCAGAGCCTCATCTTTGCTCTTTCTAGTTTGTTGCTACTTATATATATGGAGCAATGACTATTTGGGGGAACCTTGTAGAAGCAGCTGTGCTTACTGATTTCTTAATTATTACTTTCTGAGCTTTGTGAGATTTTTTTTATTGTATCTAATGTACACCCTGTTAATTCTGCCAAGTTTGTATTTAAACTGAAGTGTTTTGTAGCACTAAGTCAAATGCCTAGTTAAAAATGAATGCTGTGCCAGTATGGTCACCTTTATCAATAGGACCTGTAATCCTGTCATAAAAAACCAATAGGTTTGTTTGACAAGATTTACTTTCTACAAAACCGTGTTGACTGGCATTAATTATATGTTTAGCCACTGTTGATAGAATCCTGATTTAACTATTCCATTATTCTTTCTGGAATACACGTCAGAGTAATTTTTCTATGGTTCCTTGGTTATCCCTTTTACCCTTATTAAACATCAGAATTACTTCGGCAGTTTTCTTAAATCATGTCAATATCCCAGCTTTCTAAGACCTGTTAAAAATTAAAATTAAAATAGTAGCTAAAAACATTCTTCAGCCCTTTCAAAAAAATGTTTGGATGTAATTTATGAGTTAATCTAAAAGTCTTTATTTTTACCAGATGTTATTTCATGCTATTCTTTTGATAGAGTTGGGCTTTCGATGGAAGGGGTATATAACACAATGTTTCAGATATCAAGACATATTTAAATCAAATGTTTCACTTTTCTATATCACTGTTTAGAATTATTTCACCTACGTCTCCTGAAACAAGGCTTAGAGCTGATCTAAGATGACCCATCTTCCTAATACATATGAACATTAATTCTCATTTCCTGAAGACCTAGCTAAGCCCAATATTAAATTCATTCAACTAAGTTTCTCAGGAGTCGCTTGTATTTTAAACAGTACACCATCCATTTATTTTGCCATTTACCCATGTTACATATAATTTATTGTTACTTCAAATCTCATTTTAAAGTACCAGCCTTCTTGCTGTAAGAAGGAAATTTTTTTGACCTGTGGAATCATTTTAAGGAACCATGAGTGGCGTTCATCTCTCCTTCTTTTAGATTTCTCAGAATTAGACACCTAAATTTCAGCTAACCACTCAGAATTTTTAGACAGAGAATAAGCACTTCTAGGGGATGATTCAAATTATTTATCTTAGACATCTACTGTAGGCTGGGATGAACTGACCACTGGAACTGCTTATTTCTCCACTAAGGTTCCTAGGTTAGACTTAATGCTACTGAGTTTTAGACGTCTGTGTTATGGCATACAACTCCCACCTTTTGTTTTTAGTAACAAACTGAAGCAGTTGTCCAGCAAATATCCCTTAAGTTAAAGTCACCCATCATAAAGCAGGTTTTCTTTCTACATCCTCAAGAGAGGAGATTAGTGAGGCTGGGTGCAAATGCACGCCCATCAATGATTCTTCTCTGCTAATCCAAAACCATTCAAGGTTCTGTGACTCTGAATCATAACAATGACTCACAGTCATCTCCACCTCTTCCCTAGCTGTTACTGAGCCTTCCAAAACTGTCATAGAAACATTTTTTTGACTATGAAACATTGATCCTTTATAAGTACACCTCTATCAGACTGGCTGGAATATATCAGTGTTTTTAGCATGTTTGCCCTGTTACAACCTCTCTGTGCTGCCCACCTGGTTTAAGCAGACCAGAAAATGATGCTGAGAGGAACTGTTGGAGCTATAGACCCTCTCAGCCTGTTATTTTCAGCATTTGAGAGTGATATGATGTTTCCAGTTGTGGCACTATCTTATACACAATGGTATCAAAATTGCAGTGTTGTTTTTTTGGCTCCCCTATCATTCCTCCCTGCCTCTGTCAAATCTGTACAAGCCCTGATTGGCCAGCTAGAAAACATTTATAGATCCTAGTGCTATGCCAGCTGGCCAAACTTTTTCCTTCAGAATGCTGCTGTTAGTTACCTACTGCTTGTTATCTTTCTGCAGAAGCGTATCAGTAAATGCATCCATGAGGATTTTGCAGGAGGGCATGGATGGTCTCTGCTTGTGCTTGGGGGAGCTGGATGCTTGTGCTCAGGGGTAGGTGGATGCAGTGGGGCAGCTGTGGTTGAGGTGGGATGTGCTCAAGCTGATGAGGCCTGCAGAGAGGTAGGGTACATTATCTTAGGCTCGACTGGGTGATAAATATGCCTTCTGGCTCCCGAATTGGAGCTGGCTCAGGGGGTGGGTAGAATGAGATGGTTTCTGCCAGGAAAATGCTGTGTAGACATAGCCCATGTCTGGCTGATGAAGGAAGCGATGAATCTTTGATATTTGATTCTCTCGTAGATGCTAGTAATTTGCTGTTATTTCTATTCAGTCGAACAAACAAGCATAAATTGCTGCCACCAGTACTTGGGAAACAGTAATGTAATCTAGTACCTTTGGCCAAGTCTAGAATTTAGTCACTGAGGTTTTGGATTATGTGTTTTCATATAATTTTCATTTCGGTTGTTTTTTTTTTTAAAAAAATTCAGCTTTTCTGTGATAAAACACTTTAATAACAAAAAGTATTTCAGTGAAGAATAGATCTTTCTAACAAGGGTTTAATTTTGAAGTTGCTTGGTTTTGATTTCTTTTTGATCAGTTTACCCAGAATACTGCCAGCTCTATACTTGTTGCACAACTTTGGTTGTGATAGTTCAACAGGTTGCTGTGTTTATCTCCCAGTGCACTTATGACTTTCCTGGGTTTTCCTTCCCTGTTGTCTCTGTAGCCAGCCCTCCTCAGAGGCTTCTTTTTTCTACATATTTTATCAATTCTACTTCCTGAGGCCTCCTGGATCACTTTTGGACCCTGATCGTTTAAGTTGTTTAAGTATAACCATTCTGAGATCCTTGATCCTGAACAAAAAAAAAAAAAAAAGATTAGTTTAGGGACAAATGGTTTTGGAAGAAAATAGACACATGGACTTTGCAAGGCTTAATAATATAGTGTAATTTTTGGCATCACCCTTTATTTTGACTACTTTCCACTAATTTATCAAAGTTGTTTTCCCCAAGCTCTGCCTTTCTTATCATAGTGCTCTTTTGAAGTGGACCCAGGGAACTTTCAGAACCTGCCTGTTAGGTATGGATTTGTTCCCCCAGAAAATATGTTTCTGCTCCTTTGCCCTTTTCTGTGTCCTGATGGCTTCTTGATCTCCGTATCCCTTGTTCATATCTTATTTTACCTATGATTTTCCCTTGGCTAAACTCCACAAGGAGTGTCAGTTTTCTGGTTCATCAGTGCATCCAGCTGTATTTTCTAGCAATGGACATACTCTTTCCCAAATAAGCTGATATGTTTTATTCAAGTAATAATCAGTACTCAGATTTGATGGCCAAGACAAACATAAATGGCCAATATGTTGTCTTTCCTGAAAAAATAACAGAATGCTGTTCTCTGCCTCTGCATTTCATTGATGCTGACTTGCAGCATGTCTTAAAAACACATTAATTGTACATGTCAGGTTTCTTTTTTCTTTCTTTACTTGTGGGTTCTTGGTCACCCAAGGACATTGTCTAGGTATTTCACATTCCAGCCTGGAACTCCACAGTGTCCCCAGTTATTGTTTCCTAACTGTAGGTCAGAAATAAGGGTATTCAGCCCAACGTACAGGAGGACATGGATTGTTAGGAAGGAAATGAAAATTTATTCCTGCAAAGTATTATCAAAAGTCCAGTGTGTTCTGTTCCAATTCTTCCCATCCAATTCTTTACAGAGACGATAATGTAATCCCCTCTACCCTCTGCAGTTACATTTTGGCATACAAGTCCTGCCTTACGCATTCGATATTACCCTCTAATATTTAGTAGGCTAGAAGATTTCATTTTCTTTAGTCAGAAAGTTGAAACCATAATTATTCCAAATCCAGTAACTAATATCTCAAAACATGTTCTCACAATCGGAAGCAGAGGGTAGGCAATAGGCAGAATAAACACAGTAGAATTCCTCCCCCCGGCACACACACACGCTGGAGGGATTTGTTTTCTGTGAATCATGAGCTACTGAATATCAAATGATTATTTGCTAAATAATGAAAGGGAGGATTCATAAGCTCTGGTGAGTCTAGGAGCACAGTGCCTGACTGTTAAATAATGCAGTGTCGGTGTGATAATGATTAAGTCACTTTGTGAATCTGTCCCCAGTGATGGCACTACTGCTGAGGGACCCTCTGAATACTTGTTTGTACTATGCCCCTCCATCGATACAGAAATAGACTCTCTATAAAACTGGAATTGTGTCGGCCTAGTAGAAGATATGAAGATCCACTGAAAAGTGTGAATTGGAGTTTGAGGCTCAGCTGATGAAGTTGGGATGCTCTCACAGATAAGAAAGGTGAAGGTGAGGGTGTGAGAGCTCAGAAAGGGGATGTTTATGTCTTGCTATAGACTGTGACTAAATGGTATGATTTACTCTCAGGACTGAGAGAAAATGCTAATGTGAGCCCTCTGAGGGAAAGGAGTTCTTACATCATTGTAGTATCTGCCACTAAAAAGAAAATTTTACTGCTTTCTCCTGTCTCTGTCATCGGGGCCAGATCTAAGGATGTTGTCGCACTTGTAATCCCCAGGGACCCAGCCCCCTTACAGGCATGTTGGAAAACTATTACCATGTAGTACGAGCTTTCCTACTCTGACTGAAGACTTTGCAGGGATAAGAACTTGAGCCCTGAGGGGAATAATCATGTCTCATTTTCCTTTTTCTTGCCAGTTTAGCTGTGAGGTACTGAGATGTCTGCCCTTTGCCATAAACAGGAGACTTCCACCCACAATTGCTGTACTTGCCCCCATAGGCAGACATTTACACAGTAGTTCTGAAGTTATTCCCTAGTCACCCTTTGATGCTGTGGCTCTGGAATAGTCTGACCCATCCCTTACCCCATGCTGTCATGAGATAGGGAACTTGGGTCAGATGAGGACTGAGAAATCTGCACACTGAAAAATAACCCTTCCAGTTCAGAGCTCTTTCTAATGTCTTTGGTGCTGGATTTCCTTGTCCTGCCTATCATTGCTTCTGCCACTGGAGGTTAATGTCATGCACTGCTTTGGATAGCTTATCACCTGATAGGGTTTGTGTTCACCTACACAGAACCCTCTCTTCTTTTGCTGCAAGTACGTGTGATTGGCACCATGTTGTAAACAATTAGCAAAAGTAATGATATAAATCCCAGTGGTAATCTCGTCCTATTTAGGATACAGCTACAATCTGAACTTCAATAACACCTTTGGCATAATCAAACATCCCAGAGCCCTTGACAAAGCCACAAATTACTCACCTGTAAAGTAATGACTGCAGGGAATTACAGCAGGCAACGGGTCCATTGATCGCTGCTGGCACAGAATGAAGGAGAGAAAGTACAGCACAGCCCACTTTAGAACTCTTTCTTTGCAAATTTCCATACCACCTTTCTGGATGGGTCTCTTCCCTTCCCCACAGATGAGACACAAGAATAGGAAGACCTTGCTCTGACACTCAAGGACACTTTCTTCTATGCTGGTCGGTCAGTGGGTGGGAAGTGGTAGGATCTTAGGCAAGATGCAAATGTATAGTTTTATAGTCTGCAGGGAAAACTGCTCTTTAGCCAGTGATGCAAATAAACAGGTAAGTCACTTCCTTAAATTTGCATGTGCCATTTCTGAAGGCAGAGTTTTTCTGTTGCTTTTAAACAAAAAATTGCAGTGATTGCTTTGGACAGCTCAGATGCTATGCTGCACGCAAAACCAAGGCTGCCTCACTTCCCATCCTAAGCTACCCTCTCTATGGCTCAGACTTGCCCTTACATTACTGCGTTAGAAGGAATTTTCTCCCTTATCAATTTCATATAAAATGGGCCCCAGTTCTCTAAGCCTTATGTTGATGAGCCCATGTATCCGTAAGCACTTACTGAAATAACTGAGGCTGTTTTAGTAGGATTGCTAAATCAAGAACTCTGTTATTTGTAAGACAGTAATGAAAATTCTTATTTACAATTAAAAATTCAACTGTGATTAGGGAATGTTTTGTATTACCTGAAAAATCTCAGTGATTTTTTTAACCTGAGGGAAGACAATGGGAACAGGCCATGTATTTGTAACAAAAATACATATTTTTTAGCACCACCTGGAGCTCTTCTTGGTTTTGTAATGTTCTGGGACTCCATGCTTATTATAGTCCTATTCTGGATTCCCAGAGTATTATCACACAAGTTATTGTGATGCCAGCTTGGCACCAGTGGGACTACCTTATAGGAGTGATTGAGTGTGGATCTGAAAACTTCTGCCTCTGAGATAACAAATATTTTGGCAAGATGGGGAATTTACAATAGCAAATATTTTCCCTGGATCTCAAAGGTATACTGCGGTTTTATAACTTGTGCCTTAGTTTTAAACTGTTTCGTGTTCTTAATTGCTTGTCTTGGGTATTGGACATGATGATGGACTGGAAGCCGTGGGGACTTCTCATGGAGAAAGACAGTAAAGTTTGGTCTCAAAGGCTTAATTTTGAAATCCAGCAGAATCGTTGTCCTTGCGCTTTGGATATGACTAGTGGAAGAGTGATTCCTGCTGTGTTTAGCAGGTATCTCTTGATGGGACAGGGCTTCTTTGGAATCACACACAAAAGGAATAATTGAAACTCTCGTACTTTAAAGAATAGCTTTAGTTGGATTATTTCTTGTGGTCTGATCCAAGGAATATTGAAGCCTGCAGAATGATTTCTACTGGATTCTGTGGGCTGTATGGTGGACTGGTTTGTAGAGGATAGGGAAAACCTTTCAGGAGCTCTCTGCTGACCTGTGTACAGTGCCTCAAAGTAGGAGCAGAAGGGACAACTAAGCTTCTATGAACCAGGATGTCACCAGTGTTCTCCTCCTTGGGATGTCCTCAGCATTACAGTTTGTTTGAAACAGAACTGATATCAGGAAAAAGCAAATGAACAAAATGAAACAGTCTGCCCTCCCATCAACTGAAGTGCGTTTTTCTTTCTCATTTCCAGACATTTTACTAGTTTATTTTACACTCAGTGTCAGATATATTACAAACATTGACAGGAGAAGATATTGCAGTTCCATGGAAGTCTGAGGATTTTTGCTGCTTTTTGCAAGCTATGAATTAATCCCAGCACTTTCAAATTTCCTGATTCAACAACTTTGCCTTTTTTTTTTTTTTGAATATTGATAACTTTCATTTTCATTGCAGTCTAACATCAACTGAAGGGACCAAAATGTAACTGTATGAATACTGACTGATAAGCATAATGAGTCCTTGTCTCCTGAAATCATTCCAATGAAAGCTTTAAGTTCTAGCTCCTGAAATGTAGTAATTTTCTTTGCAAAATCCTTGGTTACATATTGGTGCTGGTTTTGCATTCTGTAAGGAGCCATGATGTTGCATTTATTAACATCTTTCTAATTGTCCTGAGTTAGTATGCATTTGTTATCCTCCATGAGGAGATCTGGCTAATTAGAATAATAGCAAAGAGTGATTATTGCTATGTTTCATATTTTAACAAAGGAGCTCAACAGCTTTTTATACTTCAGTGAAAGTGATTTAAAAATGATTAAATCAAATGAAATAAGACTGATATAAATATTTTTAACTAAAGGGAAAAGAGATAGTTATTGAAACCAGAAAATAGATTGCCTTTGGTACATGGGAAAACAGATTTAAATTGCTGTGTAGTGTAGCAGTTACTATTTTGCAAGATGAAAAATTATTGTTTCACTATTGCCTTGTCTACTTTTGGTTTTTTCCACTTGTTCTGTTCGACTCTATGTTTAGAAACTATTCTCTCTGGGGCAGGGAATTTCATTTTTTATTAAATATGTGGCAGACATCCAGCACAGAAGGGCCCTGATTCCTGGTGAGGCTATGCATTAGCGTAATACAAGTGATAAATATACGCCTATACCATAACAATCAGTAATATTGTAAAAATATGATTTATTATAAAACCCCTTTTTTACTATGTCTTTAGAGTTGAGAACAATCAAATGCAAAAATATGACAAAAAGAACAACTGTTTAGGCAAAATGCTGTAGAAAAAATAAGCGAATAATGACATACTGCTGTGAAAATGCTGTTTTGGAACAATGTATGCATGTACCTGTTTCTAAACTTGAAGTAACACTTTCATCACCTACCTAAATTAGTTGTGAGACAGGTGAGTGCCATGTTGCTCTCCAATGAACAAGCACTTCTGACAATGTGTGGGTGAAAATAGTTCATTACCCAGAGACCTTCCAAGCCAGTCAGGGAGAGCTCTGGTGAATTTAGTTGCCTACTTATTAGAAAGCTCAGGAAATTAGTTGTTCTTGGTAGCTGTCATGCTTTTGGATGAGTTTTAGATAACCTATAGCTCATTCTTAGAATATTGACCATAGCTAAGCCATGTGTCATGAAAAAACAGATACTGAAAAGAAAACTAGGGAACAAAGAAGTCAGCTTCAATAGTGAAACAATGATTGGGAGTGGGGAGGGGGACTTGAACTGGAAAGACTAGTATTGGAACATGATGGGCAGCAGATGTGTCAGTTCGTAAGACACTGTTGAAAAACTAAGATGATGTAGAACAGACCCAGAAAAAATGAGGTGAAAAAGCAGCTGGTCTAGTTTGTGAAGTGGACTGTGCTGTGCAAATCCAGCAATGCAAAGGGAATGCCTGATATCACAGGTCCAATGGTTCTTTAAAAAAAAAAAAATAAAAAAAGGAAGGTAGCTGTTCTTGACTGAAATACATTTCTGGCAAGTCTGGGTTCTCTGGGTCTCTGATCCATTGAATGTTTTCATGCATTTCTGAGGTATACAATTTGATCAAACACAAGGTATTCGTAGTGCAGGGATAGAGAGGTAATTTTTATGTAAAGTCAGGACATTTGATCAAAAGGTATTTTTTGTCTTGAAAACTGTGATTCTGATAAACCCTTCAGACTCCACAAACAAACTGGGTTTGAATCCACAAACTGCAGATACAAGATTCCTTATCCTACTAAACATTGCCTTGGCTAATCAGCTCTTCCTACCCCTACTTTTAATCTTTAAAAATGTGAATTGATCACAATTCTGATAGTTTCCAGGCTAAAGATATTGGGTATTTTCCAGTGGACACAGAGTAAATTAAATGCTCAGGAGGAACAAAATGTAATTATGCAGGTTTTCATTCTTCCATACATGCTAATTAGAACAGATAAACCTTTTGCTACAGCATTTACAGTATTTGTGGGGATAACGTATCTGGGAGATAAGAAGGGACAATATTTCACAATAATTTAAACATTAAATATTTTCCAAAATGCACCTATGGGGAATGGTTCAGTTATCAGATGCTGAGGCAGCAATGTATTTATGAAGCATTACTGTAAAAACACATACTGCAATGGCAGACTGCAAATCACAGCAAGTCACCCAAGTAATGTTATAACTCTTGGTGGAAGCTATCAGTACTTTGTGGGTCTGAATTGTGACACTACCTGGAGCTGCAAAACCAGCACCTGCTAGGTCATTACAGAAATTGTCTGGAAATTTTATGCTAGGAGTAAGAGGAAGGAATGGGAACAAAGTGTCAGAAATTATGACCGCCTTTCATAGTTTTGTCATATGTGATAAATCTCTTTCTATAGTTAGAAGATCTCATTTATTGGAAGGGTTAAAAAAGAAGGAGGAAGAGAAAGAAAAAACCCTTGAGAGCTGATGAAGCTTTATAAAACTTAACTTATTCGGTATTTTCTTTTCTCTTCAAATCTACCTGACTTCCTGGGATTCCTGTAGTATCTTTTAATTTAGTCTGATTGTAGAGAGATTGTATGTTAGCCTGACAATTTAACTCTTGCATAAAACAGGAGATGTTTCTTTTAGACATTCATCTCTAAATCAATGAGCCTAATTCAGCAGGTGTGAGAAAAATGTGAGGGAAATTGCTTTGCAATATTTTGCTTTTATCCATGAAAATACTAAATACATACATAGTCTTGTTACTCATAAATCCTGAATTGGAGGCATCACATTGAACTGTTAATTTCTACTTCAAAGCAGAGGTCCTCCACCTTTTGAAAGCCAAAGTTGTTCTACTAGTAAAATGAGTGAGAAAAATATAATGAAAAATGACAAGGGAACAGTAGAAACATGAATTAGGAATACAGTGGAAAAAATGACAATAAATGACAGCATGGGAGATTCTCCTTACAGGGTCTTGAATTCAGCTGATGACTTGTGGTAATGACGAAAAAACCCATATTCCACGCACATTGAATGTATTCTTAGGCTGCCTTTGTTTGCCAGATCCTGGTACTCTGTGTTCCTTCATAAATGACAGGCTATTGCAATGATCTGAGCATCCAGTTTTGGCACTCGGCACCATACAGAGCCTTTCAACTCTGTCCCCACAGCCTTCACACATGCATGCACCCCAAAACACTTCTGTGCTGCATCACAGGGCACGCAAGCACTGCTCTAGGCAGTTACAAAGACCGCGTGTTATTTCATGCACTTTAAACTGAAAATAAATATACACAAACCAATTTTTATACTTCTGAACCACTGAGTAGCATTTGTGCCCCACAGCCAAGTACTATGTGGAGGAGGTGGCTCTTTGCTGGTTTCAAGTCTGTGGCTCTGTTTCTTTCAGCGCTGTGAACATGGTTTTACAGTTCCAGTATATCCTCAAATTCTCAAGAGGAATGGATCTGGATTCCTGCTTCCTTTCCTCCTCTACAACCTGCAATCCACTATAATGCCCACTATTGTAAATTAATGTGTTTAAATATGGTAGCAGTGTCAAGAAATAATTACATTTCTTTCAGACTGTCTTTCTCACTAAGAATGATGGAAAAATATGTATCCTAAAATAACTTTTGGAGTCAATACAAGGAAGCTGTACCAGTAGTTAAAGTTCTGGAGAGGTGCTGGGTGGTGACAAGGTATCAAGACTGGATGACATGCTGAAGGAGTTTAAAGAAAACGCTGTCAAAATAGATATAATCCCTCATTAAATTAATCAACCCCACCTGAGGAGTTTGATGCCAGAAAGTATAATCACCTTTAAAAGCACTCTTAGAAATTGTAGATTTCAGATTTGCTTCAGTATGAAAAAAAGATTTGAATTATAAATTAAGATTTACTTTGTTTACAGAGCACCTTGATTGGTATCAAATAGTAAAGCTGGAAAAATACGGCTGCCATAAAAGAAAATTGCACATCTCTAACTTCTGAGTATTTGAACTGAATCATAGGTACAGGAAGGCAGTTATTATAACTAATTTGGAATTTCAACAAGCCTTTTATGAAACCCCTTGAAGGAGGCTTTCAAGGAAATTAAGTAGCCCTAATACATTAGAGGTGAATTGCACTTATGTACCAGAAAGAGACAGAAAACAAGGGGGGAATCATCTTATCCTAGATGAGACGGCTCACCTTGTGGAAGTGCTTCATGGTGACCCTCTCTCAAGGGAGCCTTGGTGACTAGTTTGGACTACATATTCTACTTTTAAACAGCAAACACATTTGATGAGGTAAACTTCATCCCTACCATTCAGTACAGAGGTACCTGATGAAAATCACCATGTTCTGCATAGTTTGATATATCAGTTATTAGTGAGCTAGAGAAGAGATGAACTGTGTAAGATGATAACTCTTGAAAGTGATGCAGTGATTTCACTGGAGAGGAATGAAGTATTCAATGTTCAGAAGTGTTTGTTTAGGTATTACAAGATAAATTAGATTTAAATTCCAACCGAAAAAAAAAAAAGAGAAAAACTTAAAGTAATTATGGTTAAAAATAAACTCTAGCTCTCCAAACAAATAAACCTTTCTGTCATTTCTGTGGCTCTGTGGTTCACAACCAGTCCTGGAACAATCTTGTTACTGTGGTTTCTCCAATTGCCCATCAGATTTCCATCACCTCCAAAAAACCCTACTGTTCCTCTACTTCTCTTCACCTCCTATTTCAAATCCAGATCCTTTTTACCTCGTTTTCTTCCTGCTCAACATATTGGTGCTGCCTTGCACCTTTCCTGGTCACTCAAGCTGAGTTACTGCTTTTGAGTTCATAGAATCATAGAATGCCCTGAGCTGGAAGGGACCCACAAGGATCATCGAGTCCAGCTCCTGTCCCTGCACATGACAACCCCAAATTCACGCCATGTCTCTGAGACCCTTGTCCAAGCGCTTCTTGAATATCGCCAGGCTGGTGCCGTGATGCCTCCCTGGGGAGCCTGTTCCAGGGCTCCACCACCCTCTGGGGGAAGAACCTTTCCCTAATGCCCAGCCTAACCCTCCCCTGGCACATCTCCCTCTGGTCCTGTCGTTGGTCACCAGAGAGAAGAGATCGGTGTCTCCCCCTCCTCCCTCTCCTCCTTTGCTGTGGGACAAACCCAGAATGAGGTGACTGGGTTGGCCAAGCACCAGTAGAGGAAGGAAGAGGTGGTGGGACAGCTGTATCCAGAGGCTGCTGTTTGTCTTCCCCACGTTGGTCCTTCTTCTCTCACTGTTTACTGGTGAAGACAAATAGATAAGGGAGGGCAGCAATTGACTGAAACTGCTGAAGTGAGAGCAGGAGAGGAAAGCTATGCTAGCAAACTCCTGCTATCCTGTAGACAGTGTGGGGACATCTTCTGTTGAGCAGAGGAGTAGCCAAAGCGAAATATCGCATGTTGTGCTATGGTAAGGACTAGGATATAAAACAGTGCTGAAGATAATGTTATGACATTGTATAAATCATGCTTGCCCTCATCTTGGTTACTGTGGTCTCCTGGTCATATTGGTGAAAAAGAATACAGCAGAAATAAATGGAGGCCAGTGACAAAATGATTAGAGGGTAGCAGAGACTTCCATGGAGGAAAAATTGAAAAGATGGAGTTTGTTTAGTCTGGAGAAAACAGCAGAGAGAAAGGTCATGATAGAAATATATAAATCAATGAATGCTTTAAGTAAAAATAAAGAAGTCTCTCTTATTTGCTCTTTTAGCGTAACAGAACTAGAAAAATCATATTGGACATTTCTAAAGGCTCACTGGTTTCTGTGTGGCTGTTTTCCCTTGTGATAACTTTCTGGAATATTTTATCTTTGTTTATTTTATTAACAGTATGCTCAGATTGTAAAATTTTGCATTGTAAATCAAGAGAAAAAAACAGCAAAGTCAATTAAATAATCATCTCAGGTTAATTGTTCGGAGTAGGCAGTACTGGTATTAACCTGTTCATATGGTAGCTTGAAATGCTTTGCGCTGATCTTCGCTGTTGCTGATTAGTTCTCCAATCAAATATGAAGAGAATTAAATACATCATTTATGCCAGTTTGTACATTTTGAAAGGGAAGATTTTTCCTGTTCAGTAACAAATGTTTCATATTTGCTAATTTGTTTTTCTGCTGCATTTCATTTTTCTTTCAGGTCACTTTATCTATCCTCAGATATAGCCCTGGTAATGGAAAGGTGGGACAATCACCAGCGAGTCTTTACAGTGGTTTCATTATGTGTTGGTAGAATATTTAGATTAAATTATGCAACCTTTGAAGGCCACAATCATTTAATGCTAGTATTTTGATCTGAAGCCAGGGCTGAATAGCTGTTTTAAAAACATTAAAAAAATTAAGCTTTGTGATTGTCGTGTAAGTTTCTGTACACATGCCATTTCTCCCCCAATTAATGTTGAAGGTGTTTGTATTCTAGAAAGGCAAAGACACAGAACAGCTCATTAAGTAATGTTGGGCTGGAAAGCCTCTAGCTACTCATGTTGAAAGAAATATAAATAGCTAAAGACTTCTCAGGTCTAGTAAAGTAGTGGCATTTATATGAATAAAGGCATCTTTGGTCACAACGTACCCTAAATATAAACTACATCTGAATGAACTCTTTAAAAAACAGAGACTCCTAGAAGGAGGATTAAGTGATTTAAGCTTTCCACAGTCTACATGAAGGTATTAAAAAAAAAAAGAAAGAAAAAAGAAAAACTTTCAACCCTCCTGTAATATGCCAAACTAGCACAAAGGAAGATTTTTGCATAGCTTGCTTAAAATATTCCTGGAATAGATGAAAAGCCACAACCCAGACATTTGAACAGACATAGGCAAATACTGAAAAAATTATTAGCAAACATATTGGTGAATTTGAAACAGAATTTCCTTTTGCTGGTAACTTTTTATTCTTTAACAATTGTATGAATTGAAGCTCACAGATGTTTTTGAAAAGCAAATTTTAGACCAAGAATGAAGATCTACTTAGGCTTGGAGACAGCAGACCACTTAAAATATGTGCTTAACTTGGAGTCTGTGGAAACATTTGTGTACTTACAGTTAAATCTGTTCTTACCTATTTCGCTGAATTGGGTCTAGAATCAGAAAATCATACTGTGTTTATGATTAAATGAATCACATTGTAGGAAGAAACAAGTTGTAAAATTTAAGACAGCAATCTATCTGATAGATAACCAGTTACAGTCCGAATACTGTATAACACTATCAATTCTTTCTATATGAAGCAATCCAAAGAATGAAATTCATTGGCACATGTCACTTGAGTGGTGAATGAAGTTCTTGAATACAAAATTGCTGCAAACAGTGTACTCTTCACTCCCAAGTGATTACCCAGACTTGCATACTGTTAGGTAGAAAATTCTGGGGCAGATACAAGGCATTGCACCCAAATGTAGAAATGCAGCAAAGCTAACGTGAACAAGAATTAGGTTTATTTTGTTCAAGTCTGACGAAACATCTATAAGTGGTGAAATATTTAATAAAAATGTTAAGCTGCCATTGACTGCAGCAGAGAAGCTGAGATTGTCCTAAAGGTGGAATGAGCAATGGAAAGTTTCCCCATCAAATCAAACTGTGTTCCCCACAATTTACCACACAGGCACAGAGGAAATGCTTTATGCATTCAGAACTAATAATCTTGGATATGACATTTGTCTATTTCTTTAATGAACTTGAAGTATAATGAGGCTGAAAGCAAATAAAATATTCAGATGTTTTTTGGTAAAATATTTTATAGGTACAGAAAATATCAGTTGTTGCCATAATATTCAAATGCTTTGTGCTACAACTTGCTAACACATTGGGCCCATTCCTTTCCACCAATTTACTATAGCTGAAATATCATGCTTTTGGTAGATTTCTGAAGTTTTTTAGTGTAGGTCTGAGCAAAACTCCTAAGCAAAAAGTCCGGAGCATATATCTTTACTTTTCCTAAAGGCCAATGTAATATGTTCAAAGGCAGTGCAGAATCAAGAAAAAGAAGCCAATGTGCTTCTCACCAACTTGTCAATGAAAAATGTTCCACTGCTAGTAAAATGACATCTCTTGAAACTTTAATATAAAATCTTGAGTAACTTCTTATCCCCTGGTGTTTTCTGTTGGAAGTATGTTTGGCATCGTTCAGAGCTTAATATCAAGGACTCAAATTTCTGTATTTCAATCTTGTCTTGGGAACTCAACTTGGCCGTTGGCTCCTCTATATTTATCATATTCCTTCCCTGAACACTTTAAATTAGATCATGAACTACTGCTAGACAAGATCTGTTTTTCTCATTTTGTATCTCATTTTGGAAAATTACAGAGCAAACAAGAGATCAACAAACCATGGTCACTGAGAATTGCCCTCCTTGCTAGAATAAAACAGCTGTAGCATCTTGGATCTGCATAAATCCTTAAGATAGTGAGCTAACATTTTACAGAGACTTTAGATATCACATTCATCCCACCTAACTAAACACTGACAATAAATTGTCACCCTAGACATCCTTTATGGTAAACTTTTTGACTATGAAATAGTTTATTTCAGTAGTGACTATCAGACTCATTTAATGTGAGGTTCATGAGATTAATCGTTGATTTTAGGTAGAGTCAACAAGTGAGAAAAGTCAGGCTCAGAACATGAGTCTGTCAAGAAGCACTATCTCTAAGAGTTAAAAAGAAATGGGACATATAACAGGGAGATGAATTTCAAGTATTTAAAGGGAAAAAAAGAGGTGGCAATTTAAAAGTGTCCTTCCTTTTGCCTTATGAAATCTGACCAAACTATCCACAGAAGAGGTTCTTTTTTCAGTGAGCAAACTTTGGCTTCATCAGGATGTGAAAATGCAGCCAGGAGTGGTTCACGTTGTTTAGTGGTGATAAAACCTCAGACACTAAATTGGATCTGCCAAGAGCAAGCACACTGAAAAGACTAAGAAGGTGTTAAGCTATGTTGCCTCCTCTTAAGTTTCACAGATCTGGTGGGCTGGACTTGGCTTGCCGCTAAGCACCTACCCAGCTGCTTGCTTATTCACAGTCTCCAGTCCTTGCACAGTGTTGAGGCTTTCTCTCCCTCTGGTGTTTGATGCTCTTTCTTAAGTATGTTTTCACAGAGGTGCCACAGACATCACGCAGCCTTAGCTGTGTCCTGCAGTGGGTCTGTAGTGGAGCTGCCTGGACCCAACTGTGTACAGCATGAGGCAGCCCCTGGGCTCTTTGCACAGAGGCTACCCCTCATAACCTTTCCAGATAAACCCAGTACAACAGAACATGGGTCTCAGTTACTTTTGCTGGCCCTGTCCCCCCTCAAATTTTCTCTTGGCCCTCAGACATTTCCAGTTTCAACCTTTTCACTCTTGGGCGGGTTCCTCATCTTTCCTCATTACAGCTGGGCACATGGCAGCCTTCTCTCTGCTGCACAGCCACAGCCTTTCAGTGGTGCACAACACTGAATGGTGCAAATAAACAAATGAGAACAAATGCCATCATCACATTCGTTATGGTTCTCCAGGGAAAATACGTGTACAGAAAAAGGAACCCAACAAACCATAATATTTTATAACTCTCTAAAGAAAATGCATTCTGACTCTTTACAGCCTCAGTTAGGAAGATTATCTTTTGATGGTCTGGACTATTAGAATCACCCTACTGAATCCTCCTGGCTGGCCTGGTGGTTTTTTGACAGTACAAATGTTATCAATGTTGTAATAAGACCTTGTGTTGGGTTTCTGCGGCAAGGTTTTGGTAAAGGGGAGGCTGCAGGAGTGGCCTCTGTGAGATGAGACCAGGGGCTGCCCTGATGTTGGACAGAGCCAGTTCCGGTGAGGTCCAGAACAGCCCCAGTGCTGGCCAAAGCAGAGCTTCATAACCAATACCTGTCCATGTATTTTGCTATTCCTGTTCACACCCATAACATATCCATGAAACAGGTGAATCTTCAGTGGTGTCAGAGCAGAATCAGACCCCATTTTACTGGTTAAAATTGTATTTCAAAATAAATAAGGACAGCAATAACGGAACTATGAAAAGTTAATTTTCATAAAAGCAGTCTCATACTTTCCTTAAGAAACTGCCATATGAGCTGAAAACCGGCAGAAAGCCCATTAAACAAGATAATTGTAAGTGGGACCATATACTCAGCTGGGAGGTGGAAGGTATTGCGATGCTGTACAGCTATGAGCTGTGAGCTTTAGGATGATAGATCAGTCAGAGCTAATACTGCCCGTGTCATGGAGAATGCAGAACAAGCTACAAAGGAATACTGAAAGAACAGAAAAGTGGTAAGAAATTACAAAAGGAGATTCAAACAGAGACACAGCTGTGAGTCCTTTTGGGGAATACAGTGCAAAATATAAAATCAAGGAAAAAGAAATTAGGCTGGGTGGCAGAAAAGTCTATGTGACAATGAAAACTGTGAAAAGATGGAATAGTTCCCTGCAGGGACACATGGAAGCTTCTACACAAGGTAGTAGAACAAACTGGTAATTAATCTAAAATTGGCAGGCGACTAGGCTGGATGAATTGATTTCCTTGCAGTGGGCATGTTCATGCCTACATGCCCCCTCTCAGTTAAAGAAACCTCCAAGTTACCTTATCTGACAGATTCTGGTCCCAAGAAGGTGCTTGCTGGATGAGAATTAAAAAGAAGTAACATTATGAATCCCTTAATGATGAAGACATCTGGGGAAATTCCAAACACAGGTTCATCCCATTCTTTTAGTTTTATGTTTCTGGCATATTTTATGTATACAAAAATCAATGAATAAGCTGATATATTAAGTACAGTGAAGTGCAAGCATATCTAAAAGGTATTACAGGTAAAGCAAGGACACCCATATCATGTTCGTCACTCAAGCAATAATATACAGGCTCTCTTGAGTCCCTTCTGGGATTTCACACTTAGAAAATAATACACACAGTTTATTCCTGCTGAAGAGACTTTCTGTTATTATGAGCCCTCAGACTGCTGTGTTAAGCGAAATGCTAGTTACCATAGGCTGAACTTTGAAGCTGACTTACCTGTTTCATTTATTCTCTCAAATTGTTCATTCCATACATCACCAGAGCATCTGAATCCCAGGATCTCTTCCCCAAAT
Organism: Phalacrocorax aristotelis; assembly: GCF_949628215.1. NCBI lineage: Eukaryota > Metazoa > Chordata > Aves > Suliformes > Phalacrocoracidae > Phalacrocorax > Phalacrocorax aristotelis. The sequence continues at coordinate 9,196,222 of NC_134278.1, forward strand.
CCCTTTCTAAGACCTGCTTTACTGCCTCACACTGAGTGTCACAAAGACATCTCCTCCACTGGAGCTGGTGTTGACTGCCTTGTTGGCAGTGTCATTATCTCATGACATTGCAAGATGATACAGCAAGACTATTTGTTTATCTTGCATCAGCTGTTTCAGTGTATACAGGATCCTCTATGTCAGAGAACTTCTTCCAAGTCTTTTCTGCAAAATTGCCTGAACCATGTAACTCTGTCTTGCACAACGGTAACAGAAGAATTTCTTGTTGTTCAAGAAATCTGGAAGGTCACCTCTAGGTTTTCAAGCATGTCCTTTGATTTTTATTATCCACGTTGAGGAGACTGGGCATTCCTTTCAAAGTTCATATCCAAAAATCTTGCAAATCAAAACTGGAAATGAAATAATGTACTTTGAAGCATTCTTGAGAGAATGTGAGGCTCTTGCAGGTGTGATCCCTGAAACATCTACCCACCGCTCATTTATATATTGCCTTCATGCAGCTGTCTGCATGCACCACCAGTGTACAGTAAAAGCATGCGCCATTTGCAGCACAGTACTTGAATTCTTGGCCTGCTTGGCATTCGCTATCGCTGTGCTTTGCCACAGCTGTCAGATTAGTCAGTTGTGGGTTGTTTGGGTTTTTTTTTTCTGTTCTCATCTGAGCTGGCTTCATTCCCAGATTCCAGATAAAAGTGATAGCATTTAGCTTAACCATCCCCTTCCAGCCTTTAAACACTGTGACTTCAGGCTTGGATACTCTAATGGTGTGCTCAAACTGTCCAATTTCACTGCCTGCCGTCCCCTCTGCCCACCCAATGTTAGGGCGAAGCCAATGTGCGGAAGCTCTGAGAGTGTGTTTAGCTGGTCGTGGTTGGAAGCCACAGACTAGTCAGTAGGGTTAAAATAAACACAATGTAGTGACCAGAGAATCTGGCTACTGATATAAATTGAAAACATGTGGTGTTTCTTTAAGATTTTCCCTTAAGCAATGGTGGGGCATTGACCTTACACACTTTTATGGTGAGACATTACAGAACAAATTACGGATACTCAAATGAAACAAAAACTCCATCTCCTGGGAATTCTCATGAACAGGATGACTTTTGACAGAGAAAGTATCATTTGGTATTTTATTTACCCCATTTACCCCATTTAGGTCTCTGTGTAGTGCAGTAAACCCGTTGTGCAGGACTATCTATTAAAAACAAAAGACATCTATGTGTCACTTCCTAATGCAGTGCTGTTCTGTACCTCATGCTGAACTGAAAATCTGCATACCTCTGGGTTTGGGTTGTTTTAACTTTTATTCTGTTGATGCCACCTATGGTCAGCTATCTAAATGGTCCAGTTTAGGCAATATCTTATTGCTTGTCTCAGTGTAGTTGTTAAAACTTAACTTACTCTGCTGTTCTACTCTGCTCGCTCAAAAATTAAAGAAGTTTTCATCTGCAGGTCTTTGATACAAGCAGTTAAAACTGTAATGTTGGAGGGCTGCTCCCTTTCACCTCAAGGTGAAAGGCCATGTGAATAAATTTTAGCTTTAGCTTTTTCTTAAATCAGGAGCTCTACATCTCTTAAAATCTATTCCTGAGTCAGAAGTCAAGGTGCCCAGTACAGGCACCATGATCTGCAAGATATTTCTTCCCTGTCATCTTGCCACATGAAACATTAGGAAAAAGAAGATAATAACGGGGTTTGGGCCCCCAATGAAAGAGATATCAACAAACTGGAAAGTATTCAAGTGAAGGGTCATTAAGAGGGTGAGGAAACTGGAATATTGCAGATAAAGTGAAGCTGATTAAGCTGTTTTGTTTAACCAGGAGAAGAGAAAAGTAAAGGGAATGGTGGGGATCTAATTGGTCTCTTCTACAACCTAGAGAGAAGATGGAGTCAGGCTCCTTTCAGAGGAGTGCAGTTAAAGGGCAAGCAGCAAAGGATGGAAGATGCAACCAAAAAGATTTTGATTTATGGAGAATAACATTTATATAAGGGCAGGCAACTATTGGAGCACGATGCCCAGAGTTGCTGTGAAATCTCTGTCCTCAGAGACATTCAGTACTCAGCTGGTCAAAGTGCTCTTCTACCTGCTCGAATTTCACCCTGCTTTATGCTGGGGGTTGGCTAAGAAGATCCCCAGACGTCCTTTCCAACTCAAATTATTCTATGAGTCTATAATTCTATCAAAATTATCTACAGTGCAATAGCAGTGAAAATACCTGTGGAAGATCCTCTAATCTGGAAAGGCAATGGAGAAGCACATTAGCATTTCGTGCTTGTTTCCCTTCTCTTTGGAATTCCCCAGAGTACTGTAATTTGCTAGTTGTCACATTAGAACAAAACAGTGCATCTTTTGGCACATGTAACATTTTATAAACAAAGGAACTAAGTTGTTTGGATTCAGCGGAAAGCCAGAGGGACACTAACACAACCATGCAAAACAGTTAGAGGAGTCAAACTTCTGAAAGAGCTTCTTATTTTCGGCTCCATTACCTATTTCAGTGAACAATATGAAAACAAATGTTGATTCAAGAAAATACAAAAGGTAAGTCAGAGTTTCTTTTGCAAATTCTGGCCACTGCTAATGTGAAAATATTCTTCTCTGCAGCTCCTGGCATCCATGACAACCTCAGTATCTGTCATTTTGACTTCTTTTCATTTCCCGTATAAACTGAAAACCACTTTTTCTTTCTCCCTCAAGCCGACATTTTTTTTTTCTTTACCTCTATGCACCTACTAGGAATACAGTATGTATGTGACGAGTGTAAAGGGCTCACATGATGAAAGTAAATTAAAATCCCCTTAGAACGTGTCATACTGAAATCCATAAATCCAGAGCTTCTTCAAGAGCTGGATTCTGGGCTGCAAGACTTCAGTACAAGGTTAGGCTCTTAAATCAGTTGTTTTATTCCACTTTAAAAGAAGAACAATATACAGAAGATGATGAAAGACAAATAAAGAGGCCATATGCTAGTATAAAAGGGACAGAGACAGAAAATTGTTTTTTATGGTTTTATTTAACACAGCTTAGAACTAGCAGCAGCCTATTGCTCTGTGTTTGAACCATGCCACTCTTAATAGATCATAAACTGCTACATCTGACCTCTTTTTCTTCTCACTATTCAAAACTGGAGACAAAGGTTGCAGTTTGACTATTCTTTCTTGATCACCCAGTAAGTAGTGGTCAGGTGTCTGAACGCTGTTTTCTGCGTATGCATCTCTTTTGCTACAGAAATGATGCAGCAAAGCTGTATTGCAGTTGAAGTGGCACAAAGTCTCTCCTGACACCAGTAGACCACAACACCTCACTCCTAACCATCCCATTTAGTTCAGTACTTTTTCTGTCTCTCTAGACCTTAGGCTATCTTCTTCATTGTTTTAGGCTGAAGGAATTCAGCTAGTCTGCAGGCTTATCCTTAGACTGTCTTGATGGAAGGCCACTCTTTTTCTTTTGTCTTCTGCCTATGAGGGCCACCACTGCGTTTTCCCTTCTGCAATGCTTTTTGAAATACCACTGTTTTTTCATTCTAACACTGCCTGTACCCTCCTTTCCCAGGTTTATTAGGCCAGCTAAGTGGGAGAGCTGGGAAGGGATATGGAGGAGTGAATTATTTCTTTCTTTTCTTCTCACACTGGCTGAAACGAACAGGGTTAGAGTTTGCAGTCTTAAAAATATGAAGCTTTAAAAATTCCCTTGGGAAATTTAAGAAAACCCACAGAGGTTTAGCTGAATCTTAAGATTAATGGCCTACCTAGTTTTTTTAACTAAGCTGTTTATTGTCTGGAGCTTGACTTATTTTGCTGAAACTAGGGAGAAAAAGGAGGATAAAGACAGGAAAAAAGTGGGGTTTTAGGTAGGTGGAAGTAATTTATATGTATGTACGTAGCTAAGCAGATCAACATATTATACCTATACCCTTCCACAGACACAAACATGCTGGTCTTTATTTTAATGTAGCGCAATAAAGGCATTTGAGACACTAATTTTGGGCTGACTGTTTGCTTGTTTCAGTTCATTGTGTTTTCAAATAACTAAAATCCTAATCCCAAACAAGACCTGGGCTTGAAGCACGGCAGCCAAAATATGCTAGTACAGTATACAATGCCTGTGTCACTGTATGGCTGCCATAGCAATAACAACACTTTCACAATAAGTTCATTAAATTACTCTTCTCTGGAAGTTCAGATTTTGTGATATTAGACTGCACACCTGAACTGTTCAGTCCAAACCCTTCCTTTTCTTTGTGTGTGGAAAGAGCAATTTTAACGTTAAATTTGCTTTTGATGTGGTCCAATAACAATGCCAAATGGATGAAGCTTAATAAAATAACACAGAGTTAAAGGCAAGTCTGAATTCTTGGCTTCATTATCATTTTACCTGAATTTGATAAATGACATTGCCTGCATGGTAGACAGTACGAGTTGTCATCTTTTTCTAAGATCTTGTCTAGTGGAAAAGTTAATGTATTTTTTTCTTCCTCCCTCTGAATTTCTCAGTGTGGTAATTGCTATGTATTTTTTAATTTAATTTAGTTTTATTCTTCTAGATGAGAACCTTTAAGTTGTTCTGTCAGGATGTCCTTTGATGCCAGATGCATGTCAAATTCGTGGACACACACTTCGGTTAGAGACTTTATTCACACTTTGCACATGAACAAATGAATGATCTAGAAATCATATTATCAAATTTTCTTTGACTGCCCCAAATTCATTTACTTGACATTACCTTTTTTTTTTCCTAAAAAGCTTGCATGAATTTTTCCTTTAATCTATCCATTTGCTATGAAAGAAGTATGTAAAGAATTCGAACTTGCTGACTTTTCATTAATATTTTTTCTGTCTCTAACTCTTTGCTAGAGATTTTGCAAAAAGTATTTTAGCTCTGTATCAATATTTGGATTCTGGGATTTTTTTAGTTTTGGATGCTCCTAAAGATTAAATATATGAGTTCAAAGATATGAATAGAATCATAGTCTGTTGTGAGATCTTTTTTCTTTTGTTTGTTCAAAGTAAAGTATCAATAGAGAAATAAATTTAATTTTGGTTTGGTTTTGAGGAAGCTATGTTGACTCACTGTAGACAAAAAGGGGAAGACAAGCTAAAAGAGTTGTTGGAACACAGAAGGTGAAAAAATGTACAGGTTTTGGCTGGGATATTAATTTTCTTCGTAGTATCTCTTATGGTGCTGTGTTTTGTATTTGTGACCAAAACAGTGTTAATAACACGCTGATGTTTTAGCTATTGCTGAACACAGAGTCAAGGCCTTTTCTGTTTCTCATAATGCCCTATCAGGAAGTAGGCTGGGGGTGCACAAGAAGCTGGGAGGAGACACAACTGAGGCAGCTGACCCCAATGGACCAAAGTGGTATTCCACACCATTTGATGTCGTGCTGAGAGATAGAAGCTGGGGTAAGAAGGAGAAAAGGGGGATGAGGTTCAGAGTTTTTGAGTAGTAAATGTTACGTGTGATGGAGCCCTGCTTTCCTGGAGATGGCTGAACACCTGCCTGCCAGTGGGAAGTGGTGAATGAATTCATTGTTTTGCTTTGCTTGTGCACACGGCTTTTGCTTTACCTATTAAACTGTCTTTATCTCAACCCACAAGTTTTCTCACTTTTACTCTTCTGATTGCTTCCCCCATCCCACTGAGGGCAAGTGGCTCTGTGGGGCTTAGCTGCCTACTGGGGTTAACAACAGGAAAAAAAAATCCAGTCGTCAATTCTCTATGCTTTCTCAAAAATGTGGGACTGGCCCATATGGATAGAAGACAAGAATTCTGTGCTTCAAGCTTTGATTTCCTGTCTGTAAGGATAGGAAGATTATCCTCATCTTTCCTCTCTCCTGCCTCTGTGTACAACTGGATTACCATTTTCTTCTCCAAAGAACTGGGCAATGGCTACAGTTGAATAACAGCAGGATGTGTTGAATCTTCTGCATAGTCTTCTTACTGGAGGTTCACATTCTCTGAGTCGAGTTGATTACTAGACTTGCTTTTAAGAAAGAATTTTGTCTCTGTTGTTGTTTAACCCCAGCCAGCAACTAAGTAACACAACTGTTCATTCACTCCCTGACAAAGGTGGGATGGGGGAGAGATTCAGAAGAGTAAAAATGAGAAAACTCATGGGTTGAGATAGAGACAGTTTAATAGGTAAAGCAAAAGCCTCACACACAAGCAAAGCAAACCAAGGAATTCATTCACCCCTTCCCATGGGCAGGCAGGGGTTCAGCCATCTCCAGGAGAGCAGGGCTCCATCACGCATAATGGTGACTTGGGAAGACAAACGCCATCACTCCTTACATCCCCCCTTCCTTCATCCTTCTTCTTCCCCCATTTTATATGCTGAGCAGGATGTCATACGGTGTGGAATATCCCTTTGGTCAGTTGGGGTCAGCTGTCCCAGCCATGTCCCCTCCCAACCCCTTGTGCACCCCCAGCCCACTCGCTAGTAGGGTGGGGCGAGAGGCAGAAAAGGCCTTGACTCTGTGCAAGCCCTGCGCAGCAATAATGAAAACATCCCTGGGTTATCATCACTGTTTCCAGCAGAAATACAAAAGAGCCCCACACTAGCTTCTATGAAGAACATTAACTCCCTCCCAGCCAAAGCCCGCAAATTCTCACAAAAGGGTAAAAGCAACCATTTTTTAATTTTTTTTTTCATTCTTCTCTAATGGTTTGTGACCTACTTTCTCAAACTTGCTGGAAGCACTTCAGCTTGAGGACTTGGACAATGTACTTCATCTCTCCTCTTCTCTCCCTGTGGGTTTGGCAGTTCTCCAGGCTTATGGTCTTTTGTTCTCAAGGTTTTGAATCTGACTTCGGGTGCTTTGTAGCATATGTTTTATAGAAGACATGAATGGATATTCATTCACAGATATAGATTTTGCTTCCTGTCTTGACAGCAACAGTAGAGGAAATGGACCACCAAAGTAGTCAGTGTGGTTCGTATATCCCTCTGGAAAAGCAACTAATTGCTGTGGTCAAATAAAAGGTGTAGAAAAAAAAAAATGAGGTCAATGATTAAGAGGAGGGTTGGTAAGGAATGAAACCAGCAGTCAACCTAGAACCATTTATTGCATATAACCTGATACATTAAGACTTCATTCCCACCAATGCCCTGCAGAAGTACCAATAGCTAAGATAAGAATAGTTGTAACCTGCTGAGGGGAAACTGAGTTTGAGATACTTGAGTGTCCCTTGGTAGCTGCAATTATATCTACACAATACTTCAGCTGTGGGTAGAGCTACCTGACACCACTGTTTCTCCAGGGTATAAATTCTTTAATTGCATACTTGACTAGAAGTGTGAATTAACCTACATAAATGTGAGATAGTTGAAAAGTGTAACAGGAAAACTCACACAAAACACACATTTTTTGCTTAGAAACTGGATCTTTTTCCTTCAACAAACCAAGCCACCAAACTCATTTCATGTGGGACTGCTCTTCTGAGTATGTTGAAGAAAATTTGCCTTGTGCTTAATTGTTGGTTTTTCTATGCATTTCTTTTCCACCCATATCTCTGCCAAGAAATACTGCCTGCATTTCTTCCTGTGAAAGCTGCTTCCCCTCCCCATGTTTAACATAAACTTTAGTATTGTAAAGAAATTAATTATTATTCTAATCAGTATTCTGGTGTCTATCTGATGCCTTCAGAGTCATATATACTTCTATGATAGCCTCTTTTTCTCTACTATAAGGCAATCTTTCTTCATAACTTGTGCACTCAGACCCTTAATCATTTTGCATGGCCTTTGCTGCACCTTTTCATTATCAGCAATGTCCTTCCTATAATAAATAGAGTTGATTCAGCTGATACTCATTAGATATGCTGTCTCCTCCAAATACCAAATGTTCCTGCAATATTCACAGAAATTTCAGTGAATGTGGTGTGGGGAGGTGAAAGTGAGGGAGATAGTGATCTAATCTTCCAAACTTAAGTGTCATTTGGTTTGCAATGACTTTGAACATCAGTTTACACTGTTGTGAATCAGCTGCCATGCTTTGTTGGATACTGTGCTGGCTCCATGTATGATCATGTCCCTTTCTAACACTTTCCCTCACCATAATCTTACAGAGGGGAGAAAATTCTACATTTGATTGGGATACTGTGATGTGAGCTGATGGGGCCCCTTTAGACCTTCTAAACAGGTCCCGGTTCACTGTATTAGGATGTGGGTGGGACACTAATCTGCAGATGCTGACTTGTTCCTCGCTCTTGGGCTTGATCTATAACTAAATTACAACTTGATTTGGCCCTGAATTTCTTTATCAATAAGAGGTCAAATTATGGCTTCTGTAATTCTGATGACTTTAAAAGGGCTGTGCGACAGGTGAATTAGTAGGGAATTTGGCCTAAGGAGACCAGAAGTGCACAATATTCCTAACATAGTCTCATTACTGCCCTATTTAACAGAAAAAGACACTGATTATATACACAGTGAAAATCCCAAGGCCTTTTCCGCTTCTGCCAAACACTGTAGAGAGGGATTTACTGCATTATCCATTATCACGTCCAAGTCTATTCTTGGTGTGTATTGTGCTTCATTTCAGGCTATAGTCTCTGTGGATAGTTTTGATCCTCCCATCTCTCATTACTTTGTACTTCTCTATGCTGAACTGCATAAGCCAATTATCAGACCATAAACCTCATCTATCCAAACCATTTTGAATGCTTATGCTCTGAGCCTTTGTGGCTGCTGCCCTCCTCCTATTTTGTGCCATTATCAAACAAAGGCATATTTTAAATATTGTCATACACGCCCCCCCAGCCCCTTTCAAAGTCGTTCTTAATTAGATAATGATTAATTAGATGTTTGTAAAGTACTTTGAAAAAACAAAGTGCTATAGAAGTGCAAAGTATTATTATTAATATGCATCATTGTCAGTGTTATTAATACTGAGCTTTGCTGCAGCAACCCTGTCATTACTGTTCGTCATCCTGAATTGTCCGCTCTTTTCCAGCACAAACCATTTCCTCTTTACAAACCAGCTTTTAATCCAATTCAGCACATTTACCCTTTGTAATGTGCTCTCTGACTTAGTAAAGAAATCTCTCTGTAGTGTCATGTGGCACCAGGAGCAGTTGTGAAACGCAGACAGATTATATGACCATCCTTTTCCCCTGCATTAACAGTCCAGCAATGTGTTCAACGAATTCAAGCCAAATTGGCACACATGTTTTTCCTTTTAAGAATCCATGTAGTATCACCCTTACCGGGGGGTCGCGCTATATTGTGAGTACCCCTGTTGCGCAGAAAAAATGCAGGGAACAAGACTGCTGACCTCGTCAGATGAAGCTCGGCAGGAATGCAGAAGGTTGTCTTGGTTAGTTTCGGATGGTGAATTAAAAGAGGGAAAAGAGGGAAAGCACATTTAAAAGGGACAAGGCACTCTTCTATGATAATGCCCTGTTCCACTCCAAGATACCACCTAGCTCAAAGTTTACAGAGGTGCTGAATGTTAAAAAAAATCTGCTAAAAGGCAGTAAAACAGTGCTAAGCCTAAAGCTATCTAAACTGTAAGTAGCCTTTTCAGCTGAAAATTATGCCTTCAGTTAACACAACTGATGCAAATACACTCACTTGGCAGCCTCTTCTCATCTACATCTGTTAGAACAGTGTGAGATCTGCTTGCCTGTTGGTCAGAGCCTTGCTCCAACATACAAGTTCCAGGCAATTATAAGTTTACATGGGCAGACTTGAAAACACTGTGGAAAAATCCACTTTTCTTCAGGAAGTCCCTTCACTGTGCCAGCTGAACAACATTGGCAACATATGCCAGCTACAGTCAATTACACTAGCTTATACTAATATGACATGCAGAAGTAAAGGCAGGCAGAGAGTCCATGGCTCTTACCGGCTGCCAAAAAGAAGAGCTGTATTGCCCTAGGTGCTGCAAAGCCCATAAAGACCACATTGGGGTACAAGCATTAGAGCCAGATGGAAGGAAGAAATATTGAAATGGCTAATAGAAGAAATTGAAATTTGGAACTTGTCTCAAGAAATAGCTGACAATCTACAAGCCCACGGCTATGTGGTGGTCAGAAGTGGCCCTATAGCACAGAAGAGTAGAAAACAAGATCTACAGTCAATAGCCTTTATGTCTAGGAAAAGACCCTGAATGGGACTGTGCATAGTGCAGTTATAGCTTTGCGTAGCAGGTTAGCCATCTGACTCCTAGTCAAAGCTGAGACAAAAATCAATAGGAAAACACACACACACCCCCACCCCATAGCTACACGATCCAAAGGCAATAATGCTGGGTACATTTTCTGGAATGACAGTTGTTTTGCTTTTATGCTTCTGACCTTCCTAAGGCTAAATACGTAATCAGTGATTTTATTGTTTTCTATATTCCTTTTGTTTGTCCTAGTACATGTCAGTTTCTGCAGAACTGAGTCCTTGTTCCTTATATCTAATAACCATATTAACACTAGATGGCCATTTAAAAGACATTTCTAAAGACATGCATGTGTTTGTGAAAATGGTCTACAGATGCTAGAAACAGCCTCCAAATGAACTTGTAGAATCAACATGTGTTGACCAATAGAAAGCATCTAACACAAATTTCCAGGAGAATGAACCTCTGTAGGCGATAAACTCAGAGCATAGGATACAACTCCAAATCAGTTAGTCATAGTTTCAACAGTATCATATTATAATTTCTAAGGAAGGAGTCTGGGCTACGTTGCTGATTTTCATTTGTGTTTATTCTCATTTCAACTTAAAAAGAAAGTCTCAGTCCCGGACCTTTCCAGGAAGTATTCTTTTAAAGAATAACTGGTCATGCTGGGTTTCAAAAAGACACACCTCTCATTTCAGTGGAGATGAATAGTGATGATGAAGCTAGCTGTGCCTTCAACTAGTAAAAGCTATCTGGTTTCTGCTCAACAAACACATCTTCCATATTTGTTTAAAGATGTGCCACAGAAACAACACCTCGCTGCTGCTGATTGCAGTAGATTGCATTACTTTCTTCTGGGAGCTCTACAGGAGCAAATATCACAGAAGGAGATGTGCTGAGGTCAGCCATTGTATCTGGGATAGTCACAGCAGCACAATCTGAGTCTCTGCTTAGGTCTTCCACTGTAAAAAAATTGTAAAGAGAAAGAACAGGGCTTAATGAAAAAGAGTTTCAAGCTGTGGAGATCTTCAATAAAAACTAGTTTTAGCTGGACTTCTCTACGCTACCAAAAGACAGCAGATAAAAAAATGCACAAGTTCAGGTCTGTGCATCAGCCTGAGTGGTGCAACCCATCCAGCTTACAGAGGTCTTGTAACCGCTGCTAAGACACCCGAGTGGGAGGTGTGCCTGGAGGAGCACAAAGGGTCACTCACATGCAAATCAATCATGGAGTCTTCGTAATTCAGGCTCTATATATGTCCAGCTTTATTTCTTTCACTTTATAGGCTCTATTCTGCTCTGTATCTACACAGGTAAAACCTCCTACAACCCCCTTCTGGCCTTTTCTAATGCTCTTTTTATCATTTACTTAATCAATCATTTCCCAGTTTGCTTGAACTTTCTGCCCAGGTAGCCAAAGGCATATTCCCAGAGCAGCTGTAGTTTATCTTCTGAAACAAGGCCAAATTCAGAGGTGACTCCAGTTCTAGAGGGAGTGGGAAGAGGGAGCCTGTTAGTATCACACAGAACTAGGAGTCAAGAAGAGTGTGTTTTACCTATTCCTCAGTTAAAGGTACTCCCTATTTATTCCCTGCAGGCACCTGGGCCCCATAAAGGGACCAGAGAGAACACAGCACCAATTCTTCAGCCAATCTGTGCTAATGTACCTCAAAGTAGACAAAAGTCCCTAGCCCTGTTTTCTTCAGTGTTTTAAGTACAGCCTAAGAATCCACCATGTGAGCTGCTTCTGCTTTGTTAAAACTACAGAGCCTTCAGGCTCCCTTAGAAATTTTGGCACCTGTTTACAAGAATACAAGGAAATTCAAACTAATGAAGTCACGGAGGAGTTCAGAGACACCTCCTGTACGCCAGTGGGGTCCATCCCTACCAGAATTTTATATCAGTTGGTAAGATTTTTCCAAGTCTCCCTTGCCTCTTGTACTAAGTGGGGAAGGTGAGCATAGCAGCACCAAGCCACTACGGGAGGCATACGCCATGCAGGAGGTACACTGGACATACATAGCAGTTCTCAGAAAGTGTTTCCCTGGTTATCCCCAGGCCTGAAGAAATGGACATGGAGCAGCTTGAGCTGAGTGTGAAAAACATGGTTAGGACCATGTTAGAAGGTCCTGACAGACTGTATTCTGAGATGTTGTTCAATACATGAATGGTGAGATCTTGTTGTGTGTGTGCTTCAGCACTACAATTTATGATGACATTGGTTGAAGCAGATTTAATGTTTTGAAAAAACAATACAAAGAAACAAAAAAACCACCAAAGTTCAGTAAATGTGTTACAGAGTTCTTGTGCATTTTTGTAGCTCTTGCAGATTTTGCTGGCTATCTCTAAACTTGCAGAGACAGGTATATGACAGCCCAGGCTGAGTGTGAAAGGTGGCACATAGGAGAAAGCTCTGAGGTCCTTTGCAAGGTAATGGACAGCTTTTTTGTTTTCCAGTAACAACAAAAGTCTTATCTTGTTAGTATTATCTTGAAGAAATAATGAATAACATATACTGTTCTTTTTCTTCTGCATGTTACTTTTCTCTTAACCCTCCCTTGTGTTGTTCATCACCCCAATCCAAAAAGTCCACCTCTATATTTTCCATTGAGACCCAAACAAGTAGAAAACATAAAACTCACTACTGCTTGAAAGTGTTTGAAATAATATAAGGGCTGTGTTGAGTGATGTTTTCATAGCAGGAAAATAAGGGTTGCATGTCTTAGTTTGTAGCATGAGGTCATGTGGAAATATCTGAGGATGCAAAGTCCGCAGGGGACAGGTGGCAAACCCTGAAAGGAAAAGGAGCCAAACTTAGTGCAGTTTTGTTCTCATTGTATTCAAAGGAATTCTCTCTTGTATGTTAGCCTTTGATCAATGCCTGTGCACTGTTCGGAAGAGTGCTAGCTGACAAAAATGTGATGAGAGTTAAATACACAGGACAATCAAATACTAGTGCTTAAGCTTAAACACTGTTTTTCTGTCTTCAGTTATTTCTAGTAGTAGTAAAAGCAATAACAGTAGCTATTTTAGTAGTGGGTATAGAAGTGGAAATTATTCTGCTGTCTTGGGATTAATACCTTTGGGATCCTTTTTTCAATAATGCCCTTGAATTTAGACCAGCATTCTGAAATTTAAAGCTGGAATTTAAAATCCACATTTATCTGCTTAAATAATCAAATCTTATGTGCCTGGATCTGTACCACTGAGTTTGGGAAATCTTAAGGTCAGTGTAAATTAATTGAACTCAATATCTTTAAAAACAAGGTGATCCCTTTATTCGAATAAAGTGAATTTAAGAAGTCATGATTAGTTCTTATTTTTCTTTTCTGGCTCATATTCAAAAGCTATTCTTCAATTATTCCTTTTAGACATTAAAGAAAACATTCCTTCAGAAATAAGGATACAATAAAAAAAGAATTAAGCTCTGGGATCACAACTGGTATTTCTGAGTTAGATAATATAACTGGGTTCATTAGATATGAAGTGAGTGGCGTAGATATGATACGGTGTCTCTTGAAGGAAAAAGGTTTCCTGCTGCTTTCTCTCACTTTTAGGTTAAGCTGAGTTAAAAAAAATTCCTTTACCACTGACTAAAAGCATGCATATGGATAGCTCTTGTGGCACAGGCAATGCATAATAACTTGACTGTCACAGTAATTTTATTGAGTGTCTAAGCTTTTAAATGTCCATAATATGTCAAATATTTTTGCTTATACACAATTTTAGTGTCTCTTTGAACACAACCTTGCATGTTTTCTTCTAGAATCTGTTTTGAAAGTTATGAAGGCCCTTTCTCTACGCTGCATCACATGGATGTTTGTGAAGATATGGATTTAATGAAAAAATATCACAAAAGGTTTTGTTTGACTTAAAGGTAAGTATAATAGACTAATTTGTCTGATGTTTTTGGCCCATTCTGACTGTTACCCAACTAATAAACAAAAGACCCAATAATACACAAAGTTTATGTATAAAATAATAATTTTGGTAATGGTTCCAAGTGAAGAACCCATTCCCCAATATTTTTCAAAAAAGCAAAAAATAACATTATTGTGCACAATTTAATAAAAAACTATGTGAGTAAATTTAAAATTACTTTTGTAAAAAACATTACAGTTCCCTATATTTTTGTTACCTGCTTTAATACTGTGAATATTTCCTTTGTTGAGGTACCAATGGCTCGGATTTTACATGGTACTGAATAATCTAGTTTACTACTTCTCATTCCATGGCAAAATCATAAACAGGTCGTATTGTATAGATAAGAAGAACATATACCTTTTATAGACAGCAAAGATAAAATCTGCATGCTCTGTCTGAACGGGGTAACACAATTTCAGAAAATAAGATTGACTTCATCTCACTTAACTTCATCCATCCAGAAATTAGATATCTATTCAGAGGTAATTGTCTATCCTCTCTCGGTTGCCATTGTAGCCAGAGAGGAAGCAGAAGGAACCTGCAGGCAGTCAAAATTTGTTTGGATAAAAGCACTGTTTGAAAATTATTAGTTAAACTGAATATGAGAGATTAGAGTAATTTCTGTGGTATTCAAGTAAAAAGGCATTCAGATGTGCTGAAGGAGAATTTGTGCTCTCAAGAGAAACTGGTGTTGATGTTTCTTGTGGGCTGATTTTCAGATTAACCTTATTTAATATTTTAACTAATACCATCTGTGAAAAAATTCAGAGGTTGTTAAAAATGGGATGATGACAACAAAGAGGTGTTGAGGAAGACAAAAATCTCTCAGAAAGAACTGGCTGTCCTTGAGAACTTCTGTGTAATAGAAATGATCTGACAATAAGTGTGCAACGTAAATCAAAGTTATAAGACTACTGGAACCTGTAGCAAGATTTTTTTTGCGAAAACTGGAGGTCCATCAGCAAGAACCATTAAAGGAAAGGAAGGTCATGAGAGCACAGGATGATTTTAGAATGACTGAATGACCATGAATGTGTGATGAATTAATCAAAAAGTTGAATGTATTTGTTGTACGGATCAGGAGAAACATTTCCAAATATTGCAGAGAAGTATATTGACATTAGAAACTACCATAATGAAGCTCCATCTGGAATTGTATTTAGTTCTATAGTTGATCAAAATAAAGGTTATATCCACACTCAAACAAAACTAAAACTGAAGCCCAAAGTTGCTTAAAAGACAAATAAGTTCTCATGGGGCCTAGATAAATTTAATCTGGATATTAACAGAAAGATTTTAACCGCCAGAGACATGAGGTTCTGAAGTAGCCTTCCCCTAGGAGCAACGAGAATAAAAAAGTGAAATAATTTCATAATGGAACTTATTACATTTTTAATGAGATTATGAGACATGGTCACCTGAACAGGAAGATGCTTCAGAACCTAAGAGATCTCTTCCACTTCTGTATATTTATGTCCCTAGATGCCTGTTGTAGGCTGAGTTATGCTTCATTAGAAGAAGTGGCAATATTTTAAATGTCATAGGCTTCTTTTCCCATGCAGGAAAGATACACTAGAGACTTCTCTCCTGAGTCTGTTTGACAAACAGACTGAGTTCAACATGGTTAAAAATAGGTGTTTGTTAGATAGGTCATCTGTGTCTTCTATGGGAAATGGTACTCCAAAGAAAAAAAGTAATTGGGTAGAAATAATTTGGTTTAGAAAATAATAATAAAAAACCAAAACAGAACACAGAGGTATGAGTTACATAGTGGATTAAGTTGAATTTCTCCTCTTTTATACGCAATTTCTATTCATTTTTTTAGCATGCTCAGTACAATAGTCTTTGAAATAGATTTAGAAAACCCAGAGTTTGAAAGGGGAGAGGTTTTCCTCCATCTACAGTCTCCTCTTGGAAGGTGTGGCAGGAAGGTCAAGGAGAGTTAATCCAACTGCTAGAAGGTTGGGAATTCATTCTGATACAAATATTGGATTTGCTGTACCATTCTATAGGCTTCATCTAAAATATAGATAAAAATTAATTGTTCATAATCAAGCATAAAAGACCAAGCCCTTATTCTCAGGTAACATAATTGTTGCGGGTTTTCTGCATATGAAAAGGAAACGGAAGAAAACAGTATTTCTTGCAAATATTTTAATCTATGAGAGTTTCAACTAGCCACAAGTTCCACCAGGCAATTGCATAAATAAACAATTGCCTTTTAAAATAAGGCTTAAGTAATTCAATTGAGCCATGGGAAATCCAGTGCAAGTTTTGTGCTAATGAGGAAGCGTCATAAATATTCACATTTTCTTACCATTAGCCTTAAAACTTACCACCTACAGTTATGGAGATAGATGAAGAATCTTATACTTAAACCTTCACTGCAGAGTAATGAACAAGGAAAGAAAGAAAATTAGCTTACCCAGCTACATTTTTAGTGAGCAGCCACTAGCAACAATCATGCAGGAACATCATTGATCTTGAGCGGACAGACCGAGAAAGTCAGAAATAGAGCAATATAAAAAATAGAGCAGTGGAAATACACAGTGAATGGCTATGCAGGCGGGATATGCTGTTTCTGTGATAGGAACTCTGAGGGTGTCTATTTATTATTTGTATATGATATCATGAGGACAGAGTTCACGGATATTAAATTTAGCAAGACCAGAGAAGTATTCTATTTCTGCATCTGTGCTACTAAGGACAGCAACTCAAATAATAATTTTACCTTGACCCCGTACGGTCTGCAAATGGCTTATGAATGGGAATTATACAGACTCCCTGTTTTGCATGAACATTCACTCCCTTTGTTTGTACACACAAAAAATGGTGATGGACTATCATTATCCAGTTTGATAGCAGCTGTGCTTACTAAAAAAATGGTTTCCTCAAATCTGTTGACATGTGGTTAGTAATAAAAAAAATAAAATATGTCATATGGTACACTGAAACTCCTGAATTACTTGTCACAGCCCATTTAAATGTGTACTGCATTCAATCCAAGAAATCTTCTGTAAAGTTAATATATTTCCTAGGCCCTTTAGTACAGATTCTACTATCCTCAGGGGAGATATTTTGAAGATATCCTTAAAAATCTAAATATTTAACTTCCTTTCATATTTTTATAATTTTTGGAGGTTTAATTTTAGCTTTTTTTTTTTTTTAATTTTAAGTTGCCCACCATTTTGTTGCTTTAAACCAATGTACCGTCATATTAACTGACCAGGGACCAACCCATGAACTCCCTCTGTAGTACCAGGTGACCAGAAATTTATTTATACTGTATTTTTCAGGGGAAAACAAACAAGCTTTTCCTGCAGTCAAAACTGACTGGAACCTGTGTGAATAAAGCATTGAGTCAGGTCCTAGCTAATAAGCCTTACTGAGTAGCTGGGTGTATTAAGTGCTGCTAGCTTGTGTTTGGTGCCAGGGTAATTACAGTCATGGCTTCAATAGCTGCTATCAGCTCATTCTCAGAAGCCACCTGCAAAATATCACACCCTAAAAAAAGCACCCAGCACTGCTTGTAGGTATCTGCAGCGAGGAGTTTGTTTACTACTTGTTAATATGAATTTCTGAGCTTATAATTTTGAAGGTTGCAGTCACAGTCTATTAGATTTGATACCTATCTTACTTTCTCCATGGGCACAGCCTTAGGTTTCTGGTGAGATGCAGTCATGGCCAGCAGCAAAAAGCAAATGGGGCAGAGGGTTTTTTGGGGTGATGTTGCAGTCTTACAGAAAGTGTAATATTACTTTAAAGTTCAAAAATTTTGCATTTTCTGAAGAATTTGGTGGCTACTACATAGGAAAAGCCCTGTCTTGTTTGAGTGTCATTTGATGGTATGTCCAAGTCGATTGCAAGGTGCAATTGCAATTGCGACCTTTTTCCTAATCATGGTACAGACGTAGGCAACAGATGCGTGCACCTGCTCAGGGCAGTTTACAGTCCCAGCTGAACGGACAAGGAGACCTCAGGGAGATGAAATAACTTACTGTTGTTGAGGACCTGAGCCTTCTAAACAGTGCAATGTCTTGTCTAGCACATCACCTTACTTTCTGTTCTCAATGAAAAGCAAAAGAAAATGTACAAAATCAAGTGATGTACATAAGATAGACCCTAAATCGAGGAGATCAGAGACAGACAAAAGCCACTGGGAACCTAAGTTCAAAAGAGGGAGCACTGTGGAAATACAGAAGGTCACAAGCAGCAACAGAAAGAAAAGGGAAAGATATTGTAAGATAGCAAATAGCACGCGCGTTTCCTATTCTGAGAACAAAACACCTGTCTGCTGGCTGTGTCCTCTCTGAGGTTTAAATCCTCAAGCAACAGAAGGCACCACAAAGCCAATTTCACTGTCCTTATCATGACAGACTGGCCGGGTCCTCCCTTCGCAGGCCTGGAAACTGTAACTCCCTGCTCCCAGAGCAAAATGAGGAGGTGAGGTCACTTGTTACCTGATTTCTATGGCAACAGAAGGCACCTCAGCCTCTCATCTGCTCCTGCTTCTCCCCTTTTTCTATGGAACTGAAACTTCTGGCTGTGGATTTATGCTCCAGTTGAGGCTGACATCACTTCTGATGATGCATGGAAAAATAAGAAGTAGCTCCCTTTAGAAAGAGTGATATGAAAAATTCAGAATGATGTTTTCTTTCACTAAGTAATTGAAAAAAGAAAGAAGGTGGTTTTGAAGGAAAGGGTTTGAAGACAGAGGCTACCTATTTTTGTCACGACAACGCAGAGTGCAAAGATATATGGAGAAAGTATAATTGTCAGTCACTTTCCCATGAAGGATATTTTGTAGTAATAAATGTAGTAATAAATGAGACAAACAGGCACTGAATAGGGCTTTATGGGAAGCAGTTTTGGCTCAGTTATACCTCTGCCTCTCAGGGTTTCTCCCATTAGTCACTGAGCTGATGAATTTGCTCAGCAGTGGTGGCAGTTTCTAGAAAAGAAGAAACAGCTCTCAGAAGATTCAGCAGTTTAGTTTAAATACATTTCCTCTCCCACGCCTGCTCCATGCTGAGCTCCCGTCTCTCTCTCTGCAGCTGTTGCCTGTTTCACGAATACCCTCTTCTTCATGTTAATCACCTCCATCCATCCTTGGAGGCAGCTGGAGCCAACCAGCACCATCTTTTCACAGTTATGTCATGGGAAGATATCAGGCTTTTAGAGCCTGCAGAATTTAGTCTGAACCCAGAAGAAACCAAGATTTTTGTTCAGGATTCAGAAGTATTCAGCAATTTCTTGGGATTCTGAAGTTTTGAGTTCCAGTCTGATGTCTCCCTTGAGGTTGTGGTTGTCCTCTGGTGTGGCTGGCATGGTCACCTGGTAGATGTAGCCTCATCTACCTGAGCTGGCTCTGCATGAGCTAATTGTAGACCGCTAAGGCTAAGGAAAATGGTGCAGAAAAACTCGGGCTGCCCTTGCCTGGAGCCTGCTTGCATCTGAAATCTGTGTAGCTGCGTTGCGTCATGTTTTTTTCAAGTAAGTCAACCTGATCATGAATACATTTTATCTTGAGCTGGCAGCCGTTTGAGAAGCTCTGCACTGCTTTGTCATTTGTTATATGCACTGTTTCCCCCTATTTAAAGTACAGATAATGTTACTTGCAAAACACGCTGAGATTTGTGCTGGGATGTAAATTTGAGGTAATATTGCAATTCCTCTAATGGCTTCCTTTCAAACTCTCAAGCAGGGCCATGTGAATTGGTTCTTCAGCTGAATTGTGGGATTTAAGTCTATTTTTGTGACTGACAAACACTAATCCCTCACACTACAATATATGATTTTCCCATTTACCCTTTACATGGCATTTGATGAAGTAAGCTATTAAATAATAATTGTTGTAGTGAAGGGCAGTATATTTGCCCACTTTTAGGGATTTCTGAAATGCTAATACACAGAGCTATTGCTGCAGCTGTCTTAGATATGCCTGCCCTGTATATGGCATGTACTGGATGCTCTAATTAAACCCATTTTCATTTAGTCAGTGGGAAAAAAAATCAAAGCTGCTTTTTGCACCAGGTTGGTTATTTAATTGGGATGGGGGAAATGAGGAAGCAGAGGAAGAACAAGTGAGTTTATCCACAGCAGGAGACTGAGAATAAGCACTTTTGGCTTGGAAAATCACTTATATCAGTCGTTGTCTTGAAATAACCTTTAATGCTATTCACTGGGTTTTTGTCACAAGCTGGTAGAGGGATCTACAGATGCTGTTGGAGTTGCACAGATGAGGTATGATGAAGTGATTTCTTCAAGGATAGCAGCTTCCACTGGGACTTGGGTAGCTAATGGGATTGAAGAGTTTTCCCTAGAGGTCATCAGTTGTGACTGAACACATTAAAATGAGAGAACAGTTCAGTGGCTTATGTAAAATGAGATGGTGGCATGAATCCTACCATTCAATACACAGGTATCTCCATCTACATGCTAATACTGGAGATCTAGGCTTTATGTGCCTTGAAAAAGGTTCATGATGCAGAGAGACCACCTGCTATCAAGGACTGTAAGTCTCCAGCTTCCTCATTCTGGCTGCAGAAAGGACCTTATTTTTATAGGATCTGCTCTATTTGTAGAAAATATTTATATGTTAATAAAGAAGAGACAAGAAACTCTGTATCTGTCCCAGAAAAGAATTTCCACATTGGGAGGTAGGGTCACCTTCTTTTATGTTGGTCCGAATTCTCCCGTACAAGGTGAAACAATTTCAAGAGATAGGACTGAGACAATATTCTGTATCTTGGCCATTAATGTATGCAGCATGACTACAGAAGCTCCTGAGAACCAGAATCACAAGTACCATCACAACCACTTTCAGTCCCAGGTGCAATCTTACCTAAGAGGCCAAAATCTAATATCTTTAAGAGAGAAAATCAGAAGGCTTCTGTGGGTTGGAATTAAAAAAGATATTACAGCTCTGCCTAGAATTCTGTAGGAAGTTTATAATTAGCAATATATACTTTACAATGTACCTAAGACAAGGGTGTTCATTAAATTTCTAGGGTTTTCCATAAGGGCCTGGCTGAGTCTGGAAATGTTAGAGCACCTCGCCTGTGAAATGCATGGAGAGATGCTTGGAGAATTTTTCTGTGCCAGACCTGCTCTGCAGATACATGGACCTCACTCATTTCCTGAGTTCGAAGAACAGTGTCATTGTAGACATGACTATTTAAGGATTTAACCAAGTGGAGTTTTGTTATATAGTTTATTAGCAGAAAACTGCAAGCGAAGTACAGGTTCAGACCCACTGTTCTGAATTTAACTTTATTATGTTCAGTAGTTATCATTCCTCCTTTTCCTGCTCCACAGGTGCCAACTGTGTTTTCCCTCAATGGTTTTAACTGGTTAGTAGAACCAAGTTAAACTCAAAGCAGTTGTTCTCTACCTGTGTTTAGCTGGAAGGCTGGTGTCTCTGGTTCAAAACTGGAAAAGTTTAGAGTGCTTTAGAACTTGCTTGTTTTTTTCCAACTACTGCAGTTAGTTGATAAATTTAAAGTACCAACAAAAGAATCCCTCTCCTTGCAAACCTTACCTAACTTTTTTCCTTTTTTTTTTTTTTTCCCTAAACTGTTCACATGTACCACTTCAAAAAGAAGAATGAAAATGCATTTTACTGGCCTCAGATTAAGGTCAAGACTAGCCTCACACTTACTCCATTGACAGAGTCATCTTTCTGACTCTGACCCTACAGAAGCAAACCATTTCTGAAATGTATTGTGTTTACAGGGCTTTTGGAGAAGAGATGAGACCTCCTGTGTAACTGCAATTTCATTGAAACATGCAACTGTCATGTTATGCAGCAAACAAATTATGAAGCATATTACAGGCATGGCCTTGAGATATTTTTTTAAGTCCAAATGCAACTTAATTTTTTTTCTTGTTTTCTAAGTGAATGTCTTGACGCTGACTGACAGCAAAGCAAAAGGGTTTAGCAAGTTGTAGGAATGCTTAATTTCATATGATCTCAACAGAAACTCAGTCCCTTTTTTATTAGTGCTCTCCTTTCAAATCATTGATTAAAAACTCATCCATTCCACTTGCCCTACCAGCTATAATATCACTATCTCACACCTGTTCTGGATGTTTGTGTGTGTGTATATATATGACCTATAGATTAATGACTTTTCAGGATATGGTTCTGATTCTGAAGGCAATATATTACTCCTTCAGCTTGTATTCTGCAGTGAAGTGATAGTTTTATTTTGGTTCAGTGCTTAAAAAACACCAAAACAATATATTTTAATGTTTGCGTTGATCTGAAAATGAAAATAAATTTTCAATGAATTGATTCTGTGAGAAGAGGAAGAGTTGAAAGGGGAGAATCACTCCATTCCTTGCTTCATTGAATAAATACTTTACAGTAAATGGAATTGGAGACATTGAGAAAATCCCAATCTCAACTTTGACTTGAATTTAATCATTAAGGTAGTAAACAGGAAAGCTCATCGATTCAGACTGGGAGGCAGTTTAAATGGGTGCCTTAATAGTATAGTACAGCATATAAAGACTTCTTTATGCAGTCCTTACTGGCCTTGTGAAAGACATCTGAAGCCTATGGCTAGTCTGGCCTGAAAAAGCAAAACATTTAGGGAACATTAAAACGAATCATACTGACATTTTCAGAAAACAGCGTCTGTTTTTAACTGAGTTGGAACCATTTGCTAAATTAATGTTTAGTTTCAGCATAGTCCAAAACTGCATATTTTGTGATTAATCCATCCAAACTCATGCACAGACATTCTTTCAGGTTTATTGGAGAAATATTTTCCCTTAACTTGATTTAGTTCTACTGATTGCTTGCATCATTCACATACCCTTACTCACCAATGATCTAAATTAAGGATTTTGGGCTCTGTAATTCTAGGAAACATGCATGTGAAAGATGACATCTTGACCAGAAGAGCTTATGATTTTATCTGGGAGCTGAGGAACAAGATGGATAGAACAGACCGATAAGGGAGAAGAAAGCAACCAAATGTGATTAATATTAGTGTAATGAGCAGTGATTAAAGCACAGGAGGTTCTTTCACATGTCAGAATGTATCCCAGCAGAGGTGACTTTTAAACACCTCAGGACAATTACTCTGTAGATGTCCCACGGCTCAAAGACAGGGCTATGACTCTAAAATGTCCACATTCCCTGGTTATGACTAAGCCAGATTTGTCATCTCTCCAGCTGCAGGACAGAGAGCGGAGAGTGCCCTTTTGCAGCGCGTGGGGGCAGTGCACAGGGCTGCTGAGAGTACGGGGAGGTGACGGAGTGGGGAGCTCAACGTGTTTCTCCCTGCTCCTGAGACCACTATTAAAAGTGTGGTGCCTCATCAATCATAGGCTTCAACAGAATGGAAAATAAGCCTTAATGCAGCTTTTATGGTCCGTATTAGCCTGAAAGCACCACATAGGTGTAGGATGTGATCATAAAATCACAATATAAATGCACGTTCCAAGATGTTTAGAATTTTTTTTTTTTGCATACCTGTGCAAAACTTATTTCCTAACATAAAAGTTTTATTTGTTTTAAAATTACATCCATAGGAAACAGGCTTATTTCCAACTTCATGAAGGGTGAGGAAAGGTATAGGAAAAAAAGAAAATACTTGAGTGAAATACTATGATTCTAGTACGCTTGCTGCTGAACTATTATTTTGTGGTTTTGGCCACTGCAGTATAAGGATATTGTAATACTTCAAAACAGGGATAAGGAAACCAATTCTATTACTACTGAGAAATGAACTATGATATGAATGCAGGATAAAAATACCCATAAATCTACAGTAGCCTAGAATTAGAGAGAGTGAGGGGGAAGTTCAAAATCTAAATGGTAGAGAGTATGTCAAGCCAAGTTATTATTTTCAGCCATGCACAGATAATAGAGCAAAAGAAGTAAAAATGGAAATTAAAAAGAAAAAAAAAATGGCATTTGGAGGAGATGTGAGGAAACACTTTTCTATTCAAAAGAACATAAATGTGTGAAGTGGCCTACCAGGCAACACTGTTGAACTTAAACACTAAGGCTATTCAAGACACTATAAGGTAGTGTCTCAGAGGGATCATGGTATTGAAAATGTAATGAGGCGTAACTTATCCCCAGAGATCTCTGATCTTATATTATATATGAAAGCCATTCTTGCAAAACAGTAGCTGAGCCTACATGCAGCCTTGCAGGAGCAGGCAAAGGCAAATCCACACTCACTGTTTGGTTTGTTGTTTTTCTTTTTTTTTTTTTTTTTTTTTTTTTTTTACCACCTCTTATTTGTAACCTGAGTCTGCCAGCTTTGCAGGGAAACTGCATGCATGTTTTTGTCTCTAGTGCAGCTTCATGTACAGTTTTGGCAGGAGGTCCAACAGGTTAAGAAGAATAAATGAAATCTTAAAAGGGAAGGTTCAGGCAATGTACATCTGCATCTTTCTGATCATGCTGCTGCTGGGGTTGGAGACGGGATTTTGTGCAAAGAAAAATTCTGATCTGTTTAAATGTAAAGAAGGCCCAGAGATATGATGGTAAAACACTGTTCTTGTTAATGTGGCCGCCTGTGATTTTGATCCTGATTCTCCTCATGCTCCAACATTGTGAAAAAGCTTTCCCTCTTTCTTTTCTTTGTTTTGTTTTGTTTGAGTTTGGATTTTTAACCCCTTTAGATCTGGGGGGTGAAGAGTTGCCCTAGCTAGTATAAGAGGGTACCATTTTCTGTACATTGAGGAGTTAGGTTGGAGGCAGGGAGTCAGATAGGGCAGAGAAAGAAGTGGAGGGGCAGGGGGAGATGGTAAGAAAGGGTCTGGGAACAAAACACAATTGTATCCAGATCCGGGAAAAGCAGAGGAATCTGTGTTCTGACACTCCTCTGCTCTGCTCTTAAGAGACTGAGGAGGGACATTCATGTTGTTCTGTTTCTTAGCTGAGCTACATGTAGGATAGCAGCCCACTTCTGCTGCCTGTATTAAATCAGGAGAAGGAGGTCTGTGCTCTGGTGTGTTTCCTTTATCCATGGATTTCAGCACTGTCCCCAAGAATGAAAGGTAAGATGCAGATAGCCTGCTGGTCCCGGTAGTACTGGGTAGCAATGCAGGCTACCTTTTCTTCAGCAATTTCTACATGTCTAAGACTCAGAGGATTCCTCATAAGCATACTTTTTAGTTTGTTTTAGTTGTAGGTCAGATTTAGGAGGGTCATTAATCTCCACTTCTCCCCAAGGGAGGACAAGCAGTGCTAAGTCCTTTTGAAGTCCTGGCTGCCACAGTGGATGTGTTTGGTCCTGTACCTGAAGAGCCACGGTTTGGACCTTTCCTCCTTGATGGGTTTTCAACTGACAATTTCTAATTTCCAGCACAGTGTCTTAACCACCACACTGCAGACCATCTTTGGGGGACCAATGGTCCATTAAGTTGCTTTTCTTATTGCCAACATTAGTGGAAATGTTGGAAATAGCGTGGTGTAGTGAATGTTCAGGGACGGCCATAGGAACTCAGCACCTGTATGAAGCAGTCCATGCCCTGCTATATCACCTGGCTACACAGCAAATGTGCTACAGGTTTTCTCAACTGGATTTTGCTTTCAGAACATTGGATTTGTTAATTTTTGAAATCTATTTTTAAAAATCTACTTATATTAATTGTTCCTCAACCTTATCTTGTGGCAAAAAGGCCAAAGTTTATTTGCATGCCATGTACAAGAAAAGCAACTCTTTAAGCTTAAACTTGTTGCTTAATCACTTCACTGGTACCTCTGTAATTTGTGTGTAACCCTGTTCACCCACTCAGTAATTGCACCATTTCTTACCCATGTCTAAGTCAGCTCAGTCTGTTCTCATGGAAGAGACAAAGCGTACTTCTATTGTCTTTTTTGCCTTTTTCTGTATCTTTTCGAGTCCTGCTATAATCTTTTGGGATTGGGGTGGCTGAAACTGTGCACAGCATTTGAGATGCAAGCACAGCGTGTATTTACATAGTAGCATAAAAATGATTTCTGTTTTGTTCTCTTTTCCTTTCCTAATAATTCCTACAATTATATTGCCTTTTTGGCTGCTGCTGAGCCCTGAGTTGATGTTTTCAGAGAACTATCCACAGTAACTCTAAGATCTCTTTCCTGAGTGGTAATAGCTTATTTACAACCCATCACTGTGTATGTATATTTAGGGTTATTTTTTCCCTATGTGCACTTATCAACATTGAATTTCATCTTCCATTTTATTGCCTATTCACTCAGTGCCATGAGCTCCTTCTGCAAGTCCTCACAGTCAGCTTTAGATTTAAGTATCGTGCATAATTTTGTATCATCCACAGCATTTTTACCTCTCTTTACCTCCTTTTCCAGATCATTTCTGAATATGCTGAATAGCACAGGTTCTCTAGTAATCTTTCTTCATTGTGAACACTAACCGTTTACTCCTACCTTTTGTTTCCTGTCTTATGCTGGGTATTAATTCATAAGAGGACCTTCCCCCTTACCCAGACAGCTCAGCTTCTCTAAGAGGCTTTTGTGAAGGATCATGCTAATGGCTTTTGGAAATCGAAGAGTGCTGCACAGATTGGATCACCGTTTTCCACAATTTTTTATGCATCTGCAATGAACTCCTTCTGAAATACAGCTTCTCTACACAGAAATTATGTTGACATTTCCCAGGCATGTCATATTTACTGCTGTCATGATTGGTGTTTTTCTTTTCCAGAACTCCAGGATACATGTTACTGGTCAGTTGTTTACCTGCTCACTCCAAAACCCCTATTAAAGACTGCTAGTTGATTTGCCATCTCCCATTTCTCTACTATGGAAACAATTAAAGGACATGATACAACTGTTATTAAATGAGCAATCTCACACTGAAGACCCAAGCAAACTGTTAATATCCAATTATTCATTTTTTTCTGAAATGCTTGTCATTGTCCAGTCAGAGACAGTTCTTCAGTTTTATTTCCCATATACATAATCTGATCTTGTGCTTTCTGAATGGTATTTTGTGCGCATTGATCACCCACTGAGGATCACTAGCAAACTTCCTGATTCTGAGGTGTCTTATGATTAGCTGCTATGCCTTTAACAAGTTGCTCTTCAAAATATTTTCTGCCTGTCTTATTACAATTCTATATTCAGCTTCCTGAGGTTTATATACTTTTCTACTTTTCTTAAGTAGATATAAATTCCAACGAACTCTCACTGTTTAACCATGCTGAGGTTTTTTTTTCTGATCCCTTTGGAGGTGGATTTTTGTTTGTTTGTTTATCTTGAGCTTCCAGTATATGATTTTAAAATACTCTCTAGTGCCACTTGCAAACAATTTATGATATTACATACTCCTGATGTTTTTTTCAACTAACTCCTTTTTTTTGTAGTACCCCGTTAAAAGTAAATATGACTTACAGATTTTTTTTTCTTTTCTTTGTTTGATTGATTTTTATTACCGACTGGATTTTCTATAGTCTTATTTTGAAATAGGTCCTGAAAACACGTGGGAATGCTTACTGTCATCTGGGTTTCTGGCTCCAGAAAGCTGTTGTTTATGATTACTGCAGATGGAGTCTTCCAATAACGTGGGGTTTTTTGGTTGTTGTTTTGTGGTGTTTTTTTCTGTTGGTTTGGGTTATTTTTGTTTGTTGTTGTTTGTTTGTGGGTCTTTTTTGTTTGTTCTAAATCTCCTCAGTGTCTTTTGGAATCTATTGGTCATTACTATCAAACGGTTTGTAGTCAGTATTACAGCTCTGGCAATTTCTTTATCTGAGCAGGGAAAAATAGTCCTATGGATTCTGGGGTACAGTTTGATCTTGTTAACTTATTTCATTTTTGATCTCGCTAACTGTCGTGGTTCAGCCTCAGTTGGCAACTGAACACCACGCAGCCACTTGCTCACTCCCCCCACCCCTGTGGGACGGGGGAGAGAATCGGAAGAGCAAAAGCACAAAAAAAGAACTTGTGGGTTGAGATAAGAACAGTTTAATAATTAAAATAAATAATAATTATAATAATAATGATAATAATAATAATGATAATATAATAAAAAGGAAAAGGGGAACAAAAACCAGAAACACAAGCGATAAAACCGCTCACCACCTGCCGACCGACGCTGCCAGTCCCTGAGCCACGACTGCTGCCTCCCTCCCCCGGCCAGCCCCTCCCAGTAACATACTGGGCATGACATTACATGACATGGAATATCCCTTTGGCCAGTTTGAATCGCTCTCTCTTAGCTGTGCCCCCTCCCCTCCCGGCTCCTTGTGCACCCGCAGAGCACGGGAAGCTGGAAAAGTCCTTGACTAGTACAAGCACTGCCCAGCAACAATGAAAACATCTGTGTGTTATCAACATTATTTTCATACTAAGCCCAAAGCACAGCACTATGCCAGCTGCCGTGAAGAAAATTAACTCTATCCCAGCTAAAACCATGACAGCTTATTTGACTTTTTGACTGTGCACTTCTCCCTACTGCTACCTGCACATTTCTCATTCCTGCCCTGCAAACAATGAGCTGCCTGTACCATCAGCACACACAACCCACTGGTTGTCTGATACCCATACAACCAACCTTCAGTGTGACCACTTGGGCACCTACTACTGTCCTGTGATATTTGGCAGTCTTTAGTTTTACTTGTAGGCTTTTTTTCTTTTCTCCTTTGCTATTTATCTCTTCATTTATGGTATTTTTGCCATTAATATGCAGTCAAACAGTTTCTTTAGTTGATGTCTCCTGAGTACTGAACTCCCAGTGTGTCCAAACTTCCCTGATCTTGATGACTGTCCTACTCCTTGAAGAGTCAAATTGCAAAAGTCATGAGGCTAGGACATCATCTAAAGAAAAGACTTGGAGCTCTGTTCAGGGTTTCTAGGATGATCATTTCACATTAGACCACTCCCAGTAAACTAAACCACAAACCCCTTCTTCTGAGGTTCCTAACTGTCTTCCCAGATGATATCAGAATTCTGGATCATCTGGGTTACCCTGGTGAGATTAGACAACAAAAGTTTTAAGTATTTCATTGCCTACTGCTTGTGATTTTACTCTTGCTTTAAAAATTATACAGGCAATCTCACTGTCAGAAACATTTCTCTGAAACGTATTTTAAGTTTCCCTTTTTTAACTTTGACCCACTATTTCTTGGAAAATTCTCTGGTAACATAGGAAGTAATTTCTTCCACGCCTAAGGGGAACGCAAACATCTTTCAAACATTTGCAGATGGTTTTATGCCCCCTAGTCATCCCTCTGCATGCTACATATTATATCCTTTTAATCCTTCTGCACAGGTTGTACTACAAAGCTGAAAGCTCACAAGAGCACTAGGGATGTCTCTGTCTCCCTCTGTCTTTCTCCCTCTTTTTTTTTTTTTTCCTTTTTTTTCTTTTTTTTCTGCACAACTTCAGCTGGCTTCAATGAAACTGGTATATACCCATCCACAGGCAGAATCTGTCCCTGTGAATATGAACACAGCTCTGGGCCAAATTGTGTTTTCAGTCACACCAGTGGGACCCGGTTGACTTCAGTTTTACCTTCAGGAGGTAGCCTTTTGTGTATACTGGATGAAAAGACACAGCTCAGACAGTTCTTAGAAATATTCTGCTCTGTTCAGGGCAAAGTGCCACAAAAGCCAAATCCTAAACAATCCCCTAAATTGTCCATCTGGAGCAGGTGTTTACAGTCACATAAACAAAATAAAATTGCTTTTTGCAGACCTGGAGTCAGCCCTCTACTAAAATGTCTGGCACCTACTCGAAAACCAAGCAAACATGCAAACAAAAACCTGACAACCAACCAGAAAAAGTAAGGGGGGGCGGGGGGGGGGGGGGAGTGAGTGCTGAGAGATGGACTAAAAAGCCCTTCAAAGATGCAAAGAGGGAAAAAGTCCTGATCAGACTAATGAGAAATTTCCTGTTAATAACAATGTCATTTCTAACTTTCCCACAAGTTTTCCCTTCGTGGCAAGATTTACAATTTGTAAACTGAATGTGAAGTCATCCCTCATACATCATCCTTTTAAGCCACAGAAGTGGGATATCCCCATTTTAGGCAGTTAAAGTGTCGTTGTGGGGGCAAAGGAGATTAGAGTAAAAAGAATTACATCAGAAGAAATCCTCTTTGTCCACTTTTACCTGACCTAACATCTTATATTTTTTGGAAAGACCCAGCTCCTATTGCCTTCAGTGGATCAAGCTGCCAGTCTCTTTTTTTCCTCGAGCTCTTTAACCTAAGTTAAAGACTATTTTTTTTACCATTCCCCTTGTCAATTGTTAAAAGACTACATGCTATTCAATGGCATGAAACACAAAGCCATAGCAAGAGAAGAAATAATATTATGTTCCATATACGGAAGGTTATAACACCCTGTAACAAAAGAATAACAGATTTGGATGCCCAGAAGTCTGAATTTTTGTAATTTGTCCATGGTTACAAATTCAGTCAAGGATTAAGTCTAGGCTTCCAAGGGATTCCTGAAAGGAAAACTGGAAGTGGGTAAGGAAAAGAAAAGGGGTGAGAGACAATGTTGTTAAAGCATGAAGACAAAGCGAAGACAGTTTCCTGAAGGAGTGTGGGCACAGTCACAACCTACGGCTAATGAAAGACTAGAGCTGGTAGACTCAGGATTCAGTACATCTTAATGTCTTATTTATGGTTTTGGGAACACAGTTCTCATGATTTCTGGTCTCCAAGTTTACATCTGCAGACATAAAAGGATTTAAGTAAGGTTGTTCTTTTTAAGCTTCAAAGAAGGATTCACCAAATTGAAAAGACTGAGGACCAGTTGTCTAGGAACATGTCTACAGATATCACTGCTTTTACAGGCTCACCTCAGCTAGCTTTAAACTAGTTAATCCTGGTTGGGGTAATGCAGTTGTGATAACAGTTGATTGTAGGCAGGATCATGCTGAGGTATTTACCCAGATGTCAGTCAGGCTTTGCAGCCTGAGTTGAGCTTGGTGCTGCCTGACTGGATCGGTAATAGTACTTAGCTTAGCTAGTTTAGAGCTATTATGGTTTGATCTATCTATAAGAGATTGTAATGTAGATGTAACTACAGTAACCAAACTCTTGAAATATCTTTAACCACTAGGATGCATTACTGCATCTCTCCCTTTTTTCTTTTACATGTTTTTCTCTAATGTTGCACTTCTAAAGTAGCTCTTATTTGGCAACCTTTAAGGCAATGTCCAGCTAAATTGAAAATATTTACTCCCACTAATTCATACCATAATTTTAGACAGGGGCTTCTCTTCCTTTTTATACCACCTTGACAACTGTATGAATGAGATCAGTCTTTTCACTGTGGTCTACTGTTCCCGTAACATGCTAAAGTGTCATGCAGATTTTTCATGATTTTCCCTGTTACCTGCATTAAATTATATATTAAAATTACTTCAGCATGGTCCCTTAGCAATACTTTCAATATATTTCTCTCAACTGAAATGAGACTTAGAGGGCTTGTCCCCTAAATCTTCCCTTGGTTATTTCTTGAATCTGGGAATAGCTTTAGTACCTCTTAAGTCCCTGGGTACAACTACACTCCTTAGTGGCCTGTCAAAAGCCTTTGCTGAAGGCTTTCCTATTTCCTTTGTTACTTCCTTCAGGATTCTGGGATACAATTCATCTGAGCCTGGTGCTTTGTCAAATGTAACAGTCCTAATTGCCTTATTATCTTCTCCAGTGCAATAGCAAAGCCTTTTAACATTTTACTTTCCCCTCCAGGATAATGTCTCTCAGTCCCGGAGATGCTACCTTCCTTTTTTTTTTTTCCTTTTCCGTCCCCCTGCCTCCCCCGGTGAATAATGAGGCAAGGAATTCATTTAGGCCTGCAGCAGAATCAACCTCATCTGTCACTAACTTTCCACTTTTGTTCTTCAATGCCTCTGCTGTCTCAGTGCCTCTTGTTGAATTCTGAATATATATTTAGAATCACAGAATCATAGATGTAAGGAATGGAAAATAGCTATTAGGTCATCCAGTTCATTGCCCTGCAACTGGAGGATTGTTCTATGCAGTATATTTCTTCCTTTTTTGTTCAATCAGTTTTTTATCATCTCAAATGTTTCCTTTGGAGTCACTTTAATGTCTCTTCCAAGCAGGAAGTTTTCCCTGACGGTTAGCTCAGTTTTCTCTTTCTTAATGTTAAGAATCTGGTCTAAATTAAGTGGTCTTATATCACCTATTTTTTTTCTCTGTTCATCTTTTGTTTCATGTTTTTCACGCTTTTCAAATAGATATAGATGACCCTCCTCTTTCAGGGAGACATTTTGACCTTATCTTCATGGTAACTTTCTGGAGCCTAAATTTCTCACAGACTCATAATGATATAAAAATGATAATGATTTAAAAGATCTTAGAACATGTGGAAGTTGTCTCCTGAGTGATATGCCATTTCCAGTTCATGTTAAGGCACCAAGAGTGCATTTGGAATACCCTGCACTGTTGATATTTTCTGCTTCCTATGGTCAGAGTGAACCTCGGTGAACATGGTCTATTACAACGGCAATAATTCAGGCAAAGTGCTTTATATCCCGTTCCACTCCTTCTTCTAAAGTCCTGAACTCTACATGTATGCCAGTTAACACAGCTTTTGTATTTATCTGTTCCTGGTGTCCAGGCAATGGGCAGTTGCCCAACGCAGTGTAATACAGAGTTCACCCACGACCCAGAAGGAAATTGCTTGCTTTCTGCAAAAAAGCAGAACACAAACTGTCTATCCCAGAAAATCACAATGGGACTTGTGCATGTGTTATGGTGCCTTCTTTAAGAATGGTGTGACTGGCTCAGACTTCCCAGTATCTAAGGCTGCAAGATACAGGCTTCTTGCATAGAGACTACCAAGTGTAATACCTGACATAAACAGCCATAGTTTAGTACCTCCATACCAGTTCTTCACTGACTCCACAGTGAACCACTGCTGAATAATGGACCATCCAAACCACTCTCTTAAACTTATATGCTGCAACATGTCCAGAAATCTATTGTAGACATTGAATGGCCTCAAGTTGCATCAGGGCAGTTTTAGATTGGATATTAGGAAAAATTTCATCACTGAAAGGGTGATCAGGCACTGGAACAGGCTGCCCAGAGAGGTGGTGGAGCCACTCTCCCTGGAGGTGTTCAAAAAACATGGCATTTCAAGGCATGGTTTAGGAGACATGGTAGTGTTGGGTTGGCAGTTGGACTTAATGATCCCAGTGGTCTTTTCCAGCCTTAATGATTCTATGATTCTAATTGGACTGTACCGCCAAACCCGTTTGGCCTGTCTGTTTATCTTGGCCTCAAGTATTTAAAAAATGAACACAATATTCTAGATTCCTGGTTATTAGACCCATATTGGCAGCTTACTGTAGGCCATGATATTTTTAGTAGTCATAGATTGTTTATCTTTGCTTTCTTTGCTATTTTATATAATTTTTTACTCTACTGAACCTTATTCCTTTTTACATTTCATAACTTTTTCAGGCTTTTCCCCATTTATCTTTTGTTCTTTGATATTTTCAGGTGTTCAGCATGGTTCAGCATGGTTTTAATTTTCCTCATCAAGCTGTGAACCTCTTCCTTTTTCTTTCTAGACAGCTTAATACAATTTGACATTTCCTCACATTTCCAACAGTCTGTAGTTGCTTCTACATGTAGCCACTGTGATTGGAAATGACTGCATATGATTATTATTAGACATAATATTGTGATCATACTGCTGCTGGGCATTGCTTTGAAAGAACAGGAACCCAGCAGAAAACATACTCTGCTCACAAATATTTTATTCCTAAAAACAAGGCAAAATCATGAGCCAAGTAAACTTACCATGAAAATATAGTCCTCTGCAACGGTGAAAAAATACTGAGCTGTTAAAAAACAAGCAGCCAGCATTATAAATATCTTTAAAAAGCATTACTGAGTCAACCTAGTATAAAGTAGGAAGCTATGAAAAGCACATATTCTACGTTCTACCTTGTACCTTTTCCACTATTCCCATCCCAGCACTTTATCATTCTCTTTAGGACATGTCCCAGCCCGCACTCTGTGTAAGGAAATGCAGTATATGCATGTTTCCATTGCCTCTTATAAGAAAAAGTGTTACCTACATCACGCATTCCTATTTGCACCACTATTCCTTTCGTATGTGGTAGGAGAGAAATTTGGATAAGGTATTACACAGCACCAAACATGCTTGTAATTTCCAAAATTATTTGCATATTTCCTATAGCCACACCTAGTAGAAAAGATTTTTTTTCTGAAAACACTATAGGAAAATACGGCTTGACTTTCTGTCCTGTGACTGACAGAAGTACCATAGAGCTATTGTACTTCTAGCTCAGAAGCAACCGCTGTAATAATTTGCTTTGAACTTCTGCATAGCATTAGGCCAGGATTAGACAAAAAGGTACAGGCCCTAAATTTTTGGCTCTGACCCTCGTTTTGTCTAAAGATGGGAGTGGTCTAGTGAATTTGGCCTTAAAGAAACTCGGGAGAGCAGCTCCTATTGGCAGCAAATTAGAAGCTGCAGGACAGTGCACTGAGCTGATGACCACTCTCAGGGGCCTCTGAACAGTAAAAAATCATCAAGGTGTATTGGTGAGAGGACTTGCTTAATAAAAAGCAAAAGGATACATCTAGTTGAGTGATGGTGTTCCTTGGAGCATGGATAAGATGAAGGGGTGACTTCAGCAGAGAATTGGACATGTGTGGATAAAATGGCATGAACAGAATTTATTAAAAACCCTTACAGTGCCTGCTATGCTGAACCCAGTAACATTGTGTTGCATGGCCTTTGCAATAAAAAAACCAAATCATTATTTTTTTAAAAGAGACAGTTATCACTTATTTATGAGTCTTACCATCAGTATTATCTATCTTCAAGGATCACTAATTAGTTGGATTTGGTTTTGACTCAATTTGCTTTTGAAACCTCTGCTAACTCTGAATACCGGTGTGTTATAATCAAAAGATCGGTTTTCCTTCTTTAAAAAAAAAATGTTTTGAGCTTTCACTTACATAGCTATAGGGCATGTTTTCTGGACTTCAAATTGTTTTCTAAAATTTTTTTGTTTCAATCTTCCATTTCTTCTTCCAAAGTTTACATAAAAACTCAGCACCAACACTGGGGGCTTTATCAGCTGTTTGTAAAGGTATTAGGGTAAAAGGATGATGGTGGCTACATGGAAAGTTCATGTCAGCCAGAAGGTTAGTCTAGGCCTTTGGAAGTCATTAGCACCGTCTGTCTACTGTATATTAAAAGATCAGGATTTGAGTGCACTGGTGATTTCCAGGAAGCTCTCCCAGTCCACAGCAATTCGTAACTCAGCAACTTCCTGAGAGATAGACATGGTGGGACCTAGAGATCTTGAACAGCCTTAGACAGGTTGTCCACTTATTTTATGAATGTGTGTAAATTTTCATCAGCCACAACTTTCCATGACAAAAAGTTTTGCAACTTAACTATATACTTAATGAAGATATGTTTTGAACCTGAACCCTCTGAGTCTCAGTTAGTGTTCCCTACCTCATGCCAAAGACACAGAGTAAAACAGTTTCTTGCTCACCTTTTCCATGTTATTAATGTATTTTTAAACCTCTCCAATTTGTTTCCACAACCATGTATTAATGTTTCTGCATAAAAAGCATTTCTTATGAAATGAGGGGTCTTTCAGGCAGGGATGGGTTTAGGTATAACAGGAACTGGGCTGTCAGACTCCTTAAATGCATGATAGCTGAGCTGAGCTGAACTGCAGTAGGCTTTTACACTACCTGGGCAGTGGTGTCAGAGTGGAGATGGTGCTGTGAAGTCAGGGATTGCAGTTACTTTCTGCCAACCAACTAGCTAAAGAAGGTGAGTTAACCTACTTCTTTGCAAAACCTGCAAAAGTCATGTCATTCCTAGGATCTGCAAGTTTAATTTAAACTTGTGGGATATGTGAGGACATTGATAAGAATGCACAGGTATGGATGTTTGGTGCTGAGATCAGGAGGGAAAGATATTATCCATGAAAGCCATCAGCAGGGATTTCAGGACAGAGAGAGGGTGCCTGGTGTGTGAGGAGCACAAGAGTAAAGGGTGACATGCAGTTTGTCAAGAGGTCAAGCAGGAGAAGTTAGCAAAAGGGGTTTCCCAGCTATAAAAAGTGCTTTGTTTAACAGAAGCCCCTGATATACAATGATTTCAGAAGAATCTACCCAAGAAGAAAAGTCACTCATGAAGAAAAGTGATGAGATGAACCCAAGCTACTCTTTTAGAAATTTAATATCTGTTTTATTTGGTGGTTTCCGTTAAGAATGGAGATAAGCACACACAGCTGCAGATCAAAAAAAAAGGCTTGAAGCTAGACATGCTTACTCTGTACTGTGCCAGACTATTTACCAAAGAAGCTGCCAGTGCTGTGAGTAAATACATCCACTTTGCACATACTAGTCAATTTAGGATCAAACCCGTTTCACATCCTCTGCAACAGGGACTCAATGCACCTGCACAACATTTGGTTTTATCAAAACAGTTTGCCCATTAAAGCTAAAGAAGGTGGGGAAACTCTGAGTCCTTGTGTTCAGACCCATTGCTTTTTATTATGGATATGCTGTCAATTAGCCTTGCCCTCATCAGCATCAAAATTAACCGTGTAGCGCTAAAATGATGGAGTTGAAAAAATAATTAACATTTACCTGCTATTTCAGTGTAAGTGAAGCCAAAGAGAAAAAATCATTATCACAAATCTTTCAGTGTAACTTGGCAAAGATTAGTCACATTTGTTTTCAGAAAGCACTTCCTTTATAAAACAAAACAAAACCCAAACAAAAAACCAATCAGAATAAAGGTAATCCGAATATAGCTATTCAGCCTCAGATTCCAGCCAGAGAAGCTAAAGCAATTCGAATTTAATCTCAGAGCACACTTATGCCAAGTTCAAATCCTTTCCTCCCCTCTACAGTCGGTAATTTCGCTTCTAAATTTCTTTAAAATAAGTGTTCTCTCACCACAAAGGCTTGCAACAATGGCAGCTGTTTAGCAAATAAACTAAAAAAATAAAAATGTTGTCATTGTGAAATAAGATATATTTAATTAAATAAAATAGGGATGGGAAGTGCTATTACAAGAACATAAAACTGTAAGGCAGAAGATAAAACTAAATTACTACAGGGCTGCTCAATTCAATCTAATCCTTGAAGATAAAGATGGAGCCAGAAAATTGCATGTATTGTGAAATCAACATAAGCCCTAAGCAAATATTAACTAGGGATATATAAACTGATTTATTATAAATACAAGTGTGAATGCTAGGATTAGTTAAGGAAAAGCAAACTGAGACACAATAAGGTGTAACATACTCCAGTATTTCTCTAAAATACTGGTAAGTGTACACAAAAAAGTATGCACTGCCCTGGATATACTTTCAGATTACCTGATTTGACACATTATGGATTGGAAAATATGGAATAGAGGGGAAAGACAGTGCATTTCTTTCTAATAATTTTGATAGGACTTAATTCATAGTTTTTCCTTATGTATTAAATAATGGGGTTTGATACTTTAAAAAGTTATTCTGCTTTCTTTTTTTAATTGTTTGCTCTTTATTTTACTTCTACTTACTAAATTATTAGGAGTGCATAATACACATCGAAGACCGTGTGTGAGATGCTTCCCAGTATCAAACGACTCAGATTTTTGTCTATGAACAGTAGACTATCTAATGCAGGTTTACTTCTACATCTTTCCTAAGAAGTCAGCAGAATATGTAAGAACAGGAGGGGGATAACGGTCATTTGTGTCCATGATTATAATGGTTGCATACTGCAATCACTTATATGTGCTTACTTTGCTCAGATTAGTTTTTACCTTTTGGGGAGGTAGAGCTGACGTGAGATCTCTAAGCCCTGACCCATCTCAGTCACCAAAGGCTGTCAGTGGGCTTTGTATTGCATGCATCATACTGACCTGCAAGACAGATTAACACCTTTTAGGCCGACCTTACTGTATCTACAGCGAGACTTTTACATGGTTTTCAGTGGATGTTTCTTGCCCTTATTAGTTTAATTTTATAACACATTTCTTTTTGTGGAAGGGTTAGAATGATAAATTGGGAAATTTAGTAGTGTACCCTGGTATCTTATTTCATATTACAGAGGAATACCTTGAACCATTTTGAAAGACCGCTGCTTGGTTAGTGAAGACAAGCATCCATCTGGATCAGCACCTTGAGCATACACATCACAGGCCATGCACTGGGCAATGACCAGAGATTAAGAGGTGTGACTTGGGCATCATTCTGTCTCTGTCTTGAGCGAGGTAAAGGTTGCATGGTAGAAGGTCTGTACATGTACCTACGTGGAGGTGGGAATGAAGCAGGTAGGCATCGTGCTGGGACGCATCTGTTTTACAGCAGGGCTGGACTCTGTAGGTCTACCCTGCAAACTTTCCCTGTTTCCCAAGTGGAATGAAAAACAAAAACAGCCTTTCACCATTTGTCCTTTCAAGCTCCTTCCCCCCCTCCCCCCCCCCGTTTAATTCTGCTGTTTGTCCCTCATTTGTGTACAGTACTGACCTGCAAGCTTACACACAGGCTCTGAACTACACTGGGGGATTTCTTTTTTTTCCCCTTTGGCAGTGGAAGCTGGCAGCGCGCGGTGGGATACTCTGTGCTCATATGCATGTCTGAGAGATGGTCTGAGCCAATTTGGCATCCTTGGCTGGCTTTGGTTAAGGGTATCAAAAACCTCATGCAGCCTAGATGGGGAGAGAACAGAGGTTTTCCAGAGTCTCCGATTTTAGTGGGAGGAGGAATTATGGGGCTGTTGCATCTCTGTGGCTGTGAAGGAATTCTTCATCCTGCTGGTCCTGGTTGTCCTTCACATCCAAGGGGCCTGAACGTGAACAGTGTGGATATGAGCTACTTGTACCACCAGACTGGTGAAACATGGGACACTTTCCGATGATACAGATATACGCACTAGAGACCAGTATGTCTATTCGGTAAAATTTCTGCAGCATTACAGCACCAGATTTCGCAGATATTTTCTGATAGCTGACATTTCCCATTCCAGTTGAATCTCCTTCCCTAACTGTTTCTGTTAACTCTTCTGAGCTTACTGCCTACCTCCCAGTCTTAACTGAGCACATCAGCCCTGATTCCCTTTACCGAAGCAGTCCAAGCTCCACTTGGAGCAAGGACAAGGCAAGTCCTTGCTCCTTGCCAGCTGGTCTTTCCATATGCTACAGCATCCCATATTAGTTTTGATCCTTGGGTTCCTGCTTTACTTAAACACACTTCTAACCTGATCAGGCTAGGAGTATTTCTTGGCATTCCTGTGTATTCCTGTCCATAGGGAAGAATATCCATGCTGGCTTTCCCACCTCTCCATCTACACTGTGTGTTTCATAGGAAAGAAATATCAGGCCAGAGGGAAACTGTAACACATTCAAGCCAGGTTCCTGATGTGGACAACGAGGGCTGTGACTACCAGGTGCATAGCAGCAAGTACATGCCGCAGGTTAGCATATCTGGCTGACTGTTCTTGAATTTTGCTTAGAAAGTATTTTTCCTCTTTCTGTTTAGCATTTTTTTTTTTTTTTATTCCCCTTATGCAGCTTTCAACATTTTTTCCTAGGCAAGGACTCTTTCCTTAGGAGTCTTGTTCTTCAACCTCTGCTTCTCACACCGGCTACTAATCCAAAGGGCTGTAATTCTCTAGCCAAGTTGTACCCAAGGCCACTTTTCCTTCAACAAATTCTGGCTTGTCTCTTTTCCACACTGACGTTCAGTGCTGGTCTCCTTGCGTGACGACTCTTGGTTAGCAGTCATGTTCAGTCCCCCTTATTTCAGCTTCCTTCCATGGCTAGTTCATCCTGTCCCCAAATCCCAGTCATCTCTTTCTCTCCCTCTACCCTCTACCCTCCATCCTCTCCTTCCTGGTTTGAAAACAGATCCCTGAGCACTCATAAAGCACTTGCTTAGGTTCCAGTGGAGAGGGGACTAAGGCAGTAGTTTTCTGTTCTCAGTTCCAGCTTTGGATCATATTCAGCTTTATGCAGACTTCAGAGGGAACACCTTCATGATTTCCTGGAGACTTGAGCATTTTTAGTTATTTCACGACATCAAACGACTATGGTGTGGAAAACTGGAAAAAGGGCAAAAGTGGTCACCAACGAATACAACCTGTTGCTGCTATGATTACAGAAGTCCTTTGTGAGGATATGAAAACAGAGTTATTTTAAAAAATTGTGCTTTTAGTTTTGATATCTAGCTTGGGCAAATTTAGGCAGATTTTTCACAGAAATAGCAAGAGGCACATCGGATATGAGAGACAGTCCTGCCCTTTTTCAATTCTTTTCTCCACCCCAAAGGATGATGAGCATTTCAAAAAAGGGTTGTCATAAGTATCTGTATGTGGAGAAAAAGTATGTGTAGTTATCCTAGTCTTGTTCTCACTATTAATTAATATTAATTAATTAATATGCGCCTAGAATAGCATAGATGAGGACAACATGATAGCTGATAATTATACAGTTACACCTCATTGAAAACTGAGAATTTTAATGTGAAATCTACTATGAAAATTTTAATGTGAAATACTTGTAAAGCTGGTGTGGATTTTATGTATTCTTGTTTTTTAAAATTTGTTTATGACTTAGGTGAATTCCACCTTTCACTCATAACACATGCTGTCATTCTTTGGTTAGTGCATCCTGAATATCATCCATGAGTTATTTTGAAAGATCTCACTGCAGCACAAAACCAGGTGAAGCTTTTCAACCTTTCCTCTAGAGATTTAGATTCACTCTGGTTTAACCTATATACAATTTGCTGCTCCAGGGCAAAAAAAAAAAAAAAAAAAAAAAAAAAAAAAAAAAAAAAGGAAGGAATGCCAGATGGAAAATGAGAACACTAAATGAATAGATTCTGATCTCGTTTGACAATATTTTCATTTCTTTTGACTGCTGCTCCATGAACCTGATATCCTCCTGCAGTAAGCTGTTAATGTTTTTTGGGTTCTCAAGTTCACTCACGCTGACACATCTTTCTTTTCCTTCCCTCTTTCCCTCTTTTCATCTGTCTGTCTGCAGATGACTTATGCTTTCAAGATTTCTTACAAGTCCCCTAAATATTTTTCCCAGTCAGTTCACAGCATGATTTTTACTTTCAGTATTGCTCTGGAAGACACCTCTTTTTCATTATTATGCTTGTTATGATGAAGCTAAGGAAAAATAATCTACTAACAAGAGTTAGAATTAATTGGTCATTTTTAGTTCAATTTTTAAACAAAACAAAAACAATTTAAGAACAACAAACACCTAGGAAACTTTACAATCAGGGGACAAAATGAATGTTTCTATTGTTTCATTCATCTAGGTGGCTATTATATCTGCAGCTTTGATGTTACATGAAGATTACCTGGGTTGTTTTGTTCCAGTTACTGAGAACAAAGTTGAAGGACTTTCAGTGATGCATTAAGTCTACCAACTTTGATGTTATGCTGAACATCCCTGACTCAAACCTGAGTTGTCAGAATTGGCTTAGAATAACTTGATACATATCAAAATGCTCATAATATAACCAGTGCAACATCAAAACGTATATTTTTGATGTTATTTTTAAGACCAAATGAAATAACAGAATTGTTGATTGACTAGTTACTGCTGGATTTTGTGACAAACTGCAGAAGCCATCCTTTTGCTTCTGTCTCCTCAGGTATTAAGCTAGATTGGTACCACTGTCATCCCTTTCAAAATACTGCCAAGTGACAAGAATACTGTGAAGGCAGGATACGGAAGGGACTTAGGCATTGTGACACGGTACACTAAGATGTCTAAAATTTAGATTTCCAGTTGTGAGAATGGAAATTATAATGCTCAGTTAAGTTCATGGAGTGAACGGAGAAGCGCGGTATCTAAGTTTGCATTCACAACAAATGTCACAGAGTGAGGTGGAGTTTAAGTTCTTAACCCTTCCCTCCATTTACAAGGGTACAAATACTGAATCCAGAACCCAGAAAGTTTTTCAGCACCTGTGTGCTTGGATGACATCAAGACTCTTGTGCCTGGTAGTGCTTTTTTCCTTTTAAAATGGTTGCAGTGGTGCTTCTGCTTCTCATCCTTTGCATGGTAGGCAGTGTATGTATTCAGAAAGTGATAGACTTACGCTGTAAGGTCTCCTTGGGCTCATGGTGAATTCTGTGAGGTTGCATGTTATTTCTGTTAAATTATTATACGCTGTGGAGCATTCAATACCTTCTGATTTGCCTTCTGATTGCAATTAACTTTAGAATCAAAAACTATGGCTGAGTAAAGAAGAAATTACTCCTTGCGTTTCTTTCTTTGAGCAACCTGTTATGCCAGAACAAATGTCCCAACTTTCATACACACATTCTGCTTGATTGCAGCCTTCTGTGTGATTTTTTTTCTTTTTAACTTTAGATACTTACCATGAATTGATTCAGTCCGTTTTGCACCAAGTGATGTAAATCTTGAAAAATCTTTAGAAAATTCAAACTTGAACTGGCCATAGCCTGGTAGATATTTTCTGAAGTGTAGTTTTGAAAAGAACAACAAAATCAAGTTCTTAAACAAGCTAAGTTTCCCCATTTTAATAAAATTGGAAAATGGTAGAATTAATGAAAAAGATTTGTAAAAATTTAATGTCTTGTGCTCATAAAATTATTTGTGTTTTGCATGAAAGATAAATTCACTCTTTGGAACCTTGCAACATAAACTTTAAGACAGGTATGTACTTAAAAGAGGGTTGACTACAGCTGAAGAGGATTTGCTTTGCATGTTGAACTCACAATTTGTGATAGTAAATGGAAGAAAACCATGAGGTCCCTAAAAGGACATTATAATTTGACTTTTGTAGGCATTTTCATTTTCTAAACACTATTCAAATACTGTATAATAACCAGCATTTCTCTGAGACTGGGCATTTAGAATTACAAAGACTTGTATATGGGCAGTTTAGTCTATTGTTTCTTGTAGTGGACTATACCAGCTTCCTGAGAGAGGCACAGAAGGAATCTTCTGCTACAAAATTATAGAAATCTTCTCTATATAATTTTTTATTGTATTTAACCTGCTCAGTTAGAATTTAGCTTTTACTCTAAAGCATTAAGATCTTGCAAATCTTGTAAATATTTTAAAAATAATAAATTCTTATAAACGCCTTCAACTGCTTCACTTTCAAAGCTCTACAAAGTGCAACTGAAGATCATTTCCCTCTGCTTGCCTGGACTTTTACTGTGCTGTTGCAAACAAAACTAGTTGGCACAGATCTGATGGATTTGCTTCTTCAAAACCAATGCTGTTGTCATTGGCTTTTTCCACAGATTTCTTTAGAAAAGAATAATCAGGTAGTAAAAAAATTAATTATGGCTACATTTATAATTTTGTGGCTCAGTGTTAATAACCTTGTTCTATCTTATTGTAGTGGTGCTCACACTTCTGCACTTTGCTCTGTCCACAACAGAGCCTCTAAAATTAGAACTGTAGAGTAATTTAGGCTGGAAGTGTCTCCAGGAGGTCATCTAACCCAACATTCTGCTCAAAACATGGTTCACTTTAAAGTTACATCTGGTTTCTCAGGACTGCATCCAGCCGAGGTTTGAACATCTCCAAGAATGGAGATCCTACAGACCTCTGGGCACTTAAGCCAGTGACTGACCACTCTCTTTGGAATTAAAAAAATAAAAATTTCTCATATCCACTCTTTGGCCTAACTCTTTCTCTCTCATACACACATGACGGCTCTTTGATGGAAATTAATGCGGCCTAAATTCTATCTCTGTCCCCGTTCATGATATTTCCTATTGTCTGGCTGTAGACCTTCAGAGGCACACAGTCAATAGAAAACAGCAGGAGCCGGGCCTTGGTTGAAATGTAGGCCATCTGAATCTAGGCTTTTGACTCTGTCATACACAGCTGCAACTTTCTACCTTTCCACTAAATACCAAGCACTTTGTCTCCTGTCACATAAATCAGCCAGAGCCAGATTTTTCTATTCTAGCTGGGTTTGTGTGCCTTCCTCCTCACTGGGTGCCTTCCAGTAGCGCATTAATCAATATGACTCAGAGCTGTCTCTGGTGTTTTTGTTGTTTTAGTCAGCTTCTCCTCAGAGGCTACTGCCTGGCCACCTTACAAGAAGCACCACTTTTCTCAGCCTTTTCCAACTGTAGGAAAGAGGGAGCACTGGGAGCGAGAATTAAGTTGGTTAGGGAGACATGAGACTTTTTTATTTAAGACATCTCTTTCTTTTGATTTTGTGCTGTCATATTCAATCGGAATTTCTGGTTTTGCATTATCTGCTAGAATGTCAGATCATTGTGATGGAAGCCAGATATTGAGGTAGGTAGACACACATATGCAGAATTAAAGACACTTAATTGAGACCAGTAGAAAACTAATATTGTGGTAATATTTAAAAATGGTAAACGGGACAACCCAAGTAATTATAAGCTTGTCAGGCTGACATCGATCCTCGGTGAAATAAGGGAACATCTGATATAGGGCTCAGTTAGTAAAGAGCTGAAGGAT
The DNA here is from genome assembly GCF_949628215.1 of Phalacrocorax aristotelis. Classification (NCBI taxonomy): domain Eukaryota; kingdom Metazoa; phylum Chordata; class Aves; order Suliformes; family Phalacrocoracidae; genus Phalacrocorax; species Phalacrocorax aristotelis. The sequence continues at coordinate 9,240,724 of NC_134278.1, forward strand.
GGAATTAATGCCAATCAACATGAGTTTATGGAAAATAGATCCTGTCAAACTAACCTGATATCTTTTTTTTTCAGATTACAAGCTAGTTTTTAAAGTAATACTATCGATGTACCATACTTTGTGAGTTATTTGACTTGGTAGTGCATAACACTTTCATTAGGGAACTAAAAAGACATAAAATGTACATGACACACATTAAATGGATTGTAGCCTTTTCTTACTGATGGATGACAAGACCTAATTGTAAATGCACTGTAGTCCTACGGTAGACATTTTCAGAATATTTGTTTCTTGGCCATGTGCAATTTAACACTTTTTCAGCATCTAGGAAGAAGTACAAGAATATCACTGATGAAGTTTATAGATGATCAGAGTAGAATTTATTGGTGAGGACCATAGTTCACTTTTCCAGTGAGACTGTGAATGTTTGATGAGCTGAATAAAAATCACATCTAAGACCAAATGTGAAGTCATATAACTAAGAAGAAAGAGCTTACGGTAATATTATTTTTGTATGCTTAATGGTTAAAGATTTTAGAGAAGAAGGAGGAAGTAATATCCTTTAGTAGGCCAAAGAATGTTGTTAAAAATGTGGACTGTCTTCCTGGCTGAGTGGTTTCTTCACTTCTCCATGCGTATCTTCCAGTTTAATAAAAAAATTTGCTTTTACTGTAAAACGTTCCTTGGAAAGAATGCTGGCCATACAAGGTTGAAGATTATTGGAACTCACCATCTTTGAAAAGGATGGGAGGTTAATCAGTGGTTAATCAGTCCATCACAGTCTGGTTAAGTGAGTTAATCTAATTCTCAACTATATAAGCAGGAGACTTCTGTGTTGCTAGTCCAGCAGTTAATTGTTATTGCTTTTAAAAATACGTTGCAAATTTAGGAAGAAATAAAAGGCAGGAACAGTTTTTGGTTGAAAAACCTAACTGGGGCTGGGACGACAATTCCTTAGCCAAGACTACATCGTGTTCTAAAACATATGCCTGAGCAACTAAACAGGAACTCACTCAAGGTAGTTCTGTACTTCCTTTCTTACCACACACCTGCTTACGAACCCTTTCTGGCCTGCCTGAAATCCCAATATCTCCAACTGTGGTTTCCCATTCTTTCTCCAGAGGTAATGTTACATGTAATATTGGTAATAGATTTTCTCCTTCTTTCTTGACTCACTCCCCCAAATCTTTGTACATTGATTTCCACCAAAACCAACCTTGACTAGCACTTTCTCCCCAAAAGTACATGCTGTTTGCTAGCCTCCATCAGTGTACTTTGGCTCCCCCTGAGTACATCCTTCCGGTAGCATCTGCAGCCCTTTACAGGTATTTCATAATCTGAGAAGCCATCACTCTTAAAGCACAAACTAGTGTTTATGCAGCATGGAAGGGAATTAAATCAGGATAGATTTTAACATCTGATCTTAACAGACACTACTGTACATGTGCCGCAATGCAATAAACTTTGAAGAAGCCTTTAAAAAAATTAAAAATCTCCATTTAAAGATCTAGATGAATCAACTGAACACAGGACATATCCATTACTTTGGCATTTTGTCGATATTTCTCTTAGGACTTGTCTGCAGTTGCAAGTTAATTCAAGCAAAGGTGGGCTGTGAATTTAAAATGAAATAACTACTCCTGAGTAACTCTACATACTCTTATGCTGGAATAACAGTGGTCTACTCTTAGCAAATCCATCTGGAAATTTTCCACTTTTTCACCTGAAGAACTTCAACAAGGCATTTCAAAGTAAATACTGACCTGTGGTATTTTGCAGCAATAAAATAATTTCTGAATAATGTCATGAGTAAAAAGCACTTTTCTTTCTTCAAAGTCCAAGCCTAAGTAGGACCTACTCTGTGCCTATCCTTCCTCACTTCAGCATTGTCTGCCAGCCCCAGGTTTCTTCACAGCTGCTGGCTTTTTGTCAAGTAACTTTCTCATACAGTAAATGGCAAGTGCTCCAAGAGATACCTTTTGACTATACTCTGAAAGGTCCCATTTTAGCTTCTCTAATAGCAGTTGTTACAAAGATCCAGGGAGATCCAGGATGCTTTTCCATCTTGCTTTACACCATCTAGCTGTTCATTGTCTGTTATAGACAGATTTCCCCTAGGGGAATTCCACAGTCTACTGTTACACTGAGTTTTCATGTGTGTCACTGCAGAAAGATATCTGGCGGTGTTGGTTGACAGCAGGCTCAATATGAGTCCGCAGTGTGCCCTGGCAGACATGAGGGCAAAACACATCCTGGGTGCATCAGACACAGCATAACCAGTCAAAACAGTTGATTTCCCATTTGTGCTCAGCGTTGGTGCGGCCTCACCTTGAGTACTTTGTGCAGTTCTGGGCACACAGAACTGGGTCCTTGCATGTGTCCAGAGGATGACAACAAAGCTGGTGAAAGGCCAGGAAGGCATGTCCTCTGAGGAGCGACTAAGGGCTCTGGGCTTGTCTAGTTTGGAGAAAAGGAGACTGAGGGGCAACCTCATTGCTCTCCGCAGCTTCCTGAGGAGGGGACGGGACAGGGAGGTGCAGATCTCTTCTCCCTGGGATCCAGTGATGGGACGTGTGGGAATGGCTCAAAGCTGTGCCAGGGGAGGTTTAGACGGGACATTGGGATGTATTTCTTTACTGAGAGGATGGTGAAACACTGGAACAGGCTTCCTAGAGAGGTGGTTGATGTCCCAAGCCTGTCAGTGTTTAAGAGGCATTTGGACAATGCCCTTAAAAACATACTTTAATTTGGTCAGCCTTGAATTAGTGAGACAGTTGGACTAGATGATTGTTGTAGGTCCCTTCCAACTGAAATAGTTTATTCATTATCTCCTTTTGGGAAAACTTCCCACAGACTAGTGGATACTATTTTACTTCCCTCCATTTGTGAATCTGAATTTCCTCTGCCTTAATTGATTCCTGTGCTCATCACCTCCACCTCCTTTTCTGGGCTAATACACTTTTGAAGTTTGTGGACTGGGGTTAATTCACTTTTGCTGTTTATGAACTAGTTTTGAACCTATAATTTTCCTGTGTTACAACTGAGCTAAGTTTTGCCCCATGGTGCAGCTCTTCAACATGAAGTACAGAACATCAGTGTGTGTCAGATACCAGGCTTTCGAAACTAATAGTACAATTCTATAAATTGTCTTTAAGTATTATAATTGTGCCCAAAGGCCAAAGACATAAAAACCAGTTTGGTGTTGTGTAAATAGATAGATAATAATTGCCTATGTCCCAGAGGTCTTACAATCAAACAAAATTATTTTGCTTTTTAACTTAATTGGAAATAATTAATATTTATCACTTTTAACATCAAAATCCCAGACTGGGATCTGTTTTCTCCACCCCACTTCCTATCCTATATTCCTGTCTGCTTACTCAGTCCACCTGAGAAATAGTAGGTAGAAATACTGCGTTAATCAGCCATTTCAGGACACGCTAAAGAATATTCTTAACTGGGAATTGTAAAAATTGTAAGATTCAAATATCTATTACCTACTATAGAGAAATGAGACTGATGAAATTTGTGCAGGTACTGCAGACGTGTTTGAGATCATCCAAACACAGCTGAGTGAAAGTAGCTATGGGTGATTTGCCCACTTAAGCAGAGAAGTGATCTTTGCCTTTCATGTGTTTAAGGAACCTTTAAAACTGAAGTAGCACCTATACTTTTGTTTGAATTAAATGCAATAATTTTAGTAAAATTATTTCTTTGGTCTCCATCCAATACTGTAGGAATTATTACGATGATAAGAACTGTTACCTAGCAAGCTGAGCATTAACAGTTCTGTAGTAGCTAACATCTAATCGGCTAAAGAGGATTGCCTTTTTCTGTGTGTTCTTGCAATGTACTTTCTGTCTAGAGAGAATACATCCTAAAAGATGGCATACTGGCCAGAAAAAAAAGTCTGTCTATCTTTGTACCTACTAACTGTGGGAATTAACATATATATAACATACAAAAAACAAGGTATATACTTCCCGTGATATTGTGTGCTTTTAATCAGTAATTTAGAGGCTTCCTGAACTGAAGCTGTGTTGGAATCATGTATTTAACAGTCACTAATATAATAACTAGACACTGTTTTGTTAACTCTGGGCTCCATAGCATCCTGTGACAGTGAGCTCCCTAGCTTTGCTCTCTGGTGGTTCCATTGGGTGGCTCCTTCTTATTGTCTTCTGAACAACAGTGACTGAGAGTTCTTTATTTACCTTGTCCACCCACCTTTCATTTCACAGAGCTCTATGGTAGCTAGTTGAAGACCCCATGAGTTTTAGTATCTTCTTGTGTAAAATCTCATTTATGCCTTTCATCCCTCTTTTGAGGTGAAGGATTAAAACTACCTGCTGGACACAGCCCTGAGACAATGGAGGACTGGGGAATGAAGTCTCCCTCCCATGGAGGGCTTTGTGATGAGTTTGCTTTGTCTGTACTGAGCTCACGCTTAGTCTGCACCATGTTGTCACTTGCCTTTTGCTAAGAACACCTGCAGCAGTCTGCTAAGGAGGGCTGAATCCACAATGCTTTGGGGGAGCTGGAAACCAAAAACAGGGTTAGTGGGAGGAGAAAACCTTCTTTAAGTCTCTGAAGCTGAGGACCCTAGTCAAAATTTGAAAGCACCATGAATTTATATAATTTTTGTTTGCGGTTCCATTACTGACAATCCCCAGTATCCCGTTTGGCCTTTATTTTGGGTGACTTTTGCACAGTGAGTCAACATTTTCATGAAGCCTTCCATATTTACCCATGCAAAGGAACATCTATGTCTAAAGGAACTATTACCATACAGGAAGAAGATATCATTAAGACCCTACTATTGTGTACACAGGCTATTTTTTTCTCTCTGTGCATCACCTTCTACTTACTAATACTGAATTTTAGCAGGTGTTTTCATCTAGTCACCCAGTGTCACGAACTTCCTCCACAACCCTTCACTGTCAGCTCCAGATTGACTACCCTGAATACTTTTGTAATATCTGTGAATTTTCATGTATCACAGCTCTTTCTCATTTACTAAACATTTATGAACAAGTTGAACCACACCAGCACCAGGCAGGAGCACAAGGGCAGCTGAGGAAAATTATGAGGGTCAAAGCTGATCCGGGTTTGGAAGAAGGAACTGGATATCATAGTTAGGACAGGAGGCCAATGAAGCTCAGAGATGACTCCAGCAGAGAGAAAAGCAAGATGTTTGGCTGAGTCAGACAACATCCCTACTACAAGACAGCATCCGACATGATCAGGCCAGAGCAAGGTTTTTTAGGAATTAAACCAGGGTTACTGTAATATAAGGCAAAAACTAAAGGAGAATACTATCTGGTAGTGTTATATTTACTGCCACTTTCCTTACCTGGTGGGATTGTCCTGATAGAGGAGATCACAGGCTTATATTTCACTAATGAGGTTAATCAAGACCCTGGGAAATGGGTACAGACACTGCCTACGGGGTTAGGTTATACACATAGGGTCTGGTGCTAAGCCTCTGCAGTGACACTTGCAAAACTCCTCTGGCAAATGCTAAATCATGGACTACTTATTTCTATCTCTTGTTATTAATCCATGGAGGGATTTAGATTCTTTAGGAAATTTTAGTGAGGGAAATGTTGCTTTTCTAGTTCTACAACAATAGGTTGCAGTCCTCAAATGTGTTATTTGATTTTTCCTATTCTTGCTGTCATATTGTCAAGTTACTTTAATAATGATAAAATTATCCAGCCATTAAAGAAATAAGAAAACAAATAATCAATGCTGAACCATGTTGGTTGACTATGTTCCTTTCTTCAACAATAAATTGCTTAAAATGAAGCACATATACATTCCTTAGTCTTAATTTTAACAATTTTGGCCTGATTTAGAAATTCCTTACTTTTCTACTGCAAGAAAATATGAAGAAAGATGCAGTTTTCAAGATGTTCCCTGTGTTCTGAGTTTTCAGTGAAGGCTGATATAATTGTAATTTGTTAGATTAGGAGTTTTGTTTTCATCCCACCATGTAAATAACATACGCTTTTCTGTAGTAATTTAGGTCTTTTTGTTATATGGCTTTTAGAGGAACAAAACACTAGAAATCCCATGGATACTGGTATGTGATAGAAATTCTGTATCACTGCTGAAGATTTTCTTTTATATGCTTCTATGGAGAAGCCAAACTTCCCATGGGATCAATAACTTTGAACTAAAGGCAATAATTGTGAGAAATATTTGTGCTTGTGTTGAAGCAGGGTTGTTGGTAGAAAAAATTTTCAGCCTGCCTGTAGCCTGGAACACTTGACAAATTGCCAAGCAAGGACCACCAAAAAACCAGTATTGGGTCCTGTATGAGAAAATCCACCACAAATATAAATGCGAGACATAAAAACCTGGCCATGTAAACCCAGTAAAGGAGGACAGCAGAAATGGTCTGCTAGGGGGTTTTAAGATGCCTCCACTGTTCAGATGTGGAAGGAGGGATGGACATGTTTTCCCCTATGCATTCACAGGGACTGGTGGAGGCAGGACCAGCTTCTGCCCCCATGGCTGTGTGATTCTGCCCTGCAAGCAGAGTCCCCAGGCTAGTCTCTGTTCCCTGCATCTGCTGGGTTTGCACCACGCTGAAGTAGTAAACCAACCTGAGACATAAAGTGACATTAATGCAGTCTCTTTTACCCTTCCTAAGGAACAGGCCAAATGGTCCGATCTTCAGCAGACACACTTTTGTGTTGCTGTGTTGATGCAGATTTTGTCGGTTTAGCTGATTGCAGCCTTGTTCTGGAAACACAGCTAAATCTGCACTACTAAGTAAAGCAAGCTAAAGATCACCAACTGGTACAGCACAGTTTGCACCTGCACAGATAAACTCTCACCCCTTAAAACAGGGCAACTGTAGCCAAGCCTCCTTTTGGTGATGTTCACTGGGCTACACCAGCCCTTGAACTGTGCCTAGGTATTGTCCAGCTAGAGTTAAAACATACCAGGGACTGTACTGGTGACAAAATAATATGAACTGCTGTATAATTCTTGGACAGTGCCCAGGCTCTGCTGGTTGACTGTTACAAACACAGCTCCAGGTGCTGACTACATGCATAGTAGTACTTGCATGGGCCAGATCAGTGGCCGGCAGAGACTTGCTCTGGATGCAGCAGAGACACTCCATCAGTGGTACATGGCCTCACCGATGAGCCTGGGCACAGCTCTGAGCCCATGTAGCTGCGTGGCCTCCATTTCTGGTGGTGGGCTGGAAATCTGCCTGCTGCCTTACCTGAGAGGGGCCGACGCTCTTGGGATCTGAGGCAGTAAATAGTTCAGTGAGGCACCCACAGAGCGAAATTGATTTTGCATTAAGCGTTTCCCAGCCCATTTTCAGTGGTAGGCAAATTCATGATAAGCAGAGTTTGTTGGTAGATAAATTATAAAAAGAAAGAAGGACTACATTTGTCAAATTGGTGATTTTCTACCAATTCCTCACTCAGCTCCAATTCTCAGTTATATCCCAGCTGTCCTGAGGATTAATTAGTTAATATTTATGGAGCACTGCGAAGATGAAGACTGCTAGAGTGGTGCTAAATGTTTTATTTACATGGTTCATAAACAACAGCCCAGCAGTCCCACATGGGGTTCAGCCCATCCCTGTGTTCACTGATTTCCACTGCAGGTTGAATCAGGACGGCTTTTATCATGATGTAATGTATTTTTATTGCGGTACTAGAGCAAATGTATCCTTTAAATTATGTGATTAGTTTCAGTACAGCTCACTCTCCAGAATAGCTATCATAAAGCGTGAGACTTTGAAAGCATTGCCAAATTTAAATTTAGACTTCAGTGTATGATTTCATGTCAAAAATTTATGCACAGCCTCATTTGTCAGGCAGCATTATTGATTTTATAATGTGTAATGTTTTTCTTATTGAAAAAGTGTTCCCAGGCCTGAGCTTATTAACACAGTGTTGATTACTCTTTGGGGGCAAGCAAACGGTTTTTCCATTTATTAAAGATGATAAGAAATGGGAAATCATGTTTTTTATATACACATTATGTGAATGAAAATTATGGTTACTGATTAAATAATATGAGGCTTGAAAATTAAAGTATAACACAATGCTTCCCCTTTATAAAGTTGCATAAGTTGCTAGAAAGTCTGCCTGTATTTTACACACCTATTAACAGTGTTGCTTTTCCCTTTTTTACTGCAAACAAAGTTTACATAAAATCACAAACATTGCATATGTTTTTTCAGCAATTCCTGTATCAACTAAAGTGATAACTCTCTGCTTGAGACATCACCATCATTCCCATAGTGAGCAGATTCAGTCATGCCAGAGAAACATATTTTTTAAGGAATAAACAGCAAAAGAGCAGAAGACTGCTAAGAAATATAAATTTTAAGGGATTATTTTTTTTTTGGGGGGTGGTGAGTAGTGGTTGTATTTGGTTTAGGTTTTTTTCATTTTCTTAAAGACAGGTATGGGATTTAGATACCCATCTTTTCTTGGCCTGTGAAAAATCTCAATTAAATCTCTTACTAACTGAAAAAAGAAGCAAGCAGCATTCTCTCCTGTATGATGCTGCAATAGTGTAATATTGCAATATTAAATCAATGAGGTACAGATCAATCTTCTGGCCTTATTGGAGTCAATGTCTGAACACCTCTGACCTCAGTATGGCCAAGACTTCATTTGTTATTTTTCCATGACACTGCCCAACAGGTACTCAGTCCCGGGTACCCTAAGGTGCACTCATTTCTCAGTTTGTCAAATACTCAGGTGAAGATGCAGATAGAAGAGGTGCTCGGTTCATGTTTTTCCCTAAAAGCTGTCTTATTTGCACATTCTGGTTTTCACTAGGGAAACTGCTGGCAGAAGCTCCTCTTTTGTCGTGTAAACACATAAATAAGCTTTACAGCAATTAATATTGGTCAAGTTTCAAGACTATCCCCACATCTCCACTCTTTTGGAATCCATTATCAACTTTTTCATTATTAACACACCACTCAATTTGGCTTTATAGACTGCCTATAAACTCCTTCTATTATGCCATGTTCATGTTTATATCCCAAGTCTTTCTCCTCCTCCCAGAGGAATCTGTGGAAATACGTGTTACTTTCAAAACATGTAGCACTGGGCTATTATGTTGCAGGGTTGATAGTGGCTGAATAGGCAACTTAGAAGTAATTCTCCATGTCCTCTCCTCCTTGATAACTCAGAGTCTAGGTCTCCCCTGGAGATTTAGTGGCAGATGGTGGTAAAGCTGAAATTAGCTGAAATCTTGCACTCTTCCAATGATTATCTTCCTCCCTGGAATGCAAAACAAGGGTAGATATCTCCCTTGAAGGAAGCTGATATGGGTCTTGGGCAGGAACAGCAGGGAATTCTTCTTGTGAGTTTTCAGCCTCCTCTCCTGCTTAAGTCCACTTGGGTTTTTAATTATCTTTCAGATTCTCTTTTCATTTTGCTTGCTCAGAAATGCAGAATAAAACCTGCCCTCTGTTTTCCATCCAATTCACTCAGTCTTCTGTCGTAATTATTGTACTATAATCCTCTCTGTCTGTTTTAATCCCTTTCCATAGTCAGTTTATTTCAGAATTAAAATTCTTATCCTTTGATCTATTAATTTACAGTTTAACCTTATGCACTCTTTCAGCTTTTTATTTAGGACATTACTGAGGATTGCTTAAGCGGGGAGGAGAAGGCAGAACAGGGCCTTCATATTACACACTAAGGATGTCTAAAAGTAAGGCATTAGGGGAGTTCTCCTAAGGGATGGTTACTGGGAGAAAAATGCAATTTGGATTTGGATTTGAAAACTAAGCAGAGTAGGGAAGCTAGAAATGAAAGAGCGGGCAACATTACTCTGTTGTTAATTCATTGAACTAAACATCTTACGGTTAAATTTGCTCAATAACTTCAAACATGGTGCAGCTGATAAATTTTGAAAAGCAAAAAAAATCCCTCTTCACAAGAAACACACCACACTCTGTAAATTGTTTTGATTTTTCCCAAAATAAATAGTCTGGCTCTGGTCTCAAATACTTGATAATGAAACCCCCCTTATTTTTTCCTCTTTTTTTTTTAATTATTTTTTCCCCAAAAGCCATGAAACACTAGGGAATGAAGTGACACTTTAAATTCAACAAAACTTTTCCTTTCAAGTTGAGAAATCTATACTTTGCAGGGGCCAGTTCATGTATCGGAGGTAGCAAGCTTAACAGCAATAATGTTTAATAGGAAACTGGGGAGCACACAAAAAGTGAAAGATGGAATAGTTTCCTGAGTGGACACAACAGAAGGAGCACTACACAGTTTAATAGGTGGACCTAGCACAGCTACTGAGTCATTCCAGAAACTTGTAGTTATTTTTCTTATTTTATTTTATGTGCACCTGTTGGTCTCCTCTTTTGGAGGAGAAAGGGCAAGGGCTGAGGGTGGGATCAAGGAAGTGATTCATGTTTGGATGTCAGATATGTCCATGGGAAAAGGGTTTCAAGAGCCCTGAGCTGAAATACTGCTTCAGCTGTAGAATTCCAATTCAGTTTCTCTCCTCCAAAATGGGAACGATATATCCCTTGGTCAGAGTGGTGCTGCAATAGGGTAAACCCATCGGTAGAAAAAAGGCACTGCAGAGAGAGAGGCCACTGAAAAATTCCCCTCGGTATTGGTAAACCCACCTAGCCTCAACAACAACAACCTGTGCAGGATGCAGGGTCTTCTCACAGCAGTGTACAAGTACACCTTGGAAGAACCAATAATGTTGATGTGAGATTTTTAAAGTAAATAATAAAATACAAAAGAAAAAAATTAAAGTTGTAAAAACTACATGAAAATGAGAGTAACAGCTTCTTAGGAGTCTCTGCAATCTGTCATGTAAATAGAAAAGATACAGACATCTGCAAAGGACTTCTAGTACATATGGGGACACATTTCAGATTGTCTATCCTGCACCCAAAGCATTGCACTGTGTTCCTTTGCATACTGGTGTTTTAGCAGCAAGTGAAAGTGAGAAAAATTGCAGTCACCAGCCTAAATTTGTTTGCATAAATTAAACGTACTTCAGAGTTTTCCCTTAATGACATTATTATTTGTCCACCTGATACACAGTGCTCTAAATATATGTGCCTAGAGGTGAGCAACAGAGTCACACCCTTCTACAGGAAGAAATCAGTTTGACAAAATATTAGACAGAGAAAAAATATCTGCTTCAAAACCAGCTCTTTGTAGGCTGTGACTTTTCCCAAGGGGAAAAATTAAAAAAATAATGCATTTGCTTACCAAGATAAAAATGGTGCTGTTTTAAAAAAAAATAAAATCCCTAAAAAATGAAAATATAACAAGTGGATCAGGTCCTTTTGAGTTACATCTTCAGATTTGAAAAAATGTTGTGGTTTAATCTTAAAAGGCCTTGCCTGTAGTGAATTGTAAATGTTTTAAATCATCACAGACAATTCCAGTAGTATCTCTTCATTTATCTGATGCTTTTTTTCAAATCACAATAATGTCTAAAAATCCTGACGCTATGATGAATACTGATGTTACAATAGATGTATAAATCCATATGTGAAAATATATTGTCAGGAAACTTTACTGGTCCTTACCCTCTCTGGTGTGACATTCTGCTGTAGTGATGCCAGTGGTCAATGCACAGTAAGAGTGACCTCTCTTTATCTGTACATGGTTTTTCATATTTTCGTCAGAGTTGCTATAACCATTAAAGCAAGTCCCCAGATTTTAACTCCTTGAAAACTGCCAGAAAAGACTCTGCTAAACTCTGCTAAACCTTGAAGCTGGCTGTGACTCCTGGTTCTGGGCCAAGTGGTCTTCATGAGCAGGAGGTGGCATTCTGCTGAGCAGTATTTGCTTTTTCTCTTCTGAAAAGAACGCTGGTGGGCAGCTGTTTTTCTGCATATTGTTCTGTGGCAGCTGGAGAACCATTAGTGGTGCATATACACCTGCTTTATAGCATACAGACACTCAAGGAGATGGGAAAAGATGCCCTGTAGTCTAGCCCGTTATTAATGTGTCTGCTTCTTTAAAAGGTCAACCTATTTTAACGATCAATCCTGTGCGAGAAATGTTTTTTGAAATGAGTGCTGTGATATTCTTCTGATTTTGATTCTCTTAACCCCCCTGTAAAGTAATAGAGGTATAAATATTAAATATCCCATTTCCTTTAGCGCTTGGATTGATTGGGCATGGAACTCTGACGGCCGATGTGATTCATTCTCCAAAACCAAAGCAAATCACTTTGTGATAGAATAATACAGTACAACAGAACAGAGTAGAATACAGTGGAACAGAACATGGGGGATCATGGTTACTAGCCCAAAACCTAAATTGCTGTAGTGTTAGGATTCAGACAACTGTTCTGCATAAGGGAGAGCTGTGGATTTGGCCCCACAGACCATGCTTTCTGCTTGTTAAATCCTTCTCTGATAGACTTTCCACTGGCGTCTTATACTTGGACCTGAGTTTTGCATTTAAACCCACGTAATCAAAATTCCTTAGTGGAGATCTTCATAGGTTCAAAAATGTATTGTGTGGGTTTGATTGTGAACCAGGAGCTAATACTGAAAAGAGTACGTTCTACAGTGATTGTAAACCTGAATGCTGAGTTTATTTATTCTTTGCTAAAGGATGCATTTGGTCAAAAAAAGGAATGGTGCATTTTTGAACAAGTGCAAATACTTTTTGATATTTTTTTGTGATTGTTGCAAAAATTTGGCTTTGATGGCTTTGCATCTTTGAATGGAGTGTAATTTAACAGTATCTGTCCTACCGGCTAGGAGAATCTCAGGATCAGGTTGTGTGCCAGGGCAGCAGTGAAATTGTTCTAATGAATATACTCATTCAGCTGTGGGCTCTATTGTACAAACAAATGGTAATTGTTTGACTTCCAGAAATTGTCTGACAGACTGAGTTGTTTGAAAATGTGCTCTTTCCTCTTTTATTTCCAAATTCCTGGGCATGAACACCTTTATTCTTTTCAACTGCTTGTACTTATGTTCCTAAATCTCTATGACCTAGAAACTTTCTTTTACTTAAGGTGAGTACATTTCTTATGGTTCAGTTGCTTGAGACACCTGAAAGTGATGTGCAGTGATGAACAGACATTCTTCATACTGTAATTGGTTATACCCAGGGAAAAGAAACCTGAAGATGCAAATACTGGGTGGTTTCATGTAGTGCAGTTTATCTGATAAAAAAAAAAATATTCAACTGACTGAAAGGCAGTAGGGAAGAATTAGAAACCAATTACACATACAACATTTTTCACTATTGATCACTATGTTTGTCACAGGGACATGTTTAAAACAAACAACCCCCTCCCTGCAAGATGCTTCAAGGTTTTATGCTGCCTGTCACCATAGTGTTGAACTTATGTTCCTGTTAAAATACAGGAATGGACATTTTGTTCTGAACTAATGGGAAAGACACATATGAAATCACTCACAATTTGGAGTACCTCTAAGGTTTGTATATATGTATGTATAAAATGATACATAAGATATATAATCTCTATCTCATATATATGTAAATCATGCACAAATACCTATACTTATGCAGATATACATCCATACATATCTACATGTACTAGATAATCTATTTTTCAAGAAAAGATTTTCACCGTAATGGCAGGAAACCGAATACCATTTTCTACTAAGATCTGTATGATGTGGCTAGAAACAATTCAATATTTCCTACATTGTAAGGTCAATGGGCCTTGACACTTTTTCAGTCCAATTATCACTATGGCTGGTGGGTAGTTTGTCCTTCTTGAAGACTTAGGTTCCCTGCCTAGCCTGCCAAGCAGGAAATTGCGTGTTGATAATGTGGTTTGGGAGCTGTGGCCATTTGTTTAAGGAACTGGATTAAAGTCACCAACTTGTTTCATGTCCATGTTATGTTCAACATCAAGCTGTTAGAATAATACCTTTAAATTACATGCAAATAGATAGTAAGATGGAGATGAAAGATTTCATATTTCAGCACATTTCTACTGTTCTTTACATCTTCACAGTATTTATAAGTATTTAAAGCTAACCAAAATGAGGATTGAGCTGGGTTATCTGAGAAAGAGTGAGTTTCAGTTACATTCTTTTTTATGATTTCTCAGTGAATGTCTGTGAGGTCTGTCTTCCGTAGAAATACAATGGAGGGGAAGCCGGATTGCTCTGGGATTGGTAATATGATATAGAGTCTTTTATTTCTGCATTGTCAGTACAATGCCAGTCTAAGTCTGTGTGACTAAAAGTTGTTACCATCTGAGGGCTCTTCAATGGGCTATTGGAAATGAGTTTCATGGTTCCAGTTTCCAGCAGTGAGCCATCCACATCAGAAACACCATCATTGCACTTGGCAGTACTAATTGGCACCCTTGTCACCAGCCAAGGACTATAATGGGCTGATGGTAGTCCCTTCAGATCAGAGCTTAGGAACATTGCTGTTGAAGCTTTTATTCCTGCTCCCTGTGCAGTACATTTTTTTTGTGGACAGATACATTTCCAGAGCTGTCAGTTTTCTAATTTTTCCACAAGTTACTATATTCTAATGAAAAACATTTTGTAAAAAAATTTAGCAGAGATTTACAGTGGTTTTGTGTTTTAATTTTACATACTGTATTTTCAACAATGACATTTAGAGCATTTTAGGACTTCCTATATCATACACTTAAACGTTGTTGATAATTTTGGGTAACATCATTAAAATAATGCGCTATCGTAGCTACCCATGTGGCTTCCACAGTGTCACAGAATGTTATCTTCTTAATGTATTCTTACTGCATACTTCTGAGGCTAGGACACCTAGTCTTGTCTTTTTCTGTGTGAATGCCATCATTCTCAGAAAAGTGAAATAAGGGATGTGGACAGATATCCTCTTTCAGATCCAAAAACACTGGTTTGTAGAAATCTCTGTCCTCAGCTGCCCTCCTCCTAGAAGTTACTGACTCCAATAATGCTCTGGCACAGCACTTTGTATGAATGTCCCCTGTGTCGCTCTAGGGAAAATCAGACTGTTTCAGACCACCCAATTATTCTGCTAGAAGTAGCCTGGCAAATTTTGCCTGAAGGCAGCTGGAGAAATTTCATACAAACTTTCACCAGCTTTTTCATGAGCTCAGGAGATTCTTGCAGTGTGTAACAATGAGGTCCTGATCTCCTCTTCTGACAAAGGTGCGACCAAAAAAGAAAGTTTTTCCAGACTGGAGGCAGAAGAAACCTTACTAGAATCTCTAGGGCAAAAACCAACCAAACTTAGGCAAATGCTAGGCAGGCCAAATGACATTAGCGCTTAATCAAGATATTTGCTACTGGAGCGATAGTTAAAAAGGATTAATGCTACTAACAGAATTCACTGCAGAGTTAAAGTAAGGCCCAGTTCAGTACGGTACATATTCTTCTTTAAGGATATGAATATTTCTTTAAGGTCAATGAGATAATTTACATAATTGATCTCAGGTATTTCTTTACACACCTTGGTGAACTGAGCTTTACAGCAGTAGAACTGGTAAAAAAAAAAAACCTATTAAAAGGGTTAAAGGAATAAGAACATAAAGAGAAAACGAGAAAGAAATGGAAAGAGAAAGATGGAGAGAAGAAAGAAAAAAGGAAAGAAAAACCTTACATTTCTGTTCTTTTGCTAGAGCCAAATGTTATTTAAGATTCAGTAATTTTTCAAAAATTACTTATTACTTTCAATATTTTGTCTGTAATCAGAGCTGGAAGTGCCAAAACACAATGACGAAATGTTAATTTTGGCCATGGGCAGAAGCAGAAGTGTGAAAAATCTCACCACCAGCAGTCTTTCACATTACATTTCTTTCCAGTTTGGTGTTTCAAGCAGTTAAGATTAACACTTGATTTTGCATTCTAATTGAAATTGAACCCGAACATTTTCAGGTACCATCAGAACTAGTTAGGAGAGCTAAGTCTGTGTTTACATAATAATAAATAGCTATTGAGAGCTACTTCTGAGATGATATGAGTCCCAACAAACTTCCATTATATCACTCATTCAGCAAAGTATGATAAATTAAATTGTGGAAGTCAATACCACAATCTCTAATCAGGGTGAAAATTTTGTGGTTATAATAAAGGTCTTTTATACTCTAACTGCTCAGGTCCTTTTACAGTGCTTATACTGAACAATACCCATGATCTCTGTAAATCTTCTTTTCCAGTCACTGGCATTCATTAAGAATGAATCTGACAGTTTGTGTTCTAATAATTATGATGCAGTAAAGAGTAATTATAGATTTTTATTATTAAGCAGTCTATGTTATTAATGAGAATGGTAGTTGAGAAAAACATTTATGAATTGCCTGTACATTTGCTTTCAAGAAAAAAAAAGGTTGGCATATAACTTCTTGGAAGAGGAGGATCTTTCTGGTATCTATGTTTTTACAAAATTACCAGCTGTGAATTTTCATATTTCCTCTGGTGTGTGTGCCGTTGATCACTATCTGAACTGGGATGATGAACTAGATACAGGCTTGAAATGCTAGATGTATGTTTGAATGTATTATTTGTAAAGAAAACAAAATCTGTAATAATACAAAGTACCTTAGCAAATGGAAAAGTCCCCTCTCATACTTACAAGGTTAGAGAAAACCATTAAAAAGGGACTGTCATTTTCCAAAGGAGAATAATCAAGACTGTAATCTCTTTTTGTGACTAGAGATAACATCTGAATTAGAAAATTATATAAATTGCTTATTTTTTTCTAATAGGTATTTTACAGCAAATATTTTATACCAAAATGACTGTATGAGTACCTAGACCTGTTTTTCCTGTAAGTTCATCAGGTGAAAGATGATCAATCATATTTCATTGTTTTGAGTCAGATTCACTGATGTTGCTGATGCTGATCAGCTTTATTGAGGTTAGGGAAGGCATGGTATCCTGCACCACCTGAAGATCCATCTCCTTTAGTAAGCCCTGTAATTATACATGGCTGGCTGTGCGATTGGTGGATTTGCTGTCATCTACTGCTACTTGTCAATATCTTGCCTCCAACAAAGATGTTTTTCTTCCACTGGAATGGTCACTGGGAATAAGTTCAATAGCATATTTTTGTAATAGCTAGACCTATGATGCAGTAAAACCCTGCCTATGATGTAGTAAAAGAGATTTATTTACCTCTGAGTTTTTTTACTGACCAAAACTAAGTGAAAAATTGTCTTCAGAACAAGTCAGCATCAGATTCATAACAGACTCATGAAGCCCTATTGAAGCTTCACAGAAACCTTTGAGGACTGTTCTGTGTGGAGAAAGTTTTGTTTATACATAATGCACTCATTTATTTATAAATATATTAATGTATGAGAGGTGAGATCTTCAGCTGAGAGACTGCATACATGTGGAAGTTGATAGAAGCACAGCAGATGGACTTTTCTGATATATCAAACCCAAAAAGGGGGAAGTGAAAGAAAGGATGGCTGCTCATGGAGGATGTCCTCTTCTCTTGGTTTTCAGTCTCACAATACAATGCTGATTCAGTTTGAGGTCTTTTAAAAGATACTACATTAGAAGAAATGGACCATTGCTGATGGATATTTTTGGATTACAAGGTAAAATGAAAGTTCAAACAGTGTTTAGAAAGCCACATTTCCAAGCTATGCTGTGTGCTGTGATAGTATCTTCTACCAAAATCAGATATTTTCTACTAACAGGTTCTTGGGCGGTACTGGAATATTGTCCATCCTTGTGTTGTGATCCAGCTGCATGCCATCACAGCTTGTTGCCCTGCAATACAAATGCGATATCACACAGGAGTCATTATCAATTCAGATGTTGCTCCTAAGCAATATCTAAGTCTTTGTCATTAAAACATCACCATCTGAAATTAATGTTACCTAAGTGTTATTGTTACCATATGGCTTGTGCTTCATCAATGGGATCGTTGTAATAGCACCATACTGTTTAGGTTATGTGACAGAAAGCTCATCTTCACACACATAAAGGACCACAGAGAGTCAATGGCAGATGGGAAAGCCCAGTAACACCCTACACCATCTACTCACAAGCCAACATAGGAACCATTCATGCCAGTGTGTGGGCGCTAACAAACAGAATCCCAGAATCCCAGAATCCCAAGTTGGAAGGGACCTCAGGGGTCATCTAGTCCAACCTTTCTCGGAAGAGCACAGTCTAGACAAGATGGCCCAGCACCCTGTCCAGGCGACTCTTGAAGGTGTCCAACGTGGCCAAGTCAACCACTTCCCTGGGGAGATTATTTCAATGGCAACTGTCTCACTGTTAAAAGAATTTCCCTCTGGTGTCCAATCGGAATCTCCCCAAGAGCAACTTGTGTCCTTTCCCCCTTGTCCTCTCCATGTGACTCCGTGTAAAAGGGACTCTCCATCTTCTTTGTAGCTATCCCTGAAGTACTGGTTCATGGGGATAAGATCTCCTCTGAGCCTCCTTTTCTCAAGGCTGAACAAACCCAGTTCTCCCAGCCTATCCTCCTATGGCAGCTTCCCAGCCCTCTGATCATCCTGATGGCTCTTCTCTGGACCCCTCCCAGCCTGTCCACATCCTTTTTGTATAGCAGGCACCAGAAGTGTACACAGTAATCCAGGTGTGGCCTGACAAGCACTGAGTAGAGCGGGATAATGGCTTCTTTCTCTCTGCTGGTGATGCCCTTTTTGATGCAACCCAGCATCCTGTTGGCCTTCTTGGCTGCAGCAGCACACTGTTTGCTCATGTTGAGCTTCCTGTCCACCAGAACCCTTGGGTCCCTTTCCACAGAGCTGCTCTCCAGCCAGGTGGATCCCAGACTCTGCTGCACTACCAGATTATGTTTTCCAAACATCGAGCCTCATCAGCCAGTGAGTAGGTAATGTGACCTGGGAGCCAGGGAGGTGTGTGTGTGCCTCTAAGAGTAAGACCATGGGAGCAGCTGGCTGTTGGAGGGCCCTGGGGAGTCCTGGCCAGCTGACAGAGAGCCTGGGGTCTGGCAATAGCCTGAGAGACGTGTGTCTGTGTGCACGTGTCCACACGTCTTTGTACAGGAGGCAACTGGAGAGAGCTAGGATGCATGACCAACACGATGGACTGTGTGTCTAGTCTCAGTTTCTGGACAACCCCACAGTGTGTATGTGTTGGTGCCTGCAAGGATGTCTGTATCAGCAGCTGGAGTGGGTCTATGATCGCAGGGCTCATATATCCAGGTGTTGCAACCGGGGAGACTGGGGCCCAAGCACAGCTACTGGGCAGATTGAATGTCTGAGCCTGGCTACTGGAGGGATTCATGCTGCACATGTGTTATGTATATATTCCTACTACAGAACTTCAACTTGCTCAACCAGAGAGTGGAATAGGATGAGGCCATTGGTGCTGAGTGTGTCCCTATGTGTTTATCTAGGTAGGCAGCTGTGTATATATGTGTATATGTGTTAAATCAGTGTGTGTGCACGTGCCTAGTGGGAATACGTGCTGAGCCTTGGCACTGGTTTGACCTGGGGATCGAGCTTGAGCTATGGCAACCTTGTCTCTTTGGAGCTGATGCATTCAGCAACCCCTAACATTAAGAACTTTCAAATGGAAGCTATCAAAATACTGATATTGATATTTCTTTGTAAAGTAAGGTGAGAGGAAAATTAAACAGAAAAAAAGTATGGACATAAGAGAAGAGAATGGCTTTCCTGTGAGGGCACCTTAAATACATGCTGAGATAAGGAGAATGGGACTTAGAAATCTGCCTTCAGATTTTGGTTGTTATTGGTGTTCGTTATTCTGTTATGCTATTCTGACAGTGGCTGGGATGTTTTTCTTGTAAACCAGGGGTCTGGTCTTAATTTTTGGTTATTTTCTGCAGCTGAGGGGAGCTATTTCAAGATGGGTGAAATGTCACATATGTGAATAGGTGGACTTACAGGAAAAAATAAAACCAGGCTTAGGGACTTCATGTTCTTTAAGGTATTTGTTTTCTGAATGCTGTGTGCTTGCTTGTTCTTTGTGTCTTATGGAACAAACATTTCACTATAGAATGCTCTGCAAAAATTGTTGTGTATCTCTCCTCACATGAAAATCCCTGAAAAAACACAACACTTGTGTTTTTGATAGGATTCTGGGGAGTGTGATAGGACTGGAGAAGCTGGGTTGATGGCACTCATTTCTGAGCCAAGGCGCTGACATACTGTGGTCACAGCTGCTGCATGTTCTCCTACTCCACGGTTAATGCAAAACAATTCAAGGCAGCTTATCTCTCAAGAATAGTATTTACCTGAGTGCTTCATTTTAAAAGTACGGCAAGAATAGTTACTGTGAGAAGTGGATACTCCTGTGTAAGGTTGTTTTTTGTGTCAAAAGTCTCAGCAAATTTCTGGTGAATATTCACCAGAAAGATTTGACAAGATCACTGTTATCTATGCATGCTTAATGGCACCCTTCAAAGGTGCTTCTTGAAATGAACCCACATGTTGAAAGTCATGACTTAAATGTCTAATACAGATACCAGTGTCTCATATAAAATTAAGCAGAGACATCTGTGTTTAAGGGAATCAAAAGAATTACATGATCAGCAGGAGGTCTTCTAAGCAACAGCATGGAGACTCATAGTAGACTTACTCTCTAGAATGGGGAAAGAACAGATATCTTCAGTGGGATACAGCCAAAACAATCCCCTTCCTTCAGATACTACTCACTTGTGAGGGTCATATTCTCCATAGTTTCAGGACAGATAAGTGCAAAAAAATAAGCGGTCACGGTGTGATTCCCTTCTGCGTTGCCCCAGATGAACTAAAGATGTGGAGGCACTAAACGTTTTTTTTTTGCGTGTTGAACATCTGAAAATTGTAAAAGGAGAAATTCACAGCAGCATCTTTTTCCCTTATTTCTGGAGCCCATAAAATTGCTCTGAAGAAGAAATATATATTTTTATAATAGACTAGATAGTGATAAGCAGAAAGTTTTTGAAGAAAATAGCCTATTGGGAAGAAACCCTTAGATAACTCCAAAAGGTTTTTGTGAACCATCTTCCCTTTCCCACACAAATAGAATATTGTGTCAAGGATGAAACATATTTTCAGAATAAAACTTAACCACTGCTAGAGAATGCAATTCCTATCTTTCCATTTACCAAGGACTGTCTTCCTCCTTTATTTCAGTTATAATCACCTCACCTCTTTACTCCTTGTATTTGAATGGAAACACAAGCTGATGGATTTCCTTGAACTATATTCTGCAAGCATCTTCTGGGGACATTTCATGGAGCCTATCACATGCTCAGGAGTCAATCCAGGTAGAACATGACTTTTTATACTCTGCTAGCACATTTCTGGTGGGAGTAGTCACCTGATATGTCTTATCTGACACTGCAACATGAGTCATGAACCAACTGTGCTTGCTATTGGACAATTGCCATCTCTTAGGACATCTTTTATTACAAGATACCACAAGTTTTCCACACTATATTCCAGGGTACATATACATCAAAGTCTTCCCTAAGTCCTTTCTGACTTGGATTGATTCACTTCTCTATGGAGATAAGAAAATCCTTTGTTCTCAAGCAGCCACCATTTATCAGTGTTTCTCAACCTGTGTTCTGTAGACCATTGTCAGTTTGTAAGACCTGAGAAGTGGGTCTGAAAAATGACATTAAAACCTTATCTTTGTGCCCCATATAAAAGTATTCCCACACATCTGGGTAAGCAAGGTAACAAAAAGAAAAAAAAAAAAAGCAATGAATAAGGATTCAGAAAGTAGTCAACTAAAAATGAGACTAAGAGAAAACCATAAAAGATGATGTGAGGATTTTTTTTTTTTTTAATATTACATGATCTTTTAATATAGGAAAAAAAATGGAGAATCACTGATCTAGATGATGCTGGGCATAGTAAGCCATGCCATGTAGATTCATGCACAGTCAGAGAAAAAAAATTATTTTCTACCCTTGACCCGTGGCCTCATGTTTCTGTGGCTTTTCTCAGAGCTCTCAGGAGGGAGCTACTAAAAGCAAGTCTCCAGCAAGTTACATTCCCTGGCCCAGGGTTTGACCGTTGTTGGCATGTGTTTAGATATCTACACACTGAGCTACACCTACTCCTGTGGTGAAAACCAGCAATTTGCCTTTCTTCTCTGTCTTTTTTTTTTTGTTATCATCTCAGTTATTGAGCAAGACAGTGACTGCGAACCAGGAAAAACAAGAAAAGCAGAAAGACCAAACTATTGACTGAGGGCCTGATGGGCTTGACGTGATGCTGGAAGATTATGATCAGTTGACAACGTTCTCCTGTTTTATCATCCTGGTTTTAGTTGTCTTCTGTTGTAATTTTTGTTTTAAATCCATAGTGATTGCTACTACCTGTCAAAAGTCTGGCACTGCTGCTCACCAGCCTCTGTATAAACAATCGATACCAAGTATCTGTGACCGTGCTGCATTACCCACTGAAAAATGAGCTCTTCCTGTGAGGAACTCATAAGTTTTGTGTTTATTTCAGTAATTACCTCACAAGTTTCTCCTTCCATGTGAGAACAGTTCTGCCCCATGGGCTGTTCTCTCCTTTTAAGCAGATAACACTGCCTGTGTGCTATTACTGCTCCCCCCGTAGCACTCCTGCCACATACAGCTGGCTTGACTAAGGACAGGGGCAGGAGTTCTACCAGGGAGAAAGCCAACAACAGAATTAAGACACAACATGTTTGTTTTTCTTCTCGTTGCTCTGATTTTTATCTTCCTTTCCTTGGTGAGCAGTTTCTTTTCCTTCCTGCTAACTGCAATTTACCCCCTGCATTTCTCCAGTGATGTTCACCACCCTGGGCTTGTGGAGTTCATTCAGTCTGGAGAGCTGATTCTTTTTTGGGAGCTCGCTTGCCATGCAAGTTTTCCCAGGTTCTCAGAGCTCTGCATGTAACTGAAGTAATTACAGGATTAAGCTCATTAATAATATGCATAGGAAAATCACTCTTGTTACAGAAGGAGCTCTGGAAAAGGGAGAGGTATTTAAATGTTACTGATGTGAATTTCTGTATCTCTCTCTGTGTGTATGTATACATTTATGACATGTATGGATTTTTATGTGTGTATGTCTGATGTATATATCCACTGTTCTAGCTTCTGTTACAAAGTGCTGTTTCAGATGGAGCACTTATTGATAACTCTACACCTCACTCCACATACTGTAAATTCTTTTAACACCCTGTGCTTACATAGTACAGGAGATTGCACATTCATTACGTGATGACACATGAAATAAGACACAGATAACAAGACTCAATTCTCTGTACATTTACACTGTTTTCCTATTTTTTCACCATCTTTTTTCTGTGGATTTACTGAGCTTGTTGCTGTGAGGTCTGTATAAGATACATGATCCTTACTGCATTCAAGATAAACTGTGAGAAAATTCAAGTCATCTCAAAAGCAAAGAGGAGTGGGAAGCAAAACCTAATAGTTACACAGGGCTGTGCAGGAGGGGGCAAGGGGTAGGACTCCACAATGTGTGTTAAAAATTGCATATCACTTTGGACGTGCACGGGTGCACACACTCAGACAATATTCATTATCATTGATGGGGCCATAGTAATTATTACAATGAATTTTAATAGTGAGGTAAAAATTAGACCTTTGCTGCCACAATAATAGTCTTTAATGTAACAAAATCAACCCAGATTTTCAATGGAACCAGCAAGATTAGATTTTAGTTATTCATCTGCTCTGTTGATAATATACCACTGCATAGAGCAATGCTTCAAAAAGGGTTTTGTGTCACAAGTCTATTTTGGTCTGTTCTCACCATGGTGTCTCATGGTGCCTTCTTATTAAGTCTTTTTTTTTTTTTTTTTTTAATCTCAGAGTAAATGTGATTTAAATATTCCTCACAGGTGTTATCTGAATTAGAAAGGATGACTACTGCTAGCATGCTTTCTTCTTAACAGCACAATGCACACAGCTTCTTCTGCTCTCCAGCCTTATGCTGCATGCTGCTTAACTGTGGCTTTTAAGGTTTCATCAATTCTTACTGACACTTTACTGATAAATAGGTCATTCAGAAATTCAACTGCATCCTAGTCTGAATGGTTATGATGCTGAGAGGATACTGAATCATTTCCTTGGTCTTTCTTTCACCTCCCACAGCAGGCAAATCCCACCCAGTAAATCTTCAATGAATGGATTATAAATATTAAGGAATTCACAGAAGCAGATTAGATTTCCCATGAATAGGGGAAAGAGGCACAGCTGGATGTTCTCCCTATTTGAACTCAGGCTCAGCAACTGGATGGGGGTGACTACCCACAATCCCTGAAATGCCAGGCATGAAGATGTTCACTTTCCCCAGCCACGTGGTCTAAAGTTGATCCAACTCTTTCTAGGACTATTCTGCAAACATAGTGGAAGCCAAACACCTCTTCAGTGCATATCCTGAAACAGGCTTCTACCCTGCGTACGTGAGCTGAGGGAGCGGTGGTGCTTCTCACAGTGTTGTCCAATGTCCCAATGGATGGCAAGAGAGGGAGCAGAAGGACTGCCACAGCCTTGGTGTAATGCCAACCTCACATTCTCCTCCTCTCTGCTGTTTCCTTTTTTGGAGTAATATTCCTCTGGGAGCCTCTCTTACATCAACAAATAAGAAAGGACATACTACAAGTCCATGGTGGCACGGTGCCAATGCCCCCTCTTTCTCAGAGAAGGTGTCAGTCCACAACTGAACAAAAGCACCATCAACAGAATAATTTACATTTTTGTAGATGAAGGCATAAACCTAGTGGTGTCTCACTGGCACAGGAAAGTCCATTTTCCTTTGTTCTCCATTTCTTTCCATAGCGTTACAGGATGTTTCTTGACATAACGTAGCCCTTCGGGGATTGTCTAGACTGCACTATGTCAGTGTGTTACATTTTGCACCAACTGGGTCATAAATTGTACTGAAACTTTCTAACTTTTGATTTTTAATGACCTTTAAAACCAGTTATTGGACTTCTGCTTTTGTGGGGATTCCACAAGTGTCTTTTCACATGCAGACCTAAGGTGATAAGAGCTCACTTGGATAAATCTACGTAATAGTCCAGCTTATTGTACCTTTTAATAATTTACATTGATTTATTGCCTTATTGATTCACTGATGTACACAGAATGATCTGATTTCATAGACTTTGTGGGGAGGGAGAGATGGACGAAACAAAGGCCTTTTATTAGTATCAATTTTTCTATGAAGCTATAAATGGTGAAATGCCAAGATACAGTGTGTTCTGGTGATATATTAGACACAATTAGATTGAACAATGACTTCCTTATAAATCAAAGTAAAGGAGAAAGCATAAACCATTCCTAACCAAGTGACCATAGAGCTTTTGAGAAAAAGGAGGAGCACGCTTGTTTTCCCCATAATTGATATTCAGTTATTTGTGTCTTTGTCATGCATGGATAACAAAGATATCTTTAAATTATTTCACTTTAATGTGCTCTTCCTTTAACAGCTTTAGCACTGATTTCATTTTATTAAGTACTGGTGTATATTTAGAACCTAAATCACACATGAAAAAAACAATACAAGTCTGAACAATAAAGGTTTTTTTTTCTGAAATACCACTGAGAAAAATACACAAGTAGTAAGGGTTTTTTCTTTTCTTTTGGTTCTCTGACAAATAACAGGCAAAAGAAGAGAAATTCGCATTTATAACTTACTCAGCAAATTTGATTCCCAGGGACAATGTGTTCTTATGCAGTTGTATAATCAGTTCTATCCTCCCTCTCTTGAAAGCAGGGCATTGTGCTGTGATATAGCACAATAAACCGGTAAAAAATAGAGGACTTTTTGCTAGAAATAGTCTATTTTAAAGACAGGATACAGTAAATGACTTTATTATTGAATCATGTGTCATACGCTACTATATGTTCTTGGTAAACCTTAATGTGGATAATGCTGACAACGTAATGCATCTGCTCATTTTATCAATCCCTTTTTTCATTAATTCAAGACTTTTAGACATACTTGAAAAGAACAAGTTTGTGATAAAAGCATCAAAAATAATGGCAGTCAGAGGACCTGGTCTCTATTCCTGATCCTACTGAAGATTTACTGCAGAAATATTACCTAAGCCACTATCTTCAAAGTTCATAGACATTAAGTTTGGATCACTTTTATGATCATCTCATCCAATCTTCTATATAACATAGGCAAATAACTTTTTCAGGGGTTTCTACTTCAAGCCTATATTGCACCTGAGCTGGAGAAAATTAGACACTTAAATCTCAGGCAGAAGGGGCCAAGGATTTGAATCCTCTTTGCCAAGGTGATGAACATCTTCCATTTTCTTCTTGAAGCCACAGACAGCCGTGCATGTTCAATACCTCTAAAAATAAGGCCATCTTGAACAACATCGCTCATCTTTCAGTAAGGTTATTTATATTTCTCTACCTCTGATCAGTGTTATGAATTCACTGATATTTGTAAAGCACTTGATGGGTGGTGTTATAGAAATTGAAAATATGGTAATACATAATTTGCATTGACTTGAAAGCTCTGTGTGTGTGTCTGTGTGTGATCTTTGTAGATATGGAGACAGGGCATGTGAAAGGCTGTTTTTCCTGTCTCCTTCCCATGCACTCATACCTGTATACACAAAATATTTAGAAAACTATCAATGTCATATACAAAGGAAACTAAGATTTTGAGGCACTGGGGAGCAGACAGAACAATAGGTTAATAAGAAGTCAGAAAGGTAGAGTAAAATAAATGAACTTGAAAATAGGAAGGGCAGTGCTGAAATGGCTTTACACTGGGCACCTTTTTCTTTTGAGCAGAAGCAAAGCAAAAGAAAATATTTAGATGATTTAAAACGCAGTGTCAAAGCAGCCTTGCTTCTTGTATAGGTCTTCTGAATAGGATTTGCTTCTGTGTGAAATTAAGTGCATTGCATTTCTAACACCCGGGACATATTAGAAAGTGATCTGCATTGCCTCAGGGTTTTTAGCCCATGCATGATTTAAATATATTACCACAACAATTAAAATGCAGGCATCCTTTCGCAAATAAATACTTAGTTTAATCTTCCATCAGGACATTAGCATTTATATATACATGGCATATATGCATGTAAGTATATATGTATGTAAATATTTGGATTTTTGTTTCTGGGGTTTTTTTCGGGGTGGGGGGCTATTGAACTGATCATATGAAAAATATCTTTCCTTAATGATGCAGTACAAGTAAATCCCCACAGAAAACATGCCAGAATTGTCAGGCATTGCTTGGAATATCTTTAGTATAGAGCAGGACACATAACAAGATTTACCCACTGCCTTGGAGACAGAGAAGGGGTTGTCACGAGGACAGTTCTTAAGAGTTTTTACAAAAATGCATGGCTCCATCTGTCTTCTCTCTTTTCCTTGGCTACGAGAACAGCCTAGAAATTTCAATAACCCAACAAGGGACCTCATGCACCAGGAGAAGTGAGGAACAGATTTTTCAATTTGGCACCATTCTGATTTTTTTTTTTTTAAATGGCAGTTGAAATAATTATCCGCAACTACAGGCAGCTGATGGATAGCATGTTTAATCTATGGATCTAGCTTCACGCTCTCCAGTGTGTATTGAGGATAAACAGGGATGTTATGAGTGGGAGACTTTTATGAAATAGTTCAAATACAAATCAAAGCTGGAATGGTTTGTCTTTTTACAGACTTCACAGAAAACAAACTACTGGAGCTGTTTCACAGGCATCACCTGATCTTCTCAGTAGTGTCACCGTGTCTAGAAGAATAAATAAGAAATGGTGTTGCTGTCCTGACCCTGAAACACTCATATGTAAAACACCCACTGCCAAAAGTAAAATACGCATAATGAAAGCATATACATATAATCAAAGGCTAGCTGTATTTCAGAATGAAAGTATAGGAGAACTCTTCTCACTGCCTAGGACATATCCCTCTGTAAATTTCAAAACTCACTATCTTTTTTTTCTTTTTTTTGTGGAGAAAAATGGGAAGTTTCAGCAACACTGAATTCAACAAGTCAGTGAATACTTTATAGCATGGTTTTGTGGCCCATTGGATTATGTTTAGAAGATTTAACATGTTGCAGGATCAAGTACCTTTTGATATTCAGATTATTTTGCAGGATTTTATGGACTGTTTGATGAGGTAGATGGTATGGGAAGCATCCTCAACCTCCAAATCACAGGTGACTTGCTTTGAGACTTACTTATATGACTAATGCAAGAAGTCTTACTTCTTTCTAAGTTTGGGGTTTTTTTCTACTTCAGAGATGGTGGTTTGTGGTCACAGGCTTAAAGGACAGACTTCCCCAATGGCTACAATTTTCTGACAGTGAATTTCCTGGTAGTTTTGCAGGTAGTTTCCAGAAACTATGCCTTTTCAAACAGTTCCCTGGACACAGGGCAGAAGATGCAGTTGCACACATTTTGGTTAAATTTTGACCTCCAGGTAGATTTCATTTATATTGTATTGCTGCTGTTAGTCTGATTTTGGCTACAGTAACAGACTAGAAGATCTAGACTTGGACCAGACAAAGACCTATCAGTTACTGTTCTATGAGCTGTACAAACAAAGAACAAAATTAAGCCTGTCTCAAAGCTTACAGGCCATAAATGATCAGATGAGAAATGTAAAGGATGAGTGAGCAGAAAAAATGAAAATAAGAAATACAGGTTAGCATCATAGGTGGGATTTTGGCATATCAGAAACTTAATTATTGCAATTGCTTTCACAGGAATCTGAGCAAAAGAAAGTTATAAGCACAGGTATAAAGGAAGGTAATGAATTATAGGGAACTGCTGCTAAGCATGAAACAAATAGCAAGCGTACTTAAAATCCAGCCCCAGTAGCTGATAGAGACTGGCTTGATGAGCTGATCAAATGGGACATTTTGTTGCTTTAAAATGATGGTCAGGAGACAAACAGGCTTTGAAAATGCAGGCAGTTAGGTGTTATCGGATGCAATAGCAAAGGAGAAAAAGACCAGCAGGATGCAGGAGAAGGGAGTGGATGGTGCATGGGTAAATCTGAGGGGCTGTGGTAATGATCTTTACATTAACATTACCCACTGCTTTCTGTGGGATAAATCTGACTGTGGCAAAAGAAAAGCAGGATGTTGCAGGAGCTGAATTTTGCAGAGGATTTTAGAAGAAGATCTCAGCCCCGTGGCTGAAGGGGAAACCTGTGACTTGGCTGTGTTACCTAGAAAGCACCTGGAAGACCCAGAGAGATGCCTCATTAGTCTTAGGGCTACTTTGCAGAACAAACACTGTTGTGTATGAGCACTGGACACACCCATTGCTGCGGAGGAAAACTAGCTCACACCCCTCCTTACAGTGCAGCAGTGTTCATACACACGGAAAGGTGAGAGCCATCCCTGCGGATGGCAGGTGCTTGCTGCAGGGCACTGGCAGGCTGAGCTGCACTTGCCTTTTAAAGGCTTCACATCTGTGCCCCCTGCAGCACTACTTTTAATTATCCTATTAAGGTCTGCCTCTACCCACTTTAGTCAGGAGAGCTCAAGGAGACATTTTTTTTTCCTTCTCCTCCAGTGTCAAGATGGGTTTCTTTGTTTTTTTTTTTTTTCTTTTTCCCTTGAATACACTGGTCTCTGAGACACCTCAAAATCGTCACCTGTTCCAGCCTCATCTGATCTTTTTTTCTCCCTTCCTTTTTGATGCCGAGTTTTATTTGTTTGAATTTTATCAAGAGTGTTTTATAATTATGTTTTTATTGCATTTTAATCATGGTTTTATTGCCCCTTGCTGCACCTTGAGCATAGTATAAATATTATCATAGCTTTTCAATGTTTAAATGATACCATGTCTGCTATGATAAAATATGTCATTGCTAAATGTGTCAGGAACAGTCACATTTTTTTTTCCACATGGTCTTTGGTTGTTGTTCTGTAGCAAATATGCTTAACAGCCCTCAGCTTTGCTTTTCTGTGTGAAGAACTACGATATCATCCTTTTCTGTTGTTTATTAAGAAGAAGAAAGAAAAAAATGTGAGAAAAATCACAGCCTCTGGCTCTGTTGCTCAGCTAATGTAAAATTGCATGGTGTTATTAAAATCAATGTGACCTGGGCCAGGTTGGTCTACCCAGGCTACCTAGTGATACTAACATATCATGCAGAATATAATATTTCTAGAGAAATAATATATCTAGAAATTTCTAATGGCCTCACAAATTTTAGGCTAATTCACTTACAAATTACAGTGCTGGATGAAGGTCGTCACAAACAACAGTCCCAGAACTTCACTCAGTGTTATCCTTTCCTGGGTGAAATTCTGGCAAATTTTTGTTATATTTATTGGGTCCAGAAGGACTCCCAAACGTGTTTTTTAGATATGTGAGTTTTCTTCAGGAAAAAAGCATATCAATGCTCCAGTTTTGTACCTTTTGTTCTTCGTGATAATATTTTTAGAGCCACTCTTCAAATTAAAACAAGGAGCAACCAATAACAGAGCTTTGATTTG
Organism: Phalacrocorax aristotelis; assembly: GCF_949628215.1. Lineage (NCBI taxonomy): Eukaryota > Metazoa > Chordata > Aves > Suliformes > Phalacrocoracidae > Phalacrocorax > Phalacrocorax aristotelis. The sequence goes on from NC_134278.1 coordinate 9,271,111, forward strand.
GTAACTGAGAGCAACTGGACAGGGTGTGATGTGCACCTATAACCTCATGAAAGGCTACAGTAAGTGTAGCACAACTGTATGCAAGGGCAGGAAATTGGTAGGGGGTCTGTGTGGCCTCAACAGCTTGTCTGTGCACTCTTTATACCAGGATCAGGGCCTCACAAAATCCTGTGTATGATAAATTCCTCGGAGTAGATAAAATGAGGGCCATCACAATGGAAACTTTTTGATCAACAGCACAAAAAGCAACTGCCTGCACAGAACCACATGAACACCTGAGACCACAGCATGGCAATGGCAACTCCCTGCTGCACAAAAGACAAATTACAAGCACATTTTTCTGGGAAATATGTCCCTGATGCTGTGCAGATTTTTTGCTGCTTGTGTTTGGATTATTGTTCCCTTAAATTTCATTATCATAGGGAAAGTGTCCCAGATTTTAAAAGATCAGTTTTAAAAACAAATGCTGCTCAGTTACTTTCTTGGTGATGACTGGGTTTTTAAAATTACTGCATGGATTGAAACGTCAATCAGTTTGGAAGTCCTGAAATCATCCTTTAGGGTAAGACTGCACAGCATCAATATTACAGTTAATGCCTAAGAAAGGACTCTGTACGGGTCAAGGTGAAGAGAATTTAGGGCAACCCCATCTATATAATCAGGAGGAGACTGTATGAAAGCCAAGGAGTAAAGCAAGTGTTGCAAGGCTATTGTTCCTGCTGGCAGTAACAGGGAATGGTGCTTATTAACCAGACTCCAGAGGCAGTGGAAATGTGGAATATCTGTACTATTGGAAGATTCCTGATTTTCTGAAAAAGACTTTGAATCCAAAAATCATTAAGTCCTTCTTAAAGTGACATTTTGGGAAAAAAACAATTTTCAGATCAGTCAAGCCATTCTTTCCTTATCAAGATGAATAGGTTCTGCACCTATTTTTGCAGAAATTGCTACATCACTTCACAATAAAATACATACTAAGAATAGAAACATAATTTTATTTGAAAATTGAAAGCCAAAATGTTACATTTCAACGCTGTTAAAATATATTCCACCAAATATTCTTGGAAAATAATTTTTTTTTTAACTTAAAACCAAAGAAAAGTTCAATTCAAAAGAATGGGCATTTTCTTAAAAAAAGAGTTGTAGCATTGAGATGCTTTTCATCTGTTTTTAGTTACTGAATTTTGACTCTCTTCTGCACTGAAACGAAGAGAGTTGTGAAAACTTTTGTACACTTCTTGTCTTTCCACCTATTTACAGAGAATTCACCATCATTTGGATCTTTATACATGCTGCACTATGTCTCTGATGAGGTTTGTTTTAATGAAAGAAAAGAGAAAATAACTCATGGGTGGTTACAGTTCTTCAGTAATATCACTTGTAATGATAAATGTCATAATTTGCCTAAGTCCCAGTGTACCATTCTTCCCATCTCACTGCTAAGAATCTTTTGATCTAAGGAACATCCAAAATAATTTAAAAATACAGTTTCAGATGGCATAAAAAACTTAAATTCCTTTTGAAATTAAAATTAGAAGCATTTACCAAGCAATCATGACTCAATTCCAGTTAATAATTATATAAGATAATCAAACATCATGCTCCAAATCTAAAGCACTGGGAAGTAGTAGAGGATTTTTTTCTTTTCCATTTTACATAATTATCTATCTTTGTTACAGATGGATTTTTAAAACCTCTTCTCCACTTAAAATATCAAACACTGGTTGGAGGGTAGCACATGGGTGATCAATCCTTTGTGTTTTCATACGGCTGTGAACCACAGGATACATGGCGAATCAATGGGAGAGGTGATTGAAGAGCAATTCACAGACGGGAGATGACAATGGCTCATCATGGATCCTATTTTGGGAATTGGTGGGGCTACACATATAGTCTTTCAAGGTCACCCAGTGATACCAGCTTCATTAGCCCCTTCTGGCTTGGTACTTGCTATTAGCAGGAGACACTGATTATACTGACAGTCCCTGTGCCAGCATGGCCCATTACTCCTCTTCCTGCAATGTGATTTAGCCCTGGCATGGAAACCTTACTTGAACAGCTCAAGAGGTGCATATGGCTCAAGAGCCACATGTTGCTCACTTCTGGTCTAAGTCCATGAAACAAAATATTGGTTTGATTGTCTCAATATTCCCCCTTAAGATGTGTCTGCAGATTGCTTTTTAGCACATCTTTGATGGAAATTATTCCTCTCAACAAAACCAACAGTCGTTCAGAATAAATCCCATATGAGAAGACTTGATTTCCTTTTCCTGATCCTACAGATCACGGGCTCTTTGGGAACTCTAACAGTTATTGGTATAAGTGAGCCCAGTACCTAGTGGAATTAGCAAGGTCATGATGAACACATCCAAAAACCTTTCACTGCTTTTTTTATAGGAGTTTAAAATAGAAAGGTTTCCTAATCTAACTCATCAAGGGTGCTTTGGAAATCCTACCATCAGCAGTGGAGGCTTAGATGTTAACACAGAAAAGCTTTATTCTTCTCTTGAAGACATTTAGTCACATAACAATTGTGTTATCAGTTCGTTGGCCAATAGGCAATGCATATGCAAATGTGCACTCTTAAATTGTGTTAACAGAACTAACATTTCTCTAAAAAAGTATTTGCAAATTACTTATTCTGAGTATGGTTTGTCTGAGATAAATCACGTTGCTGTGGAGACTCAAAGATGCTTGACTGGCTTTGCTCCACTGTTGGCTGCTAAACCAAACCCGTGTACTCCATGACTGAATTAATCTAGCATTTTTGGTTTCCACAGGGACAGAGTTAAATGCTGCTTGCGTAAGAAATCCTCAGCTGAACAGCAAAGCATGGAAGCTCAAGCTGCAGCAAACAGTTACTCACCCATTTTCTTTTGGATGACAGTCACCAGCAGAGTGGAACAGTGATAATCTCTTTTGGTAACTCTGCTATGACTGTTGCATCCGGAAGACTGATATTAAGGATGTCCTCAACAGTTTCTGATCTTCCAGTAAGTGTGTGTACATAATATAATACATATGACTGTCTTGGCGATCCAGGGTTAGGAAGCAGAAGGCACAATGTCACCAGCATGGACCAGATTCAAAAGTTACTCATAAAATCCAATGACATCTCTGCTTCCAACTGTGGTGTTATTGATAACACGTCATTGTTCAAAGGGATTGTTCAAGTGTTTAGGGTTAAAGCTGCGGGACATATTTTTAGTCGGTGTAAGCTGATCAAGCGTCCACCAACAGACCTATGCTATTACAAGTCTGTTGGTGGCATGGTTCTGTGATTGCCAGCCCTAAAGCTGTCTGGATTGCTCTGGTCTTAAAATTGTAGAAAGAATATTTTTGACATAGCAAATTAGTTAGGAAAATTAATTAAAGAGCACATGGCTTTCACTGATGGCTTGCAGATCTCATGCTGAATGCATCTGTCCAGAGATGTTGTGAAGTTTTAGGCTTATTTTCTATTTGGATGGGAAAAGCACCTTGGTGAAAGCCAAGGACACCCAGGTAAACATTTCCTTACAAAATTCAGAAACTCATTTTGGCACCCTTTGGTGAGCTGACAGATAGGAAGGAAGTCCTTGATAGGCACCACTCAAATCTCACTGTTGGGTCGTCTGTTTTGTTTTATTCAAAGGAAATAAAGATTTTTGTTTGAACATTTTGGGGTAGAACTGTTCAGTAGTGCACCTTAAAACAATAACTAAAAGGAAAAGCAAAAGGTAGAAATGCAGGTAAGCAAGCAAGGAATTATCTGTAGCAGGCTGCCAGAATTAAGTCACAGCAGTGAATCCCAGCAAGGAGCAGGAGTGCTTCTTTTAATCTCAGGAGCAACCATATGCCTAATTTTATAGTCAACACAATGTAGCATTGGATCTGCTAGTAGCAGACATGCCAAGTTTTGTGTCCTGCCTTGAGTCAAGTATGTTGTTTACTAAATGAATGTGCATATTCACGCTCACTTATGCATATTCTAAACTGAAAATACAGAATCACAGAATCACAGAATGGTAGGGGTTGGAAAGGGCCTCTGGAGATCATCTCATCCAACCCCCCTGCTTGAGCAGGCACACCCAGAGCAGGGGGCACAGGAACGCGTCCAGGCGGGGTGTGAATGTCTCCAGGGAAGGGACCCCACAGCCTCCCTGGGCAGCCTGTGCCCCTGCTCTGGCACCCGCACAGGATAGAAGGTTTTCCTCATATTTAAGTGGAACTTCCTGTGTTCCAGCTTGTGCCCATCGCCCCTTGGCCTGTCATTGGGCACTATTGAAAAGAGCCTAGTCTCATCATCCTGACACCCACCCTTGAGATATTAATAGGTATTGATTAAATCCCCCCTCAGTCGTCTCTTCTCCAGGCTGAACAAAGCCAAGTCTCTCAGCCTTACCTCATAAGGGAGATGCTCCAGTCCCCTGAGCATGTTTGTAGCTCTCTGCTGGACTTGCTCAAGCAGTTCCACATCCTTCTTAAACTGGGGGCCCAAAACTGGACACAGCACTCCAAATGTGGTCTCACTAGGGCAGAGTAGAGGGGGAGGATAACCTCTCTTGATCTGCTGGCCACACTCCTTTTTATGCATCCCAGGATATTGTTGGCCTTCTTGGCCACAAGGGCACATTGCTGGCTCATGGTCACCTTGCTGCCCACCAGCACTCCCAGGTCCTTCTCAACAGAGCTGCTTTCCAGTAGTTCAGCCCCCAGCCTGTACTGGTGCGTGGGGTTGTTCCTCCCCACGTGCAGGACCTTGCCCCTGCTCTTGCAGAATTTCATCAGGTTCCCCTTGGCCCAGCTCTCCAGCCTGTCCAGGCGTCGTTGGATGACAGCACAGCCTTCAGGTTTAACAGCCACTCCTCCCAGCTTGGTATCATCAGGGAACTGGCTGAGGTTACGCTCTGTCCCTTCATCCAGTTCGTTGATGAATATGTAGAACAGGACTGGACCCAGCACAGACCCCTGGGGAACACCACTAGTGACAAGCCTCCATCCAGACTCTGCCCCATTGATCACAACCCTCTGAGCTCTGTTGTTGAGCCAGTTCTTTATCCACCAGAGCGGCCACTGGAGGTGAGGAGTAACCATGCAACTGTGCAGAAGTGTTCAGTGAGGAATGTGGAGACTGCTCTGAGCAGAGGGAAGGGTATAGAGAGGGTATGAATATGTCTGGTGTAGATAAATGTTAGTGTCTGGGAAACACCTGAGAATGAGCTAGACAGAAGACTACTGGAAGAAATGATTGAAAAATGCTGAAAGAAGTCTTAGGCAAGTGTGGAGAAACTGCTAAAAGTTGAGGAAGCTGCTGTAAAATGTCTCTGTCACCTTTCAGCTCTTTCACTTTTTCTGCTAGGTGGCACTGCTATCTGCTCCTCCTTTCTTGCTTTGGGCTAAAAAGGGACAACTTCCTTATTTCATTTTCAACAGGTAAGAGTTTCAACATTGTAAGAATCCCTAATGACCAGAAGCCTTAATTGTAAGCAATTGTTGCAAAAAACCTGAATATAAACCTTAACAGAAATGTTACCAAATATATATGATATATATATGCTTCCTGGCCAGCCTTCAGGGCAAAACTTTCCTGTTGCCATTTTCTTCCTTGAAGCTTCTAGTTATTTAATTTATATAACTTAAAACATCTATTATGCAATAAGCATTCTTTTTACATGGCTATTATTTTTATTCATTTGTTTATTTAATTCTTTAATTTATTTAATTAAATCCTTCCTGGGAATCAACAAATATTTTTGCATTTTCAGGCTTTTTTTAGGGTACTTAAGTAAGATCTCAGCATTTTATTTTTTGACAGGTCTTTTTGAAAATTCCAGGGTGGATGCTGTTATCTCAGCCAAATTAATTCCTAGAGTAATTCAGTTTGATTCATTAAGGATTTAGCCCTTGTGAGATTTTTTTGGCCTGTCCATTGCCTTAGAGATGTAACTGTAGAATTAAGTGTCTGGAGACTTTTGATCACCTACAAATTAAGTTTTATCATTACTAGTGGTACCATTGTTTTCCAGACATTTGGTGTTTTGTGTAATAGTGTCTTTAGAGAGATGGGAATTTCATATATGTGCCTTTTAAGATGTTGGGTCCTTTTCACTTTAGTCTCTGGAGCAACAATTTTCCAGCCCTGAACAAGACATACATCCTAACTTTAGCTACAGATATTTTTGAAATATTACATGTTAGAACTTTTTTTTTTTAATGAGTCTTTATTTGCTTTTCTTTCTTCTCTTCATGAGGCCACAGGGAAGGAGAGAAAGTGAAAACAGCTCTGCTGAGGGATAGGTAGGAAAGCTCCCACCCTACTGAACTCAACAGGAGGGTTCTTAGTGATGTGAATAGGGCTCTCTCTGATACACACAGCTCTCCTGTTGCATTCAGCAGGTATCCCAGCAAGTCAGTACATAGCAGGGAAAGGATGCATTTCTAAAATATTCCTTTCTTTTTTATTCTTTTAAAATTACATTGCCTATAGAAGGCACCAGACAGGACATACAATCTGTTCTGTAAGTCTCTGTGAATAACTGCTGAGATTCCTGCTAAAAACATTCACATAACAGAAAAGCAAGAATGCCCTAATAAAAGCCCTTTAATTTCCCTTCTCCCTCATTTTTCCTCAGAGTACCTATATGTTCTTTTGATAGAAAAAAACTGGAATAAAATATTGAAAATAATTTTTCTTTAAAATAAAGGGGAAACCTCTTTTCTCGGACTCATAGAAAAAGAGACTTCAAATCTGTGAGAGACCATTTTGACCATCTAGCTTGACCTTCTGCACAGTACAGGATGTGGAATTTGGCCTTGTCAACCCTGTAAAGATACCAATAACCTGTGCTGGACTAAGGTATATCTTCCAGAAAGACAGCTTGTGTTTATTCAGAGACATCAGAAGATGTAGAATCCACACTTTGTTTGACAGCTTATTTATTTTTTTAAGTTATTCATATTGTTAAAAAGTTGTGCCTCATTGTTAATAATATCAGATCCACCCATTGCTTTTGAAACAGGTACTGTTTATGTACTTTGCTATGTGACTATCTTCCTTCTGAGTCTGAAGATTTAATTTGAAAATGTCTGTGCAGTGGATTATCCATTCAGGTCAGGATTTATGGAGATCCTGTGGGGTGCCAGTTTCTGTTAATTAACGTGGGAGTCAGAAGCCAGAGAAAGCCACAGGATCTGCCTGTCCAGCTGCTGGAATAGTCTCCTTTTCCTCACGCTGATGCTAAGCATCTCCATTCCTGGAGACTCTGTCATTACCAAGTCACAAAAAGCTGATACTTCCTCCCTTATAGGCTGAACTCTTGTGAAAATGGGTCTTTTGGCAGATTTGCAGCCCACTGAAACAGCTTTCTGTGTAACTGCCTGCTGCCTTGCAGTGCTGGGGGAGAAGAGGTAAAAATGAGGTTATGGTTGGGCCAGAAACAATAGAGTTTTGAATGACAGCATGTACCTGATTCCTAGAACCAGTATATAAGAGCCCCAATGGGGAAAATACATTTTGCAAAGCAAAGGGGAAAAAATATTTTATAGGCTGTTGTGCATGGCCTGAGCACCCAAAGGGAATAATTGACTTCTACAAATCAGAGAAGAAATGTATTTTTCAGACTATAGTTTAGGAGCAAAAAGGGGAAGAGGAAATAACTTTTTCCACAGCTGAAAACCAATAGGTTTTTCAGGTGGTTCTTTGGAGTATAGGGGAAAACAATTATTTTCCTAAGAAAACAGGAAATCAAGCAGATATATTAGGAAAGTGCTCCTAGAAATGGAGTAGGAAAAGACTTCATCCTGAACTGATCTGTGACAACTTACCCAACCACCACAGATGTGATAGGGGTGCTAGGCAGTTGTAGGTCAGGGCAAATCGAAGAGACCTCTTATCTGTCATGGTTTGGCACAACTCAGCATAGCACAGGAACTGCTCTGTACCTATTCTGCTTGAGATAGCCTCAAACCTGAAATGGAGAAAAAGGTTGCTCAGCCTCATTCACTGTGCTTTTCTGTGTGGTGAGAACACCTGAGAGAGTAAACTATAATCCATGAAGCGTGTGGTGTTGAGGAGGCTGCCATCTTCCCAAAGGGAAGATGGAAGATCATTATCATCTGTTTCTCAAAAACCTGAGAGGTTCTGCAGTATCTCAGGTGCATCCCCTGAGGCCTGTGTTGCCATACAATCATTACTTCTAGCCTATTTTCTAGTATGCATATGAACTCCTTCCCTGTTAAAACCTCAACTACCTAAAAATGTTTTTGATTGGAGGGTGAGTGACTGGCTGCTGCTCACTGTTGCTGCCCTCAAAATGGGAAGACATGTGGTTGGCATCTCCTGGTGGTCACTCTTCCTTCATACAGTTATTAGGGTGCTCTTCAGCCAGGTCCTTTGATGGTATTTCCTCATGGGTTCGGATTCAAGTGTACTCACAGTGATTTGTTTCTCCGCTGGTAGCAGTCAGCTCTTGCTTCCATTCACAGCTAGATGAAACTCTACATCTTTCCTGTTCTGGTGCTGCCACTAGCTGCTTTGTTGTTGCTATTGGCAGGTGACATGGAAACTGCAGGTTTCTGTTGGGAAGACTTTCTGTCTGGGAAGATACTCCTTGCTAGTGTTGGTGGTAAAGCACTAACTAGAAATGGAAGCAATTGCTGCCACCTTTGATTTACACTCTTTGTAACTGACCATCTCTCCTGGTACCATCTTGGTCTATGAGCACGGGGATGACCCCGTTGTCATGGTTAGCCCTTGAGATAATGCTGATACTTAATCATCAGTTCCTTTCCTGCCACAGCAGCTGCTGCACTGCGGTCTTAATAAAACTGCTCCATAGTGATATATGTATGTCCAAGACATAATCAGGGCTCCTACTATGTGTATTGTCATTGCCAGAGGGATTTCTTCACCAGAATACCCTTGTGATGGCTAGGATCATGCTCACCATTCATGGCAGCTGTCCGTGATAATTCAGCAGCTACTGCTGATGAGACAAAAGTCCAGTCCAAGGTAATTAATAACCAGGAAGCTGCAGCAGCAATGGAGTAGGCATGGTAGAACAGTCAGGCCTACAAAACTATTTACAGAAAAAAAAAATCAGACTGCTCAGTTGCTGAGCCCGAATTGGATATTGCAGTGCTTTTTATTTTTGCATTTTCAGGCTTTTTTTAGGATACTTAAGTAAGATCTCAGAATTTTACTTTTTGACAGGTCTTTTTGAAAATCCAGGTATTTTTGAAAATTCAGGTAAATCTGCATTTACCATTAAATCAGCATTTACTATTGTTATACCTCTTCATCAGACCCTACCCTTTCCATGTTCCACAAGACTTAACAAATTTGAGCAGTACCTCAGTGTTTGTTAATGGTTATGATCTAATAACTGTTAGTGGGTTATCAAATCCTGTGGTAGTTTAACTGGGAAGAAAAGGCAAGCGAGTTGTAGTGATGAAGAACAGAAGCAGATGGGAAGGTTGATGTGGAAAGGCAGAAGGTGGGGTGAATATTTCTTCAGTGGCACACTGTAGGTAAGGTGGTACTTGGACCATGCAGACACTAAGCACTGACACAGATCCTTCTTTACAGAGTCTGGGATTGCAGGTGAGTTGTGTCTCCCCTAACTACAGTTCATTGCTGTCCTCACTTCAGAGGTCTTGAAATGCTGACGCCCACTTTCTAGAGACCATATCTCCTATTGCAGGCGGGAACCTGGTTTCGAGTCAGTGTTGTGCATGTAATCTAGATGGCTGGCACTCCTTACATGGTCTAGAAGGAGTTGTTCCTTTTGCTGCGGCTGCTGTTGCTTGTAAAAATGAACACCATCAGCCTCCCCTTCAGACTAAGATTCTCATGATCATTCTTGAAAAAGTGCCCCAAACACAACAAAGTATCCTTTCTCCTCCCACCCCACAATGGTCTGCGCTCACTAGATTTAATGAGACTTAATATTCCTGCCACTACCCCTTGCAGAACACAACAGAAGAAAGCAGCACAGTGCTATCTAAGCACGATGCAAACAGAACACATTTATTTATGTCTGTTCATTAATTAGACTCCTGTAATGCAGCCAGTTTCTCCTCCAGTTTTTGAATAGGAGTAGCATGGCTTTTCGTTCATCTAACAATGATTTTATGACTTGCAGAATGGCATACAGTAAAGTTGCAGATGATAAACGTGTCTGCCTGCCTTCTTTGGTGGCTTGAGTTTCTGGACACACAGGAATAGAGAGAGCCCAGTGGAGAAATAAACTTGAATTGTTTGGGCCTTGGCCATAATAAACAAGGAGCTGGGAGCTCGTTCTGTCTGGCTTTGTGTGCCTGCATCTTTCTTTCTGGTGCCTACTGGATAATGAAATAACAGCAAAATTTCAGCAATCCAGTGAAAAGAGAATGTATAGAAAAAAGAAGACCACAGAAGAGCTGTTAACATTTCTTTACATATTTGAAGACTGAAAATGGCCTTGGCCTGACTTCTTGTGTATTACAGACAGTTAAATTTCAGCCAAGCATTTCACCACTAAATCCAGGAGCTACCAGTGTAAAGCACCTTCCAAACCATATTGTCCACAAAGGAAACAGGAGATGTAAATCTGGTACCCTTCATAGTCTGTTCCAATGGTTAATCACACTCACTGTGCTTTATTTCTCATTTGAATTCATCTGGTTTTAACTCCCATCCACTGATTTCTGTTATGACTTTCTCTGCTAGGCTGGTTTAATTTTACTTCCCACACCCTGTTCCTTTCAGATTTATTGGCCAAGTTCTTCTAAAAATAAAATAAAAGCAACAACAGTCCACAAAGAGAGAAGGAAAAAGGAAAGAAAGAAGGAAAGAAAGAAGGAAGAAGAAGGAAAGAAGGAAGGAAAGAGAAAGAAGAAAGGAAGGAAAGAAGGAAAGAAAGAAAAGAAGGAAGGAAGGAAGGAAAGAAGGAAAGAAGAAGGAAGAAGAAGAAGGAAAGAAGAAAGAAGAAGAAAGAAAGAAAGAAAGAAAGAAAGAAGAAAGAAAGAAAGAAGAAAGAAAGAAAGAAAGAAAGAAGAAAGAAAGAAAGAAAGAAAGAAAGAAAGAAAGAAAGAAGAAAGAAGAAGAAGAAAGAAAGAAAGGAAGAAGAAAGAAAGGAAGAAGAAAGAAGAAGGAAGGAAGAAGAAGAAAGAAAGAAAGAAAGGAAGAAAGAAAGAAAGAAGAAAGAAGAAGAAAGAAGAGAAAGAAAGGAAGAAAGAAAGAAAGGAAGAAAGAAAGAAAGAAGAAGGAAGAAAGAAAGAAAGAAAGGAAGAAAGAAAGAAAGAAAGAAGAAGAGAAAGAAAGAAGAAGAAAGAAAGAAAGAAAGAAGAAAGAAAGAAAGAAAGAAAGAAGAAAGAAGAAAGAAAGAAAGAAAGAAAGGAAGAAAGAAAGAAAGAGGAAGAAAGAAGAAAGAAGAAGAAGAAAGAAAGGAAGGAAAGAAAAGAAGAAGAAGAAGAAGAAGAAGAAGAAGAAGAAGAAGAAGAAGAAGAAGAAGAAGAAGAGAAAGAAAGAAAGAAAGAAAGAAAGAAAGAAAGAAAGAAAGAAGAAGAAAGAAAGAAAGAAAGAAAGAAAGAAGAAGAAAGAAAGAAGAAGAAGAAAGAAGGAAGAAAGGAAGAAAGAAAGAAAGGAAGAAAGGAAAGAAAGGAAGAGGAAAGGAAGGAAGGAGAAGGAAGGGAGGGAGGGAGGAAGGAAGGGAGGGAGGGAGGAGGGAAAAAGAAAGAAGAAAGAATGGAAGGAAGAAAGGAAGGAAGGAAGGAAGGAAGAAAAGATAAAGCAAGCGAGAAGGAAATAGGAAGCACTCTTTTTCCTCTTGTTTTCCTAATGTACAATTCATTAAGCCATTACGATAGTGTTCAGGCCAGTGCAACCTAGAGAGTCATGAGACAAGATTAACAGTGCTATGGGAAGACTGATAAGAGCATGTCACATCTGTCACTTGTTATTTGTCCTTACAGTGCCCATTTTTGGGTAGCTCAGGATGGTTGGTATCTAGGCACTCATAAGGTGAAAGTGTAAGTAAATAATTCTAATAACTATAAAGATCTCTGAGATCAGTTCATTATATCCTTGTATTCATAAATATTTTTCAAAACCTTGGATTTTTTTCTAAAAGCCAAGTATATTTTAAAACCTGACTTTATGCAGAGCAGATTAAGAACTCATGAGGTTTTAAACATAGCTGTCCTTTACTAGTCCTAAGTCATGTTCACTGCCCTGTTTTCCCCTTAGGTAATGGGTTTCCTAGTGTGATTCACTTTCCTTGTGTAACCACAACTCAGGATACCCCATGGGCCAGAGCTGTTCTTCCAAATTTTGTCTCTGACTCTTTGTGAATCTTCTCTTGATTTCTGACCTGAGGGTACTGATGGAAGGGCACACCTGGAGAAGAACCCTCCAGTATCTCTGTCTATAACAATTTTAGTCATTCAGGTACTGCAAGAGACGGTGAGATAAACTGTGTATTTTGCTACTGTCATGTACATAAGCAACCATATGCACTTGAAACAAGAGTCCAATGACAATGGCTCTGTTATCTTTGAAAACCTTTAATGAGCTCCATATGTCTAGCAATCTGCAGCAGAAATTCGAGGCACAAATTGAAATGTGGCATTTTTTTCTCAAGGACTCATTGGCTTAACACTATGGACCATGTTCTGAATGTTGTTAGGACACTGGGAAGTGGATATCTCTGAATAGCATCCCTGGTTCCTGATCTGAATCCTGTAGCAAGCCAAGGTTTACAGAGATAGATAACAGCTTTTATTAAACCAACTTTTGGAGAAAGTAAAGGAGGTGTCAGGAGCACAAACTCTGCTGCCAAAGACTTGACTATTTTTTCCCCTGCCTGTATTAGTTGGCTTAATAAGGCCTCTCTGCAAAACTTTCTAGTCCTATACCTTCAGATCATTATGGCTTCAGCAATTCGGGTCTCCACAAAAAGAACAGAGAAGGTCACATTAACTCACTCTTATAATGCTGTAAACACCTAGTCTTGCATAAAAATAGGCCTATGGTGTCATTACTAGAGATAGGTTTAGACCAATGACTTGTCTCTGTGCATTTTTGCAAGACACTGCATTCGGAACTGAATTTTGTTTCCTGAGCTCATCTCTAATCACAACAAGTTGGAATTCTGGTTTGCATATCTTACAGCACTGTCATGAAGAGCAGCAAGCTGTGTGTGATTGCTAGCTTAAAGTAGGTTATTTCTGCACTGTACCAATCTACCTGGAATTTGATACAGCAGATACTGGCAAAGTCTTCCCTACTGGCAGCAAAGGTTCGTTGTTGCTCCAGCCACCTTCAATCACAGCATCACAACTTCAGGCTTTGGGAATATTAAAGAGTTCTTAGAAGAGAAGACTTTGATGAATTCAGTGATGCATTAAGGACAGGCTGATGCTTTGCTCAGAAAGTGATCTGTAGCTCTGCAGCTGAGAAGTGATGAAAAGGAACAATCAAGCTCTCTTTGTGATGTTATGTCCTTGTAACACTGCTGTATTTAAGGTTCCTCATCCTCATGGCTTAGCCAAAGGCACAAACAATGCAGAGTTAGGCAAGGACGTCCATCAGTCTGGAGGAATTTTTGGTTCCTTCAGGCATGAAAAAGGCTGCAGATATTCAATCAGCTGGCTTCCTTGCCATGGTAGTAGCAGCAGATTTTTTTCCTATGTTTTTCACAGCAGAGAAACTGGTGAAATCTGGATATTTTGCTTGGGCATTTAGCTTCAGCCAAAGGCTAAGTGACCTCTCCTGCTTCTTGTCGATAGGGTGAAATAACCCCAATTTGCTTTATAGTAGAAATTGACTTGAGATTATCTAATGAAGGTATTATTATCATTATTATGAAGTGAATGGGAAAAGTGTTTGGATAATTGGTAGAAGAGAAAATGAGAACAGTGAACAGTTACAACTCTGAGGCCCCTTAGCAACAGATACCTTCATAAGTGTATCTGAAAAAGACAGCTTCCTTGATCAGTACAGACCTCTCTGCTGGAGAGGCCGCTTCCTCTAGAAGTGTAATTGTGAATTTAAATTCACAGGAACTGAGAAACAGAAATAACAAGGTTCTGGATTTCCACCCCTCCCACTAACTAAATATGCATTTACTGCTAATTATCTTAGAGGTATAGGCCACATTCCCTGGCATAAATTTGTCTCCTATGATTTGTTAGGCTGAATAGCAAAGAAACAACTTTTCCCATTTGCATTAACATGTCCTTGTTTTGTTCTGTTGTGTTGTTTTTCTTTAAAAAACTGATGATTTTACTGCACATCCAGTGGATTTTTGCTTGCCTATTTTCTTTTTTTAATTTATTTTATTTTATTTTGTCTTTTAAACACAGGGCTCCAGGGCCTTTTTTTTTGGTCATAGTATATTCCACCTGGCCTCTGGCTGTTGTGCCAGGATGTCACAGCGCTCCCCTAGGTTCTACATCATGTCAGCTAGTCTGGTGCAGGTTTGTCCAGCACCATCCCAAGGGGTCTAAGAGGGAACCAGGGGCACCCACTCAGACAACTGAATTTCTTTTCCTGAGCATTGTTCCAACATCATATGTTTATTCTCTCAAAACCCTCCTATTAGTTCTCATACTGACATAGTTTTCAGGGACTAAAGTTTTCTAAAGAAAATAAAAGAAAAAGCAACCTGATCTCAATATTTCTTCTTATAAGAAAAAATATTTTTTCAGTCTTGGTAGAGGTATTGTTTATAGATAGGGGATGGAGAGGGACCTAATATGCAAATCAATTATACATTCCTTTCCTCCTCCTCCTTTTCTGTTCTTGTGATTTTTGGTATTCATTGAGCCTTTGTTGTCCAAAGTTACATGTTGTTATGCTCCTAGCTGAAGCATCGAAATGAAGGACAGTAAATTTTGACTGTTGTAATGAGACAGGAAGCATGATTGAATGCGTAGGGACTGAGGCACTGCGTGGTAGCTGCTGAAATGACTGCTAGGGAAGGCAATTTTCTACTTCATGGCCCTTTTCTTCATTCCTACTCATTTATATAGATTGCAAGTTCTTAGCATGTTCCTGTGAATGTACACAATGCCTTATACAATACAGCTTCAGTCTCAGTTGGAGCCTGTAGAGCCCCTTGTCAGAACATCTAATAAATACTTACAAACAAATGATAATAAATTCTAATAACAGTTAGTGCTGCATGAGGATATCACAGAGGCACTGATTGTTCTTTCATTACACTGAGAAACAGAAACATTCAAGCAATCAACACAGTGAGTTCAAGGCCTGGCCATCACTACTAATAATGTCACTTGCCACCAAACCTAAGCAGAAACCTGCCAGAGGAGGAAAGGGCAAATAACTAGCACCCACCCTTACAGCAACCCAACATGACACAGCCCAGGTCATTTCTCCATGTGAGAAATTCAGGATTCCCCACCCCACCCCCCCCGAGAATGAACCACTGCTAAAATAAACCACAAATGCCACAACCCTCACTGCTCTCATTTGCCTCCTGCAGCCTGATCACACAAATGAGAGCATGAAGCGGCTCTCCAGTCAAGCGGAAAGAGGAGGAGCTGACAAGCCAGGGAAACGTTCTCCTGTAACCTTGAACTTGTACTTACTTCCCTCTAAAAAAAAGACGTCTCAAGGCAGACAGGGGTGGAGGTGAAGTACTTCACAACAGCAATACCATGTTATAAACACCTCAGAACTGTGGTAGCCTGAAGGTTTTGTGGACTTCATGGAATTTAAAATCAACCTACCACAGAGCATTTCCTTTTTACACTGAAAAAAAAAAAAAAATCCAAGTTCAGCTTGTTGCAATTATAAATTGTTGGAAAAAGAGGGCTAAACAAAGGAATAACTCCTCTTCAGTGATTCAGTGCTTCAGCTGATGGAGAGCTGAGCCAATAATCTGGGTGATACTCTAGAGGACTAGGGTAGGGCTGAAAAGCTATACTCAATTCCTGGCACATCCACAAACTGTATAATACTGGACAAGTCAGTAAGTCTGATTTGTTCCTCAGTATATCCTTTCTGAAATGGACACACTCCTTCCTTGCTTTACAGTATAGCTGTGGGAATAAAAATCTTTAAAGTCTGTTAAAAATTATTTTCACAGGCAGCAGTATGTCTCACAGTTCATGTCACTCAGGCATCCTATTAGTTTTCAGACAGAGGATAGGAGATGTGACCCCAAAACTTCGTCTCTCCATCCTTTACATGCTCTGCAGTGTTCAGCACATGATAAAGTGCCTGGAAAACCAGGGTAATTCTGGAAATCTTGTGAAAAGCCCATGTGTGGAGGTGAATAAACTTCCTGTGAGAGACTGAGTCTCTTGATATTTTCTTCTTCAGCTTTTCTTGGAATCATCCTGATAGAAAAAGGTAAAATAAATACAAATACATAAATCCTCAACCTGTCTATAGGAAAAGTAATGGAGAGAGAGACAGATTTCATGAGAGCTCAGAAAACATAGACATGGGTGAGAGCCACACAAAGGCAAGGAGATAGCAAACAATATGAAAAAACGTTCCTATCTCTGGTGGCATGAAGGGCAGATGGGCTCCAGCAGCCCTGGTACTTGGTTTCATTGCTACTGTGTACACAAGGTCATGAAAAGACAAAGCCATGCCCACAGCAGGCATAGTAATTGAAGTCCAAGGGAAGAATGAAGAGGGATGGGGTGTAATGGAAAGCATGAGGGAAAAATAATGAAGTAAGTAAAAAATTTTTCCATGCCCCACCCTGCAGTGGAGTTTATTATAATTTTTGTTCCAAGGAAGAGCAATAAGGATCAGAAGTCTTGTTGGAGAAGACTGAAAAAAAGACAGAATAAAGGTTGTGGAGACAAGTTGAGTGTGGGAATGACATGCTAAATCCTAGATGCAGCAGTGGAAAGCAGAGAAATGACGTGGTAAAAATAAAAAGGTTATTAATAATGTGATTTAGTCAAATCTCTGTTGGGAAAAACAAGACAGAAGCATTGAAGGTAATAGGATCTCATTCAAGATAAGGGAAATAGTACTCTGCAGGTACTCACTTTTTTTCCAAAACTATTTTTAGACAGCAAAATTAGATGAACAGAATCTTACCTATGGGACAGACAGCAAGGTGCTGTACACAAATCTCCTAAGCCCCAAATCTACATCCAGCCATTAAGCTATATTGTGCTTTTACATGTTCATAAATTCCTTCTGCTTTTATCATCAGGATCTCAAATGATGTTTCTAAACACGCTACCTGATGGTGTAACAGAAGTGCTTTCTAAACAGACATCGCAACAGGCATTTTCACAACAGAAACACAGTGAACAAGTCAGTTCTGTTGCCTGCTGAGGCTTTACAGAGTCCAGGAATGGCACCCAGACTAATCTCAGTGGCTGGCCACCTTATCAGTAACCTCAGAGTAGCTAGAACAGATCTGAAAGTGAAACTTGGATTTTAGGAAATTTATAGACACTTTAATTCACAAGAGAAAGAAAGAAGGTAAGAATAAAAGCCAATGCAGTGCTTTTTGTTCTACATTTAGCTTCTGTAATAAAGGACCCCTGAAAAATATGGGTTGGTGTCTGTCTGCTGTTCTTATGACAGTGCTGCACAGAAGGCATGTCATGGGAAAATTGAGACAGGTGTCTAACACAGACCTGCTGCAGATGAAGAGTGGTTAATAAGCAGGGTGCTAACACGCATCATTCAGATCCCATGCAATCAGACCAGACACTTTACTGAATCCAGGATGAAGCTAAAGGCTTCACTGTTCTAGGCATAACACAGAAAAAAGACGTGTGAATGAGAGTATATGCACAAAATCAAAACACGTGCACCCCCCTGTTGACATGAAAAGGACTAATTTAATTATCTAAGTTGTCACATCCCCAGCTATTCTGCATTCAGTCTCGCATGCACATTCTCACTCTATCACATTTTTTAAGTGTCTAAAGCAAAATTTAAATTAAACACCTCTAATGCTCTGTCTGATATTAGTGATCATAACATTTTAAACACAATGAGAGAAAGAAAAGAAAGAAAAGAAAGGAAAGAAAGGAAAGAAAGGAAAGAAAGGAAGGAAAGGAAGAAAGGAAGGAAGAAAGAAAGGAAGGGAAGGAAGAAAGAAAGGAAGGGAAGAAAGAAGAAAGGAAGAAAGGAAGAAAGGAAGGAAGGAAGGAAGAAAGGAAGAAAGGAAGGAAGAAAGAAAGAAGAAAGGAAGAAAGGAAGAAAGGAAGAAAGAAAGAAAGGAAGAAAGGAAGAAAGAAAGAAAGGAAGAAAGGAAGAAAGAAAGAAAGAAGAAAGAAAGAAAGAAAGAAAGAAAGAAAGAAAGAAAGAAAGAAAGGAAGAAAAGAAAGAAAGAAAGGAAGAAAGAAAGGAAGAAAGAAAGAAAGAAAGAAAGAAAGAGGGGGAAAGAAAGAAAGAGGAAAGAAAGAAAGAAAGAAAGAAAGAAAGGAAAGAAAGAAAAGAAGAAAGAAAAGAAAGAAAGAAAGAAAGAAAGAAAGAAAGAAAGAAAGAAAGAAAGAAAGAAAGAAAGGAAAGAAAAGAAAGGAAGAAAGGAAGAAAGAAAGAAGAAAGGAAGAAGAAAGAATGAAAGGAAGAAAGGAAGAAAGAAAGAAGAAAGGAAGAAAGAAGGAAAAGAAAGACGGAAGAAAGAAAGGAAGAAAGAAAGAAAGAAAGAAAGAAAGAAAGAAAGAAAGAAAGAAAGAAAGAAAGAAAGAAAGAAAGAAAGAAAGAAAGAAAGAAAGAAAGAAAGAAAGAAAGAAAGAAAGAAAGAAAGAAAGAAAGAAAGAAAGAGGGAAAGAAAGAAAGAAAGAAAGAAAAGAGGGAAAGAAAGAAAGAAAGAAAGAGGGAAAGAAAGAAAGAAAGAAAGAAAGAAAGAAAGAAAGAAAGAAAGAAGAAAGAAAGAAAGAAAGAAAGAAAGAAAGAAAGAAAGAAAGAAAGAAAGAAAGAAAGAAAGAAAGAAAGAAAGGAAGAAAGAAAGAAAGAAAGGAAGAAAGAAAAGAAAGAAAGAAAGAAGAAAGAAAGAAAGAAAGAAAGAAAGAAAGAAGAAAGGAAGAAAGAAAGGAAAGAAAGAAAGAAAGAAAGAAAGAAAGAAAGAAAGAAAGAAAGAAAGAAAGAAAGAAAGAAAGAAAGAAAGAAAGAAAGAAGGAAAGAAAGAAAGAAAGAAAGAAAGAAAGAAAGAAAGAAAGAAAGGAAGAAAGAAAGGAAGAAAGAAAGAAAGGAAGAAAGAAAGGA
The DNA here is from genome assembly GCF_949628215.1 of Phalacrocorax aristotelis. Classification (NCBI taxonomy): domain Eukaryota; kingdom Metazoa; phylum Chordata; class Aves; order Suliformes; family Phalacrocoracidae; genus Phalacrocorax; species Phalacrocorax aristotelis. The sequence continues at coordinate 9,290,288 of NC_134278.1, forward strand.
AGAAAGGAAGAAAGAAAGGAAGAAAGAAAGGAAGAAAGAAAGGAAGAAAGAAAGAAAGAAGAAAGAAAGAAAGAAAGAAAGAAAGAAAGAAAGAAAGAAGAAAGAAAGAAAGAAAGAAAGAAAGAAAGAAAGAGGGAAAGAAAGAAAGAAAGAAAGAAAGAAAGAAAGAAAGAAAGAAAGAAAGAAAGAAAGAAGAAAGAAAGAAAGAAGAAAGAAAGAAAGAAAGAAAGAAAAGAAAGAAAGAAAGAAAGAAAGAAAGAGAGAAAGAAAGAAAGGAAGAAAGAAAGAGAAGAAAGAAAGAGAGGAAGAAAGAAAGGAAGAAAGAAAGAAAGAAAGAAAGAAAGAAAGAAAGAAAGAAAGAAAGAAAGAAAGAAAGAAAGAAAGAAAGAAAAAAAGAAAGAAAGAAAGAAAGAAAGAAAGAAAGAAAGAAGAAAGAAGAAAGAAAGAAAGAAAGAAAGAAAGAAAGAAAGAAAGAAAGAAGAAAGAGGGAAAGAAAGAAAGAGATTCAGGAAAAAACCAAACAAAAATATAGAGGGAAAGATCAGGGGGATGCGTAAAATCTTACAAAACCACACAGTAACAGGGGAAATAAATAGGTGACAAGCATGTGTGCACACACACGCTCACACTCACAGATCTTTTCTTGGGTTAATAGTGGTGTACAGATGCATCTAATATTTCTGGTAAACAGTTACTCACTACCAACTCTCTTTCTCTAAACTTATAACTTCTTTCCAAAATCAACAGGGCATCAGGCAGCTGTCCTGTCTGGTTGTTCAGGTTTAGCCATAGGCTGCAAATCAGACACTTCTAAAAAAAATAAATAACCCTTTTAATTTATTTTAGCTCTGAAATTTTATTCTGATTTAGGTGTGTTTTTCTCACCTCATCAGGCTTCTGCATTTATGTCCTTAGCCTGTCCTTAGTTCACATTGCTGTCTTGCTCACTGTTATACTTTGTTGAGCTCATGAACAGCATTGCCACTGACATACAGCAGAGTCCGACAGCTTATATTTCCTGCTGACTCATGTGCGAGGATTTACTACCTTGAGATCAAATGAAACCAAGACAGAAGCCAATCCAGGATTTGCTTCACAAAATCCCAGACTTGCTTCTTCGGCCTTAGTTTACACTCACTTTGGGACAAAGAGTATGTCTGTTTCTGCCACAGGAAAACGACGTTTGTATGATATACATACTAAAAATAATATTTGTTGTAGTTTTTTAAATGGAGAAACAGAAACTGCAGTGCAGAATCCCAGGAGATCCAAATGAAATTTTCAAACTGCAAGTAAAAATATAAATAAACACTTCCCCCTGATTTTAGGGTAAAACAGCTCCTTTTTTAAAGAAAAAAAAAAGAACTCCATAAAAACCTGAGATACAGTAATGATAAAAAAGAAAAAGAAAGAAGAGCAAAATATTTTTACATTAATGAAAAATCCCTCAAAACCTGAACGCAGACCCTCTGTCTATTTTTAAACCAGCTCTGAAGTTTCATAGGTCTTAAAAAGAAAACTGTGACCATTTTAGTCTAACAACCTTCAAAATTTTAAACCATTAATTTAGCTTCATAATTCCTGCATCAGGCCTAATAACCTGAAGATGAACTAAACTATATCTCATAGAGAAATATTGACCTTTTTTTGCAGGATTTCCAGGGACAGGCAGTCCATAACAGCATATGATTTGACAGTTACTTATCCAAATCGTTAAAAATGAGCACCTTTATTTCCGCTTTGAATTTCCTGCTCTCCATCTTCCAGTACCTGGTTCTTGTTATGCCTCTGTGTGAGATTAAACCTCTCAGCTAGATTTGGAAGTAGTCTTCTCCTGTAAAGCTTCTCCTCGTTTTGATATACATGACTATGTCTGTAAATATCTTCTCTAGCACCAAAAACTGATGAAATATGATATAGCTTGAAGGCAAACCCAGATGTCTCAGTGACAACTTTTCATAATGCCTCTAGCTGAAGACAATAATGCAATTAAAAAAAAAGGGAGAAAATAAATGTAAAAAGTTACCCAAGAGTAAAAAAAAATGGAAAGAAACTTTGAAGCACATCCGAAAAAAGGAAAATACCCTTAACCCCTCAAACACATGCATATAGACTCACTCCAAGGTCCCTTCTTTCCACCCTGGCTGTCCCTTGCTGCCAGGATGCCATCTCCCTGTGGTATCCTAGGGGATGCTCAGCCCAGACTGTGCAGGGCGATGATGCCATGGGGCAACTTCTGGCAGCACCAAACTGGATTCAGACTGCTGCCTCTCTTGCTCTGAGGTTGCTCCCTACTATTTAAAAAAATTATGCTATTTTAGTGTTCCTTTTCAGCACGACGCCCCTGTTTCAAAAGTAACATTGAAATCACCCTCTGATGGTTTAGTCCAGCTGATGCTTTCGTATATTCATCTTAACTGGGGTTGTTGTTCAGGCCATTTGCCAAGGATGTTTGATTGCAGGTGGGGAGCAGGCACCTGTATGCAGCCAAGTGTCATCTTCAGCCCAGCTAAGCACAGGTGGTCTATAGGCCTTTAGCCATGTTAAAATACAGTTACAGTAGACATGAGACCATGCTTTAGGTGTGCCTGCTCAAACAGGGGGGTTGGATGAGATGATCTCTAGAGGTCCCTTCCAACCCCCACTGTTCTGTGATTCTGTGATTCTGTGATTCTGTGATTCTCTGATATGTATAGAGAATACTGATACATAGTCAAAGGGCATTAGTGGAGTACAGTTAGGAGAGGATTTGGATTCCCTAATATCCCCAAAATTTAGTTGTTTGGGTCTAGGCAAGGCACATTTTATAGTTAATGGAGGGGAATCCACATTACTGGAAGCTGATTGATCTCAATTCTCTAAGAAAGCCATTTCTTTCTATCGACACTGAAAGAAACCTCTACTGACGTGCTTTCATTTTGATCAAAAACTGTTAAATATCTGAATTACAGAAGGGTACTACAAGCTTGTTAGTAAAGGTATTGAGATCTGTCTCCTGTTTGCTTCCTTTTCATCACCCGTTTTGTTAGCATTCCTTTTTCAGTCATTCTCATGTTTTCTAGATCTTTTGAAAGAAATACACTCAAAAGCAGGCAAATGAGAGGGATTAGTAGGTTCAATCATGAAATAGGAATGTCCTTGGATAGAAAATTTATCAAGGAAAAAAGGAAAGATGCAACATAGTAGGTAAGTATTTATCCTAGGGTCACTGAACTGAAAAAGAGAGTGAAGTTTTTTGCTAGGAATAGCAGGCACTGTCTCAGAACACCGTAGATCAGAACTAGGAGAGGGGTCATAGCACTTCCCCATTACCAGTTATAGATTTGCAGGGTATGACATCTTCTGTTCATTTTTCAAGGAAATTTTCCAATCTCTAATGAAAGGGTGACTCTTTATGTCTAAGCATCCACATTGCATTCCATCAGATATTTTGCATATAATCAATGTTTAGAATCAGGTTGAAATATGTTTTGTACACCCGAGAGGCCCTTTTTTCATATCTATCTAAGCAGTCTTTATCTCAAACCATGTGGTTAAACTCTGGCTTGAACTGAGACGCCAGCCAAACAGGGAACAGTAGCATATAAGGGATTTACACTCAGGAGAACAGCCTGCTTCAATTCTAATTGCAAGATACACAGAGTGTTTCCGACAGCTTGGGTACCACACAACCATCAAATGCAGTTCCCCCCACCCCCCCACCCCCTGCCTCTGGCTTATGAAAATGTTCATCATAACAAAACACAACACCCTGCTTTCACTTGTTTTATGAGACATTTAGAGACTTGGAAAAGTGTTCGTTCCTACTTTATAGGAAAGCACTGCAAAGCAGCAGGCTAAAACAGAGCCCACTCTGAACAGGCAGAGAAATTTACAGCCTTTTCTCTTGGGGAGTGGATGGAAAGGATCACTACCGCTCCTTTCACTTCCTCCAGAATAGTGGAGATGGGCTATGCAAACAGAGGTGCCTCCCCTGGAATGTCTGAAGGATACAGACATCTAACCTGGAGAATGTCTTCTGTTATTTTACCTGCCTGGAGCTGTCCCAACCCTCAAGAAGTCCAGAGGCTTCCCCTGAATAACTGATTATTTATTGTCTTGGACACCACACCTCTGGAGGACACCTACTATTCCCCCAAATCAATAAATTCAAAACCCAACAATCTACTGTTCATGGTGGATTGTAATGCTAGCTTATCTTGACTTAGTTTATGGACTATCATAGCTGTTTTACAACAGCAGAACATGTAGCTGAACATGTAGCTGAAAAAGTAGCCTCACATTCACAGGTCCTGGTCCTAGGGGACTTCAGCCACCCTGATATTTGCTGGAAAAGCAACACTGCGAGGCATGGATGATCCAGGAGGTTCCTGCAGAGCATCAGGTATAACTTTTTGATGCAAATGGTGCAGGAGCCAACAAGGCAAGATGTGTTGCTCAACCTTATACTAACAAACAAGGAACGGCTGGTTGGGGATGTGAGACTTGGGGGTAGCCTTGGCTGCAGTCACCAAAGAGATCATGGAGTTCAGGATCCTGCATGGTAGAATAAGATTAATAAGAATAAGAATAATAAGAATAAAATTACAACCTTGGACTTCAGGAGAGCCAGCTTTGGCCTCTTCAAAGAACTGCTTGGAGGTATCGAATCCCACGAGGTAGGGCTCGAGAAAGCAGGGGGCCAAAGAGAGCTAGTCAATATTTAAGGACCACTTCCTCCAAACTCAAGATTGGTGCATCCCTGTGAGGAAGAAGTCAAGCAGAGGAGCCAGGAGACCCACATGGATGACCAAACTGCTTCTACAGAAACTCAAATGGAAGAGTGAGGTTTACAGTATGTGGAAAAAAGGACTGGCCACTAGGGAGGAATATAGGAATGTTGTCAGGGTATGCAGAGATGCAACAAAGAAGGCCAGGGACCACTTGGAATTCAGTCTGGCAAGAGATGTCAACGATAACAAGAAGGGCTTCTTTAAATACATCAGCAGTAAAAGGAAGACTGGGGATACAGTGGGCCCACTGCTGAACAAGGTAGGGGCCCTTCTGATGCAGGATGTAGAGAAGGAGGAGTTCCTGAATGCCGCCTTTGCTTCACGCTTTATTGCTAAGGCTGGCCCTCAGGCATCCCAGCTCCCAGAGGTGAGAGGGAAAATCTAGAGAAAGGAAGAATTCCTCTTGGCTGAGGAGGATTGGGTCAGAGATCACCTAGGCAAACTGGATCCTTGCAAATCCATGGGCCCCCATGGGATGCACCCGCAAGTGCTGAGGGAGCTGGTGGATGTTCTTGCTAAGCCACTCATCATCATCTTTGAGAGGTCATGGAGGACAGGAGAGGTGCCTAAGGACTGGAGGAAAGCAAATGTCACTCCAATCTTCAGAAAGGGAAGAAGGAGTACCGGGAAACTATAGGCCAGTCAACCTTACCTCCATCCCTGGAAAGGTGATGGAGTGTTTCATCCTGGAGGTCATCTTCAGGCGTGTAGGAGAAAAGAATGTTATCAGAAACAGTCAACATGGATTCATCAAGGGAAGATCATGCTTGACCAACCTGATAGCCTTCTATGGTGGTGTGACTGGCTGGGTCAATGAAGGAAGAGCAGTGGCTGTTGTTTATCTTGACTTCAGTAAGGCATTCGACACTGTCTCCCATAGCATCCTCACAGGCAAGCTAAGGAAGTGTGGGTTGAATGAGAGGACAGTGAGGTGGGCAGAGAACTGGCTCAACAACAGAGCTCAGAGGGTCGTGATCAGTGGAGCAGAGTCTGGATGGAGGCCTGTCACTAGTGGTGTTCCCCAGGGGTCTGTGCTGGGTCCAGTCCTGTTCTACATATTCATCAACGAACTGGATGAAGGGACAGAGCGTAACCTCAGCCAGTTCCCTGATGATACCAAGCTGGGAGGAGTGGCTGTTAAACCTGAAGGCTGTGCTGCCATCCAACGACACCTGGACAGGCTGGAGAGCTGGGCCAAGGGGAACCTGATGAAATTCTGCAAGAGCAGGGGCAAGGTCCTGCACGTGGGGAGGAACAACCCCACGCACCAGTACAGGCTGGTACAGGGCTGAACTACTGGAAAGCAGCTCTGTTGAGAAGGACCTGGGAGTGCTGGTGGGCAGCAAGGTGACCATGAGCCAGCAATGTGCCCTTGTGGCCAAGAAGGCCAACAATATCCTGGGATGCATAAAAAGGAGTGTGGCCAGCAGATCAAGAGGGGTTATCTTCCCCCTCTACTCTGCCCTAGTGAGGCCACATTTGGAGTGCTGTGTCCAGTCTTGGGCTCCCCAGTTTAAGAAGGATGTGGAACTGCTTGAGCAAGTCCCACGGAGAGCTACCAAGACGATGAGGGGACTGGAGCATCTCCCTTATGAGGTAAGGCTGAGAGACTTGGCTTTGTTCAGCCTGGAGAAGACTGAGGGGGGATCTCATCGATACTCTAAATATCTCAAGGATGAGTGTCAAGAGGACAGGGCTGGACCTTTTCCGTGGTGCCCAATGACAGGCCAAGGGGCAATGGGCACAAGCTGGAACACAGGAAGTTCCACTTAAATATGAGGAAAACCTTCTATCCTGTGTGGGTGCCAGAGCAGTGGCACAGGCTGTCCAGGGAGGCTGTGGAGTCCCTTCCCTGGAGATATTCACACCCCTCCTGGACGCGTTCCTGTGCCCCCTGCTCTGGGTGTGCCTGCTCAAGCAGGGGGGTTGGATGAGATGATCTCCAGAGGTCCCTTCCAACCACTACCATTCTGTGATTCTGTGAACATCTAAGATCATAGGAACTGAATTCTGCGGGGCAGCTTCTCCCTCAGATAGAATTATTTTCTCTTGAAAATACTCTCTCTTGAATCAACCATTCCTACTACTTTTTTTTAGCAGTGTGTGTCACATGGAGTGATGGTGGCATCCTCAATAACAGATCTGGGTAGGGAGTACGGTTCATTTTTCTTCTTCCTATTTAGTAGACAGGTTGTAAAGTGTCAAAAGGCATGTATTTTGCTAAGCAATTGCTACTTTAGAAAGACAAGAGCTTTTGTGTAAAAAGAGGGGACTGAAGAAGCTAAAAGCCCTGTAACTGCATCTTACATATGCTTCAGGTATGGTTTTATAACAGACTATTAGCAGCTTTGGAAGAAAAAAGTGTATAAACACTTAGTTTATGTCTTATAATGGAGGCTGAGAAATTTTTGCCACCTTCAGAAAAGCATCTTTCTCTTTAGAATGGATGAATTTGTTTCTTCTTAAACTGCCTAATGAGATGAACGAATATCACACAACAATAATTTCTTCTAATTATAGGAAGTCTAGAATAAATTAAAGCAGAGAAATATCTATTTTTCTTTTCTGTACAGCAGCATGTTCAGTGTTCATCAACATTGCCCCTAAGGCAGAAACGGAGTCATGCATGATCAATTTATCTTACAAGTCTTCCAAAATAGTTCCCTGTCTCCATTTACCACTTTCAAGGTTTGTTCTAATCTGCCATTTCAGACAAGATTTAGAGCTTCCACACTTTGATTCTTTGGATGAACAAGCATTAAAGTTTTCATTGCTTGTTTGTAATGAGGCAAGTTGTAGCTCTAATTATGTAACCAATTTTCTGCAGTTAACTCTTGAAAAGAACAACTGTTGTCCAGTCAGGGGTTCATTTTTTTGTTTATGAGGTCTGTAGTCAATGCAGACAGTGTAAGTTAAAAGCGAATGTGATCTGGGTGATCTGGGTGCCTAAAAGAGACATGGCTTTGAAAAATCCAATGATAATCACTGAATGACTGGAAAAACAGACACAGATAACAGTGACTGCATAAGGCTAAGGTAAGGAAATCCAAATCTCTCTGTGTGTTTTTCTTTGCATTAATGCTGTTCTGAGATCAGAGGGATTTCATTAAAAGAGTAAAACTAGTTAAGATCTAGCCTCTGAGTAATGCATCAATCAGTTTTAAGGAAAAAGAGACCTTTGTGATCACCTGAATTTATACAGATGGCAGAAATACACACTTCACTTTTTATTAAAACTAATAACTTAGTATCAAGTTCATAACTTCCAAGAAGATACCTTGTCTTCTTCAAAGGACTACTAAATATGGAAAATTCATTGGTAAAGTTCCACAGTTTTTAATTCTCCTATGATTAAAAATGATCAACTTTTCTTTGATTGTTGCTTGCTTCAGCCTCCAGACTTGGGATTTTCTTCTGTCTTTAATGATACAGCATTAAAAGGACATGCATATTTCTGATATCTTCTTGTGTCAGTATTCTTATGTCAGGATCCAATTGTTTCTCTACATTCTCTTTCACCAAATAAATTTAGACTGGAATTTTTCATTCTCATTAGAATAGTATTTTTCAGGTTCTGGGGAGAATTTTGGACCAAAGAAAGCAGGTGGCAGGTGCTGGTACTTCTTCGGATCATTATTGTGTCCAGTTTGTTATCTCCATACACTAGTCATGACTTTTTAGGATATCACTATTCTTTCAAGGTGTGGCCCCACAGTTCACATGTGCAGTCCTCACTTTTCAGTCCTAGGTGGATTATGATTTGCTGTAATACAGTACAGATTGTTTGACCACAGCAGACCTGTAAGATTATTGACTCAGTACTGATGGCTGAATATTATGATTAGTCAATCCTCAGCTCTTTATATTATCAACAAACCTTTTTGCAGTGGTATTTTCTTCCAGTTCATTGATAAAACCTATCTATGAACAATGTGTTAAAAGCACCGCAAATAATTTGTGATATCTCACTTAGTGTGCCAGGCATATACGTGCGTGTTTCTGTGTCTGTGAGTGCCTTCCCTCATACATTATTTTACTGTTGCTCTTTGAGTTTAGATGTACAGAATCAAGTGCTTTGTTAAAGTACTGCGCAATGTGTAATGGGCTTGTTGTCTTGTGGAAAAAAACAACAGCAAAGTTTGTTTTGCTACCAGTTAAGAGATACTCTTCTTTAATTCAAGTGATTGAATGGTGGTAAATTTTCCAATGCTGCAAGTGAAAGGCTTTTGGAGCATCTTTGGGACATCCTTGAGGGTACAGGAAAGGAATAAAAGATTTCAGAGACCAGTACAATTGCTTACATTGCTTCTGCTTGTTGGCAGCTTAACGCTGTAAACATGAAAGCCACTCTTGCATCTTTACAGAGTTCCAGTGTGCTTCAGAAATTCTTCCCTGAGACAGCCAAAGAAAATAAAATACATTCTAGCCCAAAATAAAACTCACACTTACACATTGGTGTTATTTCTTCCTTCTCATTGAATCATTGAGGCTTCATAGACAACTCTTTTACTGACAGAAAGAGTTTGGCCTTTTGAATTGAGAGAGTTGTGACTCACATTTTAAAATCCAGAGCATCTTTGCTCTTGCCTTAGACATGCTGTGGGCCAAAACAACAGGTATGCATGAGAAATTTAATCCCAAGGAAAAAAAAAAAAAAAACAAAAGGAAACATTGGAGATTTGGAGTATAGTTTATTGTGGAAGAGTTTGGCAACTTTGTGTATGGAATTTTCATCTGATTGTGAATTTTCTGGAAGTAAGCATAGGAAAAAAATGATAAAATATTATTTCTATGTTAGTCTAGAAAGATGTTTATTAATACTGTGGTGGGTTGACCCTGGCTGGATGCCAGGTGCCCACCAAAGCTGCTCTATCACTCCCCTTCCTCAGCTGGGCAGGGGAGAAAGAATATAACAAAAGGCTTGTGGGTCGAGATGAAGACAGGGAGAGACCACTCAGCAATTACCGTCATGGGCAAAACAGACTCCACTTGAGGAAATTAGTTTAATTTATTACCAATCAAAATCAGACTAGGAAAATGAGAAATAAAAACTAACTCTTAAAAACACCTTCCCCCCACCCCTCCCTTCCCAGGCTCAATTTTACTCCCAATTTCTCTACCTCCTCCCTTGCAGTGGCATAAGAAGATGAAGAATGGGGGTCGGGGTCAGTTCCTCACACATTGTCTCTGCCGCTTCTTCCTCCTCAGGAGGAGGACTCCTCACACTCTTCCCCTGCCCCAGCGTGGGGTCACTCCCACAGATACAGCCCTCCATGAAATTCTCCAACATGAGTCCTTCCCATGGGCTGCAGTTCTTCACAAACTGCTCCGGCGTGGGTCCCACATGGGGTGCAGCCCTTCAGGAACAGGCTGCTCCAGCGTGGGTCCCCCACGGGGTCACAAGTCCTCACAGCAAAGCTGCGCCAGTGTGGGCTCCTCTCTCCACAGGTCCTGCCAGGAGCCTGCTCCAGCGTGGGCTCCTCTCCCTCCACAGGTCCTGCCAGGACCCCATAGAGTCACAGCCCCCTTCGAGCACATCTACCTGCTGCGGTGTGGGGCCCTCCACGGGCTGCAGGTGGACATCTGCTGCACTGTTAACCTCCACGGGCTGCAGGGGACAGCCTGTCTCACCATGGCCTTTATCACAGGCTGCAGGGGGATCTCTGCTCTGGCACCTGGAGCACCTCCTCCTCCTCTTCTTCACTGACCTTGGTGTCTGCAGAATTTTCTTTCTCACATATTCTCACTCCTTTCTCTGGATGCAGTTGTGCAGGGTATTTTTTTCCCCCCCTTCTTAAGTATGTGATCCCAGAGGTGCTACCACCAACACTGATGGGCTCGGCCTTGGCCAGCGGCAGATCCATCTTGGAGCTGGCTGGCATTAGCTCTTTCGGACATGCAGGAAGTTTCTAGCAGTTTCTCACAGAAGCCAACCCTGTAGCCCCCCTGCTGCCAAAACCTTGTCATGCACACCCAATACAAATACATAGAAAGCTGCACTCATTTAAGCACACTTGATCAGAACAACGAAGCCGGAAAGATAGAGGCCTAAAGTGCCCTCTGAATAAAATATAGGCACTTTTATTTAGGAAGGTGAGCCAACTGATTCATCACTGCAGCTCTTGGGGTGTCTCCACTGGGAGTTTCTTCCTCAGATTTCTGGGATTCAGAAAAAAGACATCCGTACAATAATTTTTCCTATGCTCATTGGACTACCCCAAATTCAACTGAGAATATGGAGGTGGTGTTACAATATGCCTTGTTATAATAGCCTAACTGTTCATGTAGTCTTCAGGGAACTGGGAATCTTAAGATTCAAATATTTGGTTCTAGATTATGTCTAACGTTTTCTAAGGAATGTTTTAATACCCTTGAGACTATAAAAGCAGGCTTTTTGTCAGCCTTCTTTTATAATCTTCTGATTTTTATTTCTTGCCTGCAAAGTGTCCCCTCTCCTGCTAGAGAGCCAGATTGGTTTTCCCTCAGTATTTGCCACAATGACACCACTGTCCTGGGCTTTGGAAATAGAGGGTTCAGAATGCCTCCAACATCAAGGCCTCCCCCTTCCTGTGCAGGTGTTTTTTGCCCATAAGCCCCAATGACCAAGCCAAAGGGATTTCCTTGTGAATTTTCTTCCCAGGTCCCTTTCAGAGAACAGTAGGCTTGAGCTGTATTTCACAGAGGTGACTTGTGGCAGCCTCCATGCTTACGTTCAAGTTAGAGGAAGAATTTCAGACATCCTTTTGCTTGACAACCCCTAGCATTGCCAGCTCTGAGCTGCTGTTCATTGTGGCTCTGAGTATAGGAGCTAAACCCGCCATCACGCATAGAAAAGAGACTTGCCTCCGCAGAGCCAGCTCTGTCGCAAGACATGAAAGTTTTAACTCTTAGGCTTAGGACAGCAAATATGTCCATTTGCTGGATCTGGGCCATGCCTCTTAAATTTCCAGAAAACAAACAGTGGTGAAATAGGATGAATCTCTGGAAATCATTGACTGCTGCAAAAAGTAAGTCCGAAAGCAGGAATGCGAGGCATATAGGCAAGTTGGCCCAAACTCACTGCTGGCATCTGTGAGTGCAACTTTTCAATATGGTCGTGCCTGTTTATACCACTGGCGTATTTATCCTGCTCTATGCATTGAATGGTAGCACATGGAATAGCATTTAGAATAGAGTTAAGACATTTTCAGCTCTCCCCTGATGACTTCCTTGATGTTGAAGCTGCTGTAAAGACTATTACTATGTCATGTTCCTAGATACTGTATTTTATTTACTGGTACTGAATGGTTGTCTATGTCAGCTCAAGTTACAAAAACAAGTGGGATCTTTTCTGGCAGATTTTCAGGATACAGTCTCTGATGGATGTAAAGTGCTAAACCACAAAGAGCATATGAAATGGTGAATGTGAAATGTGAATTCTCACTTTTTCTTTATGAGGAATGGTTTTCTCCCCACAGAAACCTTGCCATGCAAAACAGTGAATAACAAGGAAGATCCACATTTCAGTGTGCATAATGAACCACTGATCACCTGCAGCACTGGCAGGCTGCAATGGTGAGCAAGCAGTATGGTGGGGTGATTCTTTCAGAGCTGTTCACAGAAAAAAAGAAATAATGATGATTATTTATTTGTCACTGGTTCTCTTCTTTATGGAGGCTGGCTACTGGGAGAATATCCACTAGCTGGATGTCATGAGCCTGCTATGTTTTACCTGAAGCTTTTTCAGATATCTTTACAGTCTGTGTTGTGTTGGCTGCTAATATTCCTCCCAAGCAGAGTTTCTATGATACTATCTGTCCCACTGTTGAAATGAGTGCAGGTCTGCTGAGAAGGACCTGGGAGTGCTGGTGGGCAGCAAGGTGACCATGAGCCAGCAATGTGCCCTTGTGGCCAAGAAGGCCAACAATATCCTGGGATGCATAAAAAGGAGTGTGGCCAGCAGATCAAGAGGGGTTATCTTCCCCCTCTACTCTGCCCTAGTGAGGCCACATTTGGAGTGCTGTGTCCAGTCTCGGGCCCCCAGTTTAAGAAGGATGTGGAACTGCTTGAGCAAGTCCCACGGAGAGCTACCAAGACGATGAGGGGACTGGAGCATCTCCCTTATGAGGTAAGGCTGAGAGACTTGGCTTTGTTCAGCCTGGAGAAGACTGAGGGGGGATCTCATCAATACTCTAAATACCTCAAGGGTGGGTGTCAAGAAGACAGGGCTGGACCTTTTCCGTGGTGCCCAATGACAGGCCAAGGGGCAATGGGCACAAGCTGGAACACAGGAAGTTCCACTTAAATATGAGGAAAACCTTCTATCCTGTGTGGGTGCCAGAGCAGTGGCACAGGCTGTCCAGGGAGGCTGTGGAGTCCCTTCCCTGGAGATATTCACACCCCTCCTGGACGCGTTCCTGTGCCCCCTGCTCTGGGTGTGCCTGCTCAAGCAGGGGGTTGGACGGGATGATCTCCAGAGGTCCCTTCCAACCCCCACCATTCTGTGATTCTTTGAGTTACCTGCTATGGCATTACTGCTCAATACCAATAGGATATTGGTTGTGTATGCCTCATCACTGGAAGTGTTCAAGGTCAGGTAGGATGGGGTTTTAAGTAATCTGATCTGAAAGATGTCCTTGCCAAAGGCAGGGGGAGTGGACTAGGTGATTTTTAAAAGGTCCCTTCCAACCTGACCCATTCTGTGATTCTATAATATGTCTGCAAGACAAAGTTAAAAGAGGATTAAAGTGTACTATTTCTTATGATTTGTCCATATTGCTGCCTATAGCCTGTCTGCAAAACCAGCTGTAGCTAAAGTTCAAATATTCATGGTGTGTTCTGCAAGAATGGAGCTTAGTTTCTGCTGGTTGTATGCAGTCTTACCAGGATGCACTTATTCCACCCCTGTTGCTAGCGTAGAACATGTGCTGTTTTGACCTGGACTGTAGTGCCTGGATTTGCTCCTTTTTCTGTGAATTGGATAGTACACCTGAAATATATCTGTCCCCCACTGGAATGCCCCATGCTTTTGCTGCTTAAGGTATTTGTGAAATTTTGTGATACCTATGGTGGTGGGTCTGATCTTGTTACCAGGTTCGGAACAGCAATGAGCTGAAAACGTAGATATACCGAAAGACCAGCTAGAGCTTATGTGCACTTTTGGAAAGTGGAAGCTGAATAAGGCTAAATACCCCTTCTGCAAATGTACCTCATTTGTAATAGTATATCTGTGATGAATTTTGAAGAATTACAGTGGAGTTAGAAAGTGATGGCTGTTACCATTCAACAAACACATCTAAAACCTAGAAATGTTGACAGTTGATACATTGCTTTCAACCGCTGCCTTTTGGCAGCAGATCAGATTCTATATGTGAGCCACCTAAATAACACACTTTCCCAGGTGGGCATTAGCAGAACCATCTGGCAATTAGAAGTCTCCGGGCAATTAATACAACTTTGAGCTGGATTAGCTTGGAAGTTTCAAACGCTGCCATTTCTTTTTGATAGTGAGAGAGGTTTTTGGCCCTTGTGAATAAGAAAGCCATTTGATGGGGGTTAGAAAGAATTAATTGTTTATCTTCAGCCTTGTTCAGTTTTCCATGAGGTCAGTCTAAATCATCTCTCTTAGAGCGCATGTATTGAGCAAGTGTATATGCATGGCTCAAATCCAGTCAATTTTGGGGATGAATAAGTTGGCTGAGTATGCAGAGAAGATCTGTAACAAACTTGGAGCTTTATGTGGTGTGGCAGACTGAGGGTAATTTTTGACAGAGATTACCCAGTGTTGTTAATTCACAGAAACAGTTTAGCTTTTGCTGTATTTCAGCAGTGACAAAAGCTCCCACAGCCTCACCATAGGCCCTCTTGATAACTGACAAAATCTGTGTCTTCCAACTACATTATATCATTAGATGAAGTGGACAAAAACAAAACAAGTATGTTTATGACTTAGCCTGAGGAGATAATTAACTTCTGAGTGCTGAGATCCTTGATTGCATTCCTAGCATGATCTTAATTGGAAGTCTGAACTTGTAAAAGGTTGTAATGTTTGGAGGATATCTGAAATGGTTCACTGAGAAATTGTTTGTTCATAAATTTGAAAGGTAATCCAGACAAATACCTTTTCCTTTGCCTTTGTTGTAATTGTTGTGGTTGATGATGATGATAAAAATAATCTATTACAGCAGCAGCAAAGGCACCAGACTATGCAAAAAGAACATGTATCAAAAACTATTAATCCACTTCAGGGAATTTCAAAAGAAATAAGTTTTACAAAAAGGGATGAATACATACCAGATAATATTACTTTGAAATATGTATTGCTGCTTCAGAATATGGTACTTTTCTCTGCTGAACCTATTGACCCCTTATGTGTCCTCAGCGAGAATTTTAATGATCTAACTAGTTTGCATGGAACTATATCATGTTGTGCATGCACCATGGTAGGTTGTTAGTGTAAGATGAAAATGCAGTTCTGTTCTGCTGGTTTATCCTGCTGTTAGATGTGGGAGGCCCTGGACAGAGATGAAGTTAGCTCAAGAAACTGAAATGATGACCTTATGGTTGGGCAATTACATTTTTGACACTTTAGAACCAGCTGTAAGTCTTTCTGCTGACCTGCTGGACTAGGTGAATCCTGTTAGGTACTGGCATTGACAACAGGGCTACATGTTACAGCGTATTTCCATGCAGGGACACTAAAGCTGGTAAGGACACCAGCAGTAAAGCTGCTGTGACATGGTGTTCCAGTCACAGAAAGACTAATTAGCTCTACTGAGACACAGACTGTAACGGCCTGGTATAACCCAGTATTGCTTCCCATACATGTGCTAGACTGTACATTGCGCTATGTTGATCTATCCTTAGAAGACTGTAAGATGTATGAAACAGCAAATTAGGAGAAATAACAAGCCATGTCTTCAAGATAACTGCAATAGCAAAAAAAGTTCCAGAAAGAAACCAGTCAGAAACTCTTTAGTTATGCTGCTTTTCTGAGCCCAGCAGAAATCTCTGCCCTTTACCTGTCCCAGTTATAGGCACCTGGAAACCAAGTGCGGGAATCCCAGCTTTCTGTATGATCAGAGAGGACCCATCCTTTGTTCTGGCCAAGGATGAATACATAGAGTATCAGAGGTCACGTACATCTCACCTAAATTTAATCATTCAAAGGTTGGGAATGGGTGAAGGCAGTCCTAGGTACACCGAGTACCCTCTAATGCCCTCTAATGACAGTGTTGAAAAATGGACTGCAAGTTATTTAACATGTCTAATTTAAATGTACAAGATACAGTATAAATAAGTATGTAAAAGTGTTATTGAATATATGCAGAGAACTCATGACCAGCTTAGACTAGAAAACTGACTTTGAGATGTCTGAAAGTTTGGGTAAGATTAACACAACAAAATACGACAAAGTTATTTGCTAATTCCTTGTGGTCCTAGAGGAAGAATGGCAGCAGAAATGTGGGTAAGTATTGCATTATCAGTGCCCAGGTGCCTGGGACATCAAGCCCAACACTTGACACAGCAGTCTGCCGTAAGTGTGTCTGGTCCTGTTACCTTGCAGAAAAAAAAAGATAACATTGAGCTTTCAGATGAAACAACTTAGCACCAGTGATAGACAATGAACTGGAAGGATGGAAGCTATTGGAGCAGAAAATAAACTACGGAGCTCTCAAGGGAACAAAGATGCTGTGAGTGTTAGCAAAACAATGTATTATTTTGTAGAAGTCTCCAACATGAAAAATGTGTACATTATTCTGAATGGAGCAAGTACTTATTTTCACAAGGATGTGGTACCAGGCAGGGTCCCCGCACAGATAAATGGGAAGGGACATAGTAGTAGACCTAACTGAGTTGGATTAGCTTAAATATAACTAGTGAACTGTAGTGTCAATAATGAGCAAAAATCATCCATCGTTTGTGAGGTGGTCAGTTTAACCTGTCCAAACGATTGTTTAGCTGTTATTCAGAAAACAAAGAAATTAGAGTAAAGAGGTTAGGACATGTGCAGATTAGAATAGTGGGATAAAACAACTAACTTGCAGGCAAAAGCCGAAGAACTTATTTTATAGGAAAAATGCACACAAATAAAAATACATGAAAGATACAGAAACTATCCTCTGCCCTCCATACATAGGAGATACAGAGAATACTAGATGTAAAATGTTATGGAACTATATATTCAGAGCTGTAATAGGAGTAGGGTGAGAAACATCCTTTGAGAGGGGTCTTGAATGAATATACAAGCCTAACATTCACTTGCTGCTGTGGCTGCCACCCAGGCTGATAGGGTAATGGAAATGCTGTTGGCTGGAGAACACCTCAGGGAAGGCAAAGAGGTGGAGAGACCAATGACCAAGTGGAGCTTTGGGTGCTAAAATATCTCATTCAGGCACCACTTCCATCTTCTTAATCTAATAATTTGCCCTGCAGGCTACGTGTATGCATGTTATCTAAGTACTGTACAACCTGTAATATATATATTCCTATTTACTGCATCCCTGTCTCAGTTTTTGATGAAATCTTTTAAAATTATTTATCATAAGAAAAATATTTCAGATTTCAACAACCTCTGAGAACCAAGCCACTAAAGCAGTACTCCTTGATGAAATCTTTCATCATCCTCCTCAGAAACACATGAGAAAGGAAGTGGTAGAAACAAATTCACTTCTTCCCAAATCCTCTCAATGACTGGACTGGGAGCAATAGGGACTGTCTTCGATTAGCTGTGGTTGGGGGTAGTTAATTATAGATGTGTTTTTCTCATAGACCTTGTAACTCTGAAAGGAACAGAAACTGCACCCAGTTTATGTTTGAGATATTATCCAAATACTGCAAAAGCAACAGTTTTAGTGCCTTCCTTCTTCCAGAGTTGTGTTTCATGGGTCAGTAGAAACTTCTACTAGCCTATGCTTATTGACTGTAATATCCCTGTTATTTTCCCATGAAGCTATTTTTACTCATAATTTTCAAAGAAAATGCTGAGTAGAAACTTTTCTGTACATTCAAAGTTTGGCCTTGGTTCCTAGTAGTTTAAAGCTGTGCAGTGCTCTTGAATTTTGAATTACTCTAGCTGAGGTTTTGGCTCATGGTTTCTACAATTATTTACCTTTGCTGTTTATTTCTTCAGATCATCTCTCTTTGTTAGATTCAAGGGCACAGTCTAGACTTTAAATTAAATAGCTTTGTTTCCACTGATGATATTGCGGTTTATTAAATTAATGTTTTGCTGTAGTGGATAGTATTTATACAGTTTTCTCGGAGGAAGTTAAAAATAGCTCTCTGCTCCTTAGGGTTTAAGGGGCTGCTTTTGCCTATGCTGTTAGCTTGGCTTGTTGCATTTTTTAAACACAATAAGGAAAAAATTAAATAGAAAGGGGAGAGCTGGACCTCTCCCTCTCTTGTATCTTCTTTGTAATTGAACATGAAATAAAAGCAAGTCAAACTGGCAGTTAGCATTGTGTTCTGGGTGGTGCAAAGTGCCAGCAACAGTGTTTTGCCTGCACACAATTTGTTCTTTAATAGTCCTTTTTATTTTTCACTCATAACAACAAAAGTGAACTATTAAAAATCAAATGTTGAGATGAATGGAACTAAACAAAAACATGCCGATGGCAGCAGGCAGAGTTTAACACTCTGTAACTTTTATCTCTCTGGTGTCTCTGATGGTTGACATGGCAAAAGAATTCTCACAACGCTTCTGAATCCTGATCACTTTGCTAATAACAGCAAGAGCTCCACTCTGCATCGTTTCTACTTTTGAATCCCTTGAATCTAAACACAATTCTTTGTTTACTCAGTTGATATTCACATGGCACTGCTCAACATCAAAGATCTAATAAAGAAAATGAGGAAACCCCTACGGAATCCGCAGATTATTTGGGTGCATTATTATTATTACTACTACTACTACTACTACTACTTTTTTTTCATCAGTGGTGCCATGGGAAACTAATCAAGGATCAGCATTCTGTCCTGAGATGTGGCAGACAGATCCTCAATGCTGTATAGCACCATGTAAATTAGTAGAACTGGGATGGTGTCAACCAGTTAAGTTTCTATACTTATGACAAGCCCCAGACAGTGGGGTGAGGTCCAGACAAGTAAATGGAAAATTGAGCATGTTTCTATAGGCATTAATATAGTCTTTGCTCCACGGGCTCCCTAGCCATTATCAGTCCAATCCATTGCAGGGACTTAGAGAGGAGTAATGAAGTCAGGACTCAAGAGATTTCAGATGCGCTGGTAATATTCTCAAAGGTTTTGTCAGCTTTCTCTCTGTGGGAAACAGGTGTTTTGTGAAGGCACTGAGCTGAGGCTAAAAAGATTTGCACTTCGTTCCTAGTTCATCATAGACTTCCTCTTTGATCTTGGGGAATAACCTGTTTTGCTCATGTGAAAATAGGAATGCTAATAACAAGCCTTTGCCTGCCATGTAGGTTTAGGTAATATGAACCCTTTGGGCCACGGCATTCCTGCGTCTGTGTACGAACAGAAAGGGATATGCATTCAGCTGCAATCTTCATTGACTGCTGTAACACAAACCATCATCAGGAAATGAAAATCACAGAATAACTGAATACTGTTAAAGGAGGTTTTTTTACTACTTATACCCATTCAGTCCAACAAAAGCAGAGAGTTTTGCTCCTGCATCTGGACCTCTTTTGTAAAAATAGAAGTGAAATCATCACCAAAGGTGAAAGGGATTTATAGTATGAGGTGAGCTGATGTTTTCAGGTTTCTAAGAAATCAGTTACTTTCCAGTTTTATTGAGTGCTAATGATTTCCAGGGAAATAATATGCAGCTTTGAAGGCCTGTGTTAGAGCCTTACACGTTTTTGAGAGAGAGAAAATCAGATTTTACTGTTTCGTATTGCCACTGTGCTACTATATAGACATGTAGGTATGACCCACATCCTTTACATACAGTCTTCCCTGCCTCACTTATGTTTGAGCCTTGCGTGTCTTTTTACTTGTGGAGTAAGGTTACAAGTTTTCCTACCCTTATTCACTAGAGGTCTGCCTCCATTTCTAGGTAGGGAAAGCAAATCAAAGGCTATATCTTCACTGGCAAGTTAAACAGAATCAAGCACATACCTGAGAGCTTGTATATGATCACCCACTCGTTAGCAAACTCTATGACATGGGTTCAGCCCATGTTTCGTAGTGCTGCAGCAAGCATTGCCCAGGCACAGTAAGGGTTTAGCACAGGCCAAGAACCATTCCCAATATTTATACTGGGTGTAGTCTCTTCCTTTTTGGTCAGGGTTATAAAGTTTAGTTGTATGAGGGTGGGCTGGGCCACACTATTCCTCAGTGTTAGAGAACTGACCCTAGTCTGGTTTATTTACTGGTACAGAAACAGTAAGTTTTTCTTCACTGCCTGGGAGAAAAAGCTATGAAAGGTTTGAGGTGGGGATTTGTCATCCGAGTATCTGTCACCTGATAATGAAGTCAGGTTAAACATTTGTGTAGTAGAATTGTAAAACATAAGTGTGGGAGGGACATAGGTCGACTTTGTAATCAAAATCAAGTAGAGTTAAACTGGTCTATACAGATGTTTCCTTAAGTGCTTCCAGATGTTTCTAAACGTCTTCAATGATGAAGATTGTACAGACTCCCTAAGCAATCTATTCTTGAGCTGAATTAGCCTTTGAGATGGGCATTTTTTTCTTGTAATTAACAGTTGATAATAATTTTCATTCTTCAAGTGAAGAAGAAAGTTCTTGGAGGTAGAAAGGTCAGCAGTCTATTGCCAGTCATATGTGAATCCAGGATTTCTTCGTTATTATTCTTTCTTACCATGGTAATATTTCAGAAGAATAAGGGAACTGGAAAGCAAAAAAGAGTTACAAGAAGGAATTGGAAGGATGGCAGCTTGTAATTTGTAGTAGGATCCATGTATTATATAAGATAAAAATAAAACTTGGACAAGGCTGTATTTTGGGGTCCTAGTGGCATCATAAAATACTCTTGCTTTTTGCTTTTATGGCTTATTTTGATGTCAGCAGAGCCCTGAGTTATATTTGTAGCCTTGAAATTCACAAATATCTTCTCTTTAAAGGATTTGGTTTTAAAAGGGGAACATTTGTAAGTGGTAAAAAAAAATCTCTCCATTGTGAAATATCAATTATTAGTAAGTGCTTGGATTAATTTATTGGATTTTAAGGGTAAAAGAAATGGAAATTGTTTCTTACATTAAAAATTAATATTTTACATCCAGCTGTGTCTGGCTGGGCAATAAATCAGCTCCTTACAATTACTTATTTGTCAGCCAGCATGTTAGTTCAAAAAGCTAGGGAGCTTGCCTGTGGATCCTGCTCTGCTTGAAAGGCAGAGAGAGTTCAGGTCAAATCAATTTGAGCCACAATAATTAACAACAAGACTGAAGATCCTTCCTCACCTGTGTAGTAAGCATCTGGAGTTGCTTTGTAGAATGGATCCACTTCTCAGCAGCAGCAGAAAATATTGCAAGCAGACAACACTACCTAGGAAGCTTTTTTAAATGCTTGAGAGGGTTATATATGAACCAAATACTCAGACTTACCTCTGAATAAATCTGAGTACTTCATATTTGCTAAGCAGGAAAACATTTTATCTTTTCAGCTTGTCTATTTACAGCTGAATATCACATAACCTTCAGAGGATGTATATACAGAGTCTCTCCCCACATGAGCAAATTAAACTAGGCCAGGGTAAGGTAGTGTCCCATGATCATCAAGAGAACTTAATTGTAAACATGGTACCTGGATATTTTTGTTTCCAATAATCCATACTCTTCCTGACACTGAACAACCTTAGGCGTTATCCCAGGGACCATCCTCAGTATGGACTTTGTGGACCCCTATTTTGGCAGGTAAGAAAGTTCATATATGATGGGTGCATAAGAATTTTTAGAAGCCAGGGTCAGAAAATGTGCACAAGCTCTTTTTACTACTGCAGATGTAGCCATAACATTTGAGCTGATGCCAGTATAATGAAGACCTAGTAGAAAACTACTATTTTTATGATAAGTGAGGAATAAGGCACAAAGATACACTGAAAGTGTAAAAAAAAATGGGTGTCTAATAGCTGCTGATGTAAACAAAAAGTTCCCCTCAAATATTTCTTTAGGGTATTTTGATTTGGCAAGGCAATATAAAATGTTGTTTAATTTTGATAGGACATAAGTTTTTGAAGCTTTTGCTTGGCTATCAAGATGAAAAACTAACGGTAACCACAGGTCTAGTCATACAGTATTCCTAGTGAAGAGTTCTGTCATGGCAGGGGAACTAAATCAAGTCAATCACATACCCAAGAAACATAATTAGTTGCACACCTCTTGCACATGCAATATAATATTCAATTAGAGGTAAATTAAATAACTGTGGAAATAAGGTCATTTGAACTTCCATTATATAGAGGAAACTCAGACCTTTTAAAATCACAGGAGGTGAAAGGAAAACTCAGACTTCTGGTTTCCCAGACATCCTCATGTATTAGCATCACTGCCCTTCTTCTGGACTGGGGTTCTGCTGGTGATGTGCATGGGGCATGGGCGGCTGGGGACTGAGGGAGACATAGTAGCATGATGTTGAAAGCAGGTGGTGCATTAGAAAGCATGTTTTCCACCAGCATCACAATGCTACAGAAACTCCCATGTCAACTGACCCTATGTCCTGTGTTCTGTGCATCAAGAACTTGCCTCTTACGATTGAAGTTATTGTATGCCTCAACATCCATCCCTCCCAGGCAGCTACCTGTCTCACGCACTAGGATTTCTCTAAATAATATAATATTTGGCCCATAATGAAGTTTTGCTGGTTGTATAAAACCCTATGTATTTCTGAGTGTCACTTACTGACATCATCTGATTTTGTATTTAAGTGTAGACAGAGAGTCATTTATCAAGTGTGGTGTAAAGAGAAAAAAGCTGCCTGGTGACAGCAGATCACTCCATCACCCACCTGTAAAATACAGCTAACTTAAATGCATTTGAATAATTATACATGAACTAATTAGAGACTGAGTGAATGATTTGTGGAGTTGTGGATAAATAGGACAAAACAACGTGGTTACAATAATTTGGCAGTTGTTATCTCAAGGTCCAGCAAAGTTGCACTGTTCAAATGGCAGTATTAGCAAGCAATGAAAGAACTGAGGTTGATCTAATTAAAAACTGTACACTGAGTTATAAAAAGAGTACCAGAGTAAAGCAGTGGCAGAGTCTAGATTTATTTGCCATAAACATGGAAGCAATCACAGCACAATGTTGAGGTGTCCAGCACAAGGAATTAGGATTCATAAATAAAAACAAACATCCTCTGCAAGCCTGTGTCACTTTCAGTATAAATGACAAAGCAATAGCAAGTGTGTTTCTGAACGTACTGCCGCAGACATAAAGGTCTGATTATGAAGGTGATGAAGAGGCATAGTTCTTTGAGAGCTCCTCATCAATTTACAAAGTAATATTCCACAATGGATTGGTTTGTGGGACTGAAGATGAATGACTGAATCAAAGCGAATTTCATCAGGTGCAAGGGGTGTATGCAGCGGGATCACAGCAAGCATAAACAGCAGGAGCAAGGCAGCAGCCACCACTGTGTCGTACATGCTGTGAGCGGAAAACAGGCCCCCTTGGCCATGTCTCAGAAGATTATGCCATGTGTACTTTGGCATGGCGCATTGTAAGCAGCCATAGTACAGAGAGAAAGGGAGACATCTCTGTGGTGGAAATGGTAAAGGGCACCATCCCGTTGCCTTCAGCAGACATCTGGTGATTTTCAACAATATAGCTATAATGAAGCTGTAGTTCATTGCCCATATATGGCCAGTTAAACAGATTCAAGAAGATATTAAGTTATGAGGGTTTTGTGTCTGTTTACTTTTAACTATAACTGATTGGAAACCATGTATTTAAGCCCTAGAAGTTAATTCATATTTTGCAGTTGGCTGAGAATAAAACCACACAGATAGAAAAGTAGAAAAGGACTATTTTCTTCCTGATGTAAATGTACAACTTTCATTGGCATTTTAGTGCAGCATTGTCTCCTGCACACATAATAAGACCGTGCCTAATGAGACTTTCTATAAGATGTCACTCTTTCAAATTTTGTGATCTGCTGTATTACTTCAAACTTTCAATTTCCCTACTACTGCCTCCCAACCATGCAGATAACTCAGATTTTTTTTAGACAGATACCAACTTTTCCTGCATTCTTCCTATGGTAATACTATTTCCATCTTCAGTGGGGACTGAGTAAGGTTCCTCAGGTTGGAACTGACCAGCAGTAACTTTATTAGCACTTTTATTTTGTATTCTTCTTTAGTAATAAAACCAAGTATATAATTTCACTGGGTTTTTTTTGGCTGTGATGTTGGAGGTTTCCTTTTCTCTGTTAGTCCCATAGACAATTTTTGTCAATGAACTGAACAACTGAGCCATTTATCCCAGTATCCTACAGACTTTTCCGTTGGCTCAAGAATAATTATTTCACAGTGAAGTACTTTTGGCCCCCACAGGTCCAATCATCCAAATCATCTGAACCTTGCTGATTCTGAACACTTTTTCTCATTATTTTTCTCTGCCTCCAAGGGAATAAGTCTGGCTCTAGGTCCTGGTATTTTTGTACACTTTTCACTGTACCACACAAAACACTGAGTTTTTTTTAGAGGTTCCTAACATCATCTTACATTTTTTTTAATTTGCCAGTAACTTTTCTGTTCTTCAATGATTTTCGCTGAAATGGTCCCTGTTTCATCACTATATCAGATTTTTTTTTCAAATTAGAATAAAAATGGAGCAGTCAATTTTGAGAAATTCTTTCATATATACTTTATTAAGACTTTTCTTTTGTAATTTGTCCTTTCTGGGTTGCAGAAGGTATTTACAGTTAATCAAGGTCTAAGCTGTGGGAAATTAGAGACATTAGGATTTTTCCATAAATCTTTAGATTTGACTGCCTTATAAATGGCTGGAATACCAACACTGGAAAATAATATCATTATAGTAGTTTCTTCATGTTTTGACTGTTCTCTCAGCACTAAGCACGTTTTCAGACTACATAGCTGACCTGAACAAGAGAAAACAAAGACAAAACAGGTTGGTGCTTTCTGTGCCCTCTTTAAATCTTTTGCCTGAGGCTGTGAGACAGGAAAAGTTTGAGCTTTTTCGACATGTATTAAGAGCCTGACTTCCAGTTCAACTAATTCTTCCCTCAATCCTCTCTCACAAGTGGATGATAACATGGGCTAATACTTAAGCTTTTTTTTTTACTAAGGTGAGTGGGTTTAAAGAAAGCTTAAAAATATGGTAAATTGAAATTCATGATTTTTGGAACCAGTAGAATTCCCCAAGAGGATACAGAAGTGTAAAGGAAAATAAAGTTGGAAGCTGGAGGCAAGAACAGCAGTTTTTGAGTATTTAGAGCATGAAAGAAGTTAGTTATATTTAAAGGCAGATAGAGAAAACAGTTTCTAAAGGGAAGGTAGCAGTGGGAACTAAAGGAGATATCTGTGGTAGCTGGGAAAAGATGCCTGAAGGCCATAGCAGGATGGGGCAGCTGCCTAAGTAATTATAGCTCATCTCAATAGAAGCCCTGCATTATGAAGTAAAGGAAGAAAAGATACTGACAGTGGCAAGGGGACAGTGAGACCTGAAGGACAGAAGGGCTCTATAATTCACTGACAAACTGAACATGCTCTGCTTTAATATTTGTAGCTTAGTGCAGGCAGGCTCAAAATCTTGTGTTAAGGTGACAGAGGGGACCTGAGTGAACTGGGCAGGCTGAGGTGCTCACAAGCTCTGCGGCAAGGTGTGCTAAGGGTGGATGTTCCTCATCCCCATTTTCTCCTTTAAATGCGGTTGATGTTAGGGGCTGGATATTACCTGCATTCTTGAAGCATCTTTGGCTATAAATATGAGACAGGTATTTGAAAGTATTTTTAAAGCAGTATATTTAATGATGGGGGATACCACCTGGGAGTCTAAGCGAGACTTCAAACTGCCTGAGCTAATTGAATTGCTATTATTTGAGATAATCTTATTGGGATGCTTGGAAATGAGTTTTATTCTTCATTAAAAGGACAAAGGGCTGCGTCTTTAAAGGGCAACGCTAATGTATGCACAGAGGGCAAAAAATAATGTTCTCTAAAGCTCTTTGTGGGCTCCTGCCAGTTGTGACTAATGTTAGTGCAGGTATTAGGAAAACACAGGCAAATGTGATGATGAAGAAAGAAGAATGGAGATTAAAAGAGAAGTGGTTTGAAAGCTGTACTCATCCTACTGTATGAAGAATAATATATGAAGCCTGTGTAATGAAAATGATAATGTGTTCTGTCATTTTATTTCAGATAATTAGACTGTGATCCTGGAAGATGTTTCTTCTGGCTGAAGCTCTGTATCTGGTTAGAGTCCTCCTGCATTTCCTACAGTTTCAGTCCAGAATCCTTTCCTGTTGCCTAGTTTGAGATCCAATGTGTCCAGGCCTGAGAAGGCACTGAAGCCGTGATGTTCTTACAGGACACAGTGACAAAGTCCAGGTAAGGTCGCCTGACGGTCCCCAGCATGCTGCTGGATGGACTGTTCATGCTCAGGCTCAGACCTGGAGGGAGCTGACTGGCTGTCCTGGTTTTGGCTGAGTTAATTTTCTTCATAGTAGCTAGTATGGGACTGTGTTTTGGATTTGTGCTGGAAACAGTGGTGATAATGCAGAGTTGTTTTAGTTGTTGCTAAGTAGCGCTTACACTAGTCAAGGACTTTTTCAGCTTCCCATGCTCTGCTGGGTGCACAAGAAGCTGGGAGGGGACACAGCCAGGACAGCTGACCCCAGCTGACCAAAGGGATATTCTACACCATATGACGTCATGTTCAGCATAGAAAGCTGGGGGAAGAAGAAGGAAGGGGGGGATGATCGGAGTGATGGCGTTTGTCTTCCCAAGTAACCGTTACACGCGATGGAGCCCTGTTTTCTTGGAGATGGCTGAACCCCTGCCTGCCCATGGGAAGGGGTGAATGGATTCCTTGTTTTGCTTTGCTTCTGCACGCAGCTTTTGCTTTACCTATTAAACTGTCTTCATCTCAACCCATGAGTTTCCTCACTTTTAATCTTCAAATTCTCTCCCCCATCCCACCAGGGGAGAGTGAGCGAGCGGCTGTGCGGTGCTTGGTTGCTGACTGGGGCTAAACCACGACACTGTCTTACCATGGATGGATACTCAAGCCTAGAGAAGAGGGGAAGAGGGGCTGGGTCCATTTAGAAACCACCTCTAATATCCAGCGCAGAATTACTGCATGGCAGATACTGGTAGAAAACTGCAACACTGGTATGCTTTCTTCCTTTCCTAATCCTTTCATGTTAACCGATCCGCTTTGCTTGGCTGGCTGCAGAAGAAAAAGTGAGGTAGATGCGAGATCCATACAGGAGGTCTAACTTCAAGTATTTTTCAAAATAATTCTCTATAAACAAAGAGCTGCTTTCTGTGTCTTTTGGGGGGCTGTTTTCCTCCAGATTAAAGTCAGTCAATCTGCTCATTTGTATTTTTAAATGCTTTCCAAGCATCTTCAGCAGAAGCAAACAGGATACTGTAACTCTGAGTAACCAAAGATCAGTAACTTGATTCTGGTCAAAGAAAACAACGGTACAGTGCCCTGTGATCTACAGTTGCCATCTGAACAAAGCAGCTCAGCTCACAAAAGCCAAGTGCAAATAAGGTGCAGACAAAGAATTGCTTGGTGAGTAACCATGAATAGCAAATACAGGAGTCAGCCTGTGGGAAATGCCTGAAAAGAAAAAGTGGCTACCTTTATTAACTGAAGTATTTGCTAACATGCCTTGCTTTGTTTCTCTTTCTGTCAGATGCCACATTCAGCTGTGTCTGAACTGCTGACACCAGTGAGAACTGTGGCTCTCTATCTATCTGCTAAGATCCATAGGGTATAATTTGCCTATTCAGCTTGATATAGTAGCATCTTAGACAATATATAGACAACTGGTCGTGGTAAGTGATGAATATAAGCAAGAAGAATTTCGGGCCGCAAGTTCAATATAATTAATGAAGTGTTACTAAAGCGTTTTAAGAGAAACTGGTTCCTGCATTTACAATGTGCTATAATGATTTACTTAAAAGTCTCCCTTTAGACTCAGTATACAAGTTACAAATGATGCAAAATGTTGCTGATCAGAGATATTGACAATCGCTCATTGGTATTGACATATACAAGAGTCTCCACTGGTTGCCAGTGCAATTATGAACCGACTTTAAAGACTTGCTTTTGGCCAAAGGCTAAAAGAGGACCTTATTTCTCACCTTATTTCAAAGTTTCTCCTATCTTACTCTTCAGTTGTTTCCTCCAGCAGATCAAAACAATAACAACAATAATATTAATAACGACAGCAACAACAGCAACAACAATATTAATATCCTGAAAGTTTTATGTGGTGTTCTACTTTACCTTCCATCTGACTGTTCATTCAGCTGGAACAGATGGTGATGACTTCTGAGAGATATTTCCAGTATTAACCCAGTAAAAATTATTTTCTATCAATGACATATTTGGAAATAGGCTCAGGTTTTAAATTTTTAATATGTTCTTCAAAAGAGTCTAAGTGATTGAAGAAAAAAATCTCACAGGCCCTCCCACTGAGCAGAGGGGTTCTGACTGAGTGAGCTGGATTTCTACCTACGTCCCTGTGTCCCGTGATCCTTTTGACTATGAATATCTGAAAATATCATGGGGGCCTTGAAAATAAAAGTTAGAAAGACTCAGTATCTTGGAGACATTTCTGAAATAAACAATAGAAACCAACTCTCTCCTTGGAGAAGATCCACTTAGCTAAGCCAATTTAACTCATGCCTACAATGGGTCAGAGAACGACAGTGAAAGCGGCTCTGAAATGCACTGAAGCTGAATTAGAGTATGGAAGCCTGGTTAAAAAACATTGGTCAAACTGCTGCCTTACCTCTGTGTTCTTGCCTGAACTTCAGGGCGGAACTTGCAGAGTTTTGCTGCTGAGATCTATTTCCTTTCATTTTGCATGAGTATCAAGAGCAGACTCCTATCAGCTGAGATGCATTATTCTTGACACAGCCTGAAAGAAAGCATTTGTTCCTCGAGAGTCTGTAACACAGTGCTTACGCTTCTGCTTTAGAAAGTCTGTTGCTCATTATAGAAGCGTTAAGTTTACTCTCCACTTTGGCTGCTCTCCTTCTGCAGAAAAAGATAATACATCCAACAAGTTATTTTAACGCCTATGGACTAGCAGCAATAAACAAGTCTCTGTCTCCTTGTGTTTGAAACAGCTGCTGGTGATTACCCTCCTCCCGTGGAAACAGAAACACATCTGGTGTCTGCAGAACAGCAATGAAACAGAAAGGAGAGGAGTCAAAGCAGCTGTCCCAGCTCTACACAGCTGCAGCATCCCAACAGTGCTGCTCCGCCTGAAAGCCATGTCTCACGTAAGTAGTGGGCCAGGATGGTGATTAAGAGAAAGAGGAAAATATAAAGGGGACCTTTTTTCTTGCATGTTCCCCATCATGGCTGAACCATTTGGCTTTGTCCTCAGATCAGTATGTGGGGTTCCCATTCCTCTATATTCCTCATGGTCATGTTAAAAAGATTAACTGGCCTAAATTATCATGTTTATGATCTTGGATGAAAATTTCCCTATTTGGAGAAGACAAATATCTACCATTTATGGGTTCCTCTAATGGCTTATGTTATGACCTGTAGAAACAAAGGAATTGAGAACTTTGTTTTCTGTCTGAAATATCATAATTTCAATGTTGTTCAACAGAAAACACATCAAACCAGAAGCCCAAATCCTGTAGTAGTGAAGTGAGTTTTAAAGAACTGTAAGATCAAAAAAAAAAAAAAAAGAAAGGATCAGGTTGTGTGTTGCTTCATAATTTTTTAGGTTCACATAGCAGGATTAAGGCTTGGAATGTTTGACAATGTATGAAAATAAAAGGTGAGATTCTCACATGTTGCCTTATATTGGGGCTGAGTTTCATAAGAAAAAGAAAAATACTAAATATTGTGAAAGAGTTGGCAGTATGTTTGCATACTATAGCATATGGTGGGACATGTTCATATATTTGAACTGTTTTTCCTCTTATATTTATGAATTAAAAATAAGTTTTAAAATTCCCCCTCCTTTTTTTTCCCCCCCAGAGGAAAAGGAAGGGTTAATTAAAAAAAAGAAGACTAAGCTTTGGGTTTTTCTTTCGGCAACTGGGCCTTTGATATAGAAGACACCTGCATGAAAAAAACTCTCAATGTTTCTTCAGAAATCTAATTTCTATTCCAATAGATACTTTGCTAAGAAGCCATTTTCTGTCACAAGAATGGAAGATCTGGCATAAGTTGTGCCATGTTAAAACATATTCTAGCTTGAGCCAAATTCATTAATACAAAATCAATATAAGTTGGATGTTAGAAAAGCTGCTGTAATCTGGTATTAGCTGTAGAGGTATCTAGAGGTAAGAGGTTGCTAAGAATCAGCTATCAGCCTGGTGTCAGAAGGTGACCAATGCCAGAACTGACTGGACTTTGCATCATCCTATGTATTTGTTTTCTTCACTTCTTTCCTCGCGCTTTTCCTTCCCTTTCAGCATACATTGCTTTGCCGTTGTGCAACCATTATTATTGTTGTTCTCTCTTCTATGCCTAGCTCATATTCTTTTTTCTTTTGTTTTCACTTGGGTGGTAGACAGCCTTGATTTTATTAAATTAACATTACTTCAATATGCCAAGCATGTGAGCAAGTCAGAGAAAAAGGCTCTTCTGCAGCTAATGGCAACTGGGAGGGTGGTAAGGGATATTGAGAAGATGCAAATGCAGAAAAGAGAGGAACTATTCCTGTACGATAACAGAGTCTTCGTTACATACAGCATTGAACACTGGTAATTTTCCTGCATTTTCCTATGCTTATTTGAGGTCCAAAGTGAGACTGGGTACTTAGTATGTTGCTCTACCGTACTCAACAGAATAAAGTTTTGTTTTCATCAGGTTTGACTTTGATTCCACTAGTTCTCATTTTAGTTTATACTTTCTTGTTATTAACTTTTTGCTTTCTTCATTAATGGCATGAGGCACGAGTGCCTGACAGCTACCCCTGTCTCTGCACATGCTGAGTTGGTACAGATTTATTTTATTTTTTTAAATGACTGTTTTTTTTCCAAGTGAATTGCCCAAACTCCTTCAGCTGAAATTTGATAACTGTTGAGGCTGAATGCTCGTAAAGGAAAGGAATACAGTAGACTCATATATTTTCTGAGGAATTTTTATAAGAATCACTTTTTACAAAATTTCCCAATTGATTTCCTACGTTATTACTCCTCTGGCTCCCAATAATGTTATTTAGACAGAGAAATATTCTGACAGCATATCTTCCCATTTACACTTGGCTTTCAGCACTGGCCTATAAATAAGCCGGTATAGTGTGGAAAAAAAACATACAAAGACTAAAACTTTTCCTTTATGTTGCTTAAAAAAATGCAGCTTAACTTATAGTTGTCCAACATGCATCTGCTATAATAATTTAAAAATTTTTTACTGTGCTAAACATGCAGAGGTGGACTAATTTGATTAATAAATAGGTAAAGTTAGTAAACAGGTAATTTTATAACCATGGTGCAGTCCTGATTACTATGGAATATCTCAGGGTGTTCAAGGAAAAAACTGAGTAAGCCCTGCAGCAATGGGAGCAAGCCCAGCAGACCCATTACCATGCCATGAGAGGGTTTTAGGTCAGTGAGGTGTGTGGTTTAACCCCAGCCAGCAACTATGCATCATGCAGCCGCTCGCTCACTCCCTGCCAAAGGTGGGATGGGGGAGAGAATTGGAAGATGAAAAGTGAGGAAACTTTATCAGTTGAGATGAAGACAGTTGAACAGGTAAAGCAAAAGTGATGCACACAAGCTAAGCAAAACAAGGAATTCATTCACCCCTTCCCATTGGCAGGCAGATGTTCAGCCATCTCCAGGAAAGCAGGGCTCCATCAATACATAACAGTTACTTGGGAAGACAAACACCATCACTCTGAATGTCATCACCTTCCTTCTTCTTCCCCCAGCTTTATATACTGAACATGACATCATACGGTGTGGGGTAGCCCTTTGGTCAGTTGGGGTCAGCTGTCCTGGCTGTGTCCCCTCCCAGCTCCTTGTGCACCCCCAGCCCACTTGCTGGTGGGGTGAGAGGCAAAAAAGGCCTTGTCTCTGTGTAAGCGCTGCTCAGCAATAATGAAAACATCTCTGCATTATCAGCAACACAGTTTCTGGCACAAATCCAAACCATAGCCCCCTACTAGCTACTGAAGAAAATTAATTCTACCCCAGACAAAAAAATCTTACT
The DNA here is from genome assembly GCF_949628215.1 of Phalacrocorax aristotelis. Classification (NCBI taxonomy): domain Eukaryota; kingdom Metazoa; phylum Chordata; class Aves; order Suliformes; family Phalacrocoracidae; genus Phalacrocorax; species Phalacrocorax aristotelis. The sequence continues at coordinate 9,322,376 of NC_134278.1, forward strand.
CCAGACCAACCCAAATCTAGTTAATAAGCTTAGACAAGGTTTTCAGCATGTGCTAATGTAACACGCACAATAGAACTCAGTGTGGTAGTAAAGTCTGGCCCAAATTCTGCCTGCTGTGCCTGTGGAAAGTAGTCCTATTAGCTTAAATCATAATGCATATACAGGAGGCAAATGTGTTAGTAGGCAACTAATCAGAAGAGCTCCTTCCTCCAGAGGAGGCAGAAGGTGGCAGATGCCTTGAGGGGCTGCTCTGATTAGCAGCTTGCCCCACTTCTTCCATTCAGGGCATTAGTCTCCTACTGCACCAGAGAAGATTGGAGCTAGGGCCACCTACTGGTATAAAGAAGACAAAGTTTCGATAATTGCAAGTTATCATGATGAAAAGGTCCCCTTCCACTATTTGTGCATGTCGGGCAAGTTCTAGATGTTCATTGTATACAGTGGACCCATACGCTGATTTTGAACCTGTGGTGCCTCAGTGTGAAGCCTTGTGGCATAGCAAATTTTAGTTCCAGATTTATCATCAGTGTGGAGGAAAGCTTATCTAGTCTATTACAACTATTCTTTTCTTGTCACGAATCAGAGAAGATCAAGGCAGAGAAATTGTGAACCTGGTCTAACATCCAAAGCCTTGTTTATCTGTAGTTACATAATCTTTCAGCAACAATGAAATAACATAGGCCTGCCAGCTTTAGGGAAATTAGCATATTTACATCAGTGCCAGCAAAACTCAGTATGGTCTATAATGCATGGACAATGTATTAAGAAACTCTTAAATGGAACAGTTTGCTCTGGATATTGGTATTCAACCTGTTAAACTCATGGCATATGGGGTAAAATTTCGCCAAAATTTCACTCCCTTCAGAATTTTGGTATGTTGTAGACTACCAAAAGGATGTGTCTTCTGTAGGATGCTACTAAATAAAACTAGTGAGGATCAAATCTTGTTGGCACTTATGCCTCATTGCATGGCTTAAAGGTGAATGGTAAAGCAATGGCAATCAACAGAACCTGGTGATACCTTTTTTGAGGGTTGGAGGTACTGGATGGGAAAGGTAGACTGGGGAAATTGAGAAGGGCTGTGCTGGTGAGCAAAGGAAATATCCCAGGGGCTCAGACATAAGGAACTTGTGAAGGAAAGGAGAAATGACTGACTGATGACTGAGCAACAGCAGTGAACAGTTGGTCTTGCAAAAGAAGGCATGTGTTCAAACTGAAAACAAAGATAAAGGCATTGACTGTTAAACACAGGGTTACGGTAGATATTAAGAGGTGAAATGTCTATATAAACTGATATTGATACAACAAAAAAATATATAAACTTGCCATGAGCAAATTAGTTTGGATATTAAAGCGTTCCCAACCACCAATGTGTTTCCTGAGCAGCCATCTCATAAAAGCAGTTGAAGCGAGAAACCATTTTCAGAGGGAACTTGATAACAGGATTATGTGATGAAGTTACAAGATAAGACTGGCAGGATGCAATTATCTAGATCCCTTCCAGGCCTATTCCCCTGGGATAAAAGAGGAAATCAAAAGCAGTGGCTTACAATGCACTGCAGGTGTGTATATGGCCCAGCATATAACCTCAGTTTGCCAAGGCTGGATACTAATCCAACTAATCTAAAAGTGCTATAATGATCTGTTCTCCCCATTAGCCCCTAGATAAGCATGTAGCTATTAAATGAACTGTCCAAAGATATGTGTTAATACGCAGGTGATGAATGCAGCTACTTGTCCTTCACTGCAGCATTGTCCCTACCTCCAAAACAGTCTCATGCTTAAAAGACATCAGCAAGTAAAAAATATTAAAAACTCAAGCAAGATGGCAGTGATGTTACTACAGAGAAGAAAGCATTCAGGAAAGTTTGCAGTTTCTTTGGCTTTTTCAGACTTTTGTTTGCAGATACTTATCAGCAATTCATCAACTTGTCAATTTGCCCCATAATCTCTGAGTGCTCTAGCTAAGATCTATCCTAGCACCAGCAAAACTTTCTCTCTAGTTGCTAGGTAACTCCAGTGTCTGTTCATCTGTGGTACCTGTTATCAGCTGTTCACATCTTTATTTACTTTTAATCTTGACCATAATAATGTGATATAACTGGACACAGAGCCTCCAACATTTAAGAGACTCTGCACAGTTACCAATGCTGCAGTCCATCTTCTCATCAACAAGGGCAGCCCTCCTCACAAACGTATGTGCTGTTCAACTCAAGCTAAAAGGAGGTTTCCGTTCTCATCTTTGGTTGGTTCTGTGCCTATTTTAAGACTACTTTGAATCTGTGAATAGGAACCATTCTATATGAGATTTGATCCTCTAGCAGAATGGATCACTTTGTAATGTTTAAATTCAGCCTTCTAATTCTGGGGAGGGAAATAATCAAGGAAGCACACAAATGAACAGAAACCCTTCCCCAGGAACTAGGGACCACCAACTCATCAGTATATGCTATAATAAATAGGAAAACAACATAAGTATTTTCAAAACTATTAGAAAAACCTTACCAAAACAGACTGCTTCGCACACTTCTCCTTTGGGAGTAGATGAAAAACAGAAAAAGATATGCATAGCCATGTTGCTTACTGCATTTTTAGGAATTCCAGTGAGAAAAGTGACATAAAATTATATGCAAAACAAAGGAATAGAAGATCAACTGACTCTATTTTTTTGAATTGCAGTAGCTTCTAAAACAGCTTTATTCTGTTCTTCTAACAGAAGAAAACACCTATCTCACACATGACAGTGAAACACCCTCCTCCTGAAATAACTGCTCTAACTACAAATCTAGGGACAATGTGAGGATACAACAAACAGGTGGAGCAGAAGTGCAAGGCAAGATGTAAATGACTGTGGGAGATGAAGTAGGAAATGATCAGAGTGTATCAGCTACCTAACCAAGACTGCAAGGGCTGGGGAAATCAGTTTTGACACAATTTTGCTCACGTTACTGTCTGCCAGAGGAAGGTTTAGTTGGTAGTGTCTTTTACATAGAGGGATCTATATATGTCTAGCTGTCTATATATCTGTCTTTCTATACAGACGCATTTATCAACTGAATACATACAGAACTTATTTAATTTTTTATGAAGAAAGGAGTAAGGAAGCAAACTTAGAATGCTTTCAGCTGGAAAAAAAAAAAATCCTGCAGCTGTCCAGTCACTAGCGGATGACCCTTCTTTGCTTTACTTAGAGAGTGAATGTACAATATTTGATAGACTTCCTTCACAGATTATCTTGGCAACCAGGAAAACATTATGGACTTCAGAAGGATTCATTAAAATAGTCTTAAAATCAATTAATCCACTGATCTAAATATACAAATAATAGAGAAAGATTTTACAAGTGGTTTCCTGCAATGTGTTCTGAGTGATACTAAGACACCACTCTTCAAGTGCTTCATCAATTACTTACTATAGTCAATAGGCTGAATTTCCATCATAAACAGACAGCCTTCTCTATGGAAAATGGCCAAACAAAAAGCTCTAGATAGATAAACATGCCAGGATGCTGTATATAGTCAGATCCTGTTGGCTGGTGCTCTTAGTTCTCTCTCTATAGCTTGTGATATTTAAATATCCCCAATTTCACACTACTTTACTTGGAAAGCTGTAATGTTCATAAGTTTCTCATTTAAGATGCTACACGTTAGAACACCTTGAACTTTTGTTTATGTCAAGGTCTTGAAGCTATATTCAGGACTCACAGTACATTTTAAAATTATTTCTGCACAATATTATTTCCTCTTGATGGGAAAAACTGATGTCTTGGAGAAAGTCTGTATGTTTGACCTTTAGTCCACCCATCCATGAAATTCAGGTTTGCCCTCTGACAAGGTGGTATATGTAGTATCATCTATTTTTTTATTTATGATATGTCAGAGGACTGCATGGAACATTAGATGTGAAATAGCACACAAGGTATTTTATAATCTTGAGCCATGATTTTATCAGGTGATTGAGGCCTCCCTGGAAGAAGCTATGTCCACTAAGTCTACTGGAGCTGTTCTTCAACCAATAGTTTCTTTCACCATCCATTCTTTCTTTGACTTCCCTCTACCTTATACACTGAATAAGGCTGGAAATGAGTCTGTTATAAATAAATCAACATCAAAGACACAAATATCAGAATTAAGTTGGATGAGCAATCTTAGAAATAAAGTTTCAGATTTTTGGGGTACTTGGCTTTGTATCCTTAATGTACTGTTAGTGCAGTGTTCTTTCACTCATGCACGTACTTGAACACTAATGTACATTGTAATAGAGGGCAAAGAAGACAAGGAACACCTTTGCTTGTGAAGGGATAAAACTTGGGGATCCTGGAGAAAAGTTAACTTTCTCTGTGCTTTGACTGATAGCATTAATATGCACATTGGGATTGATAAATCATATTCAGACTACCTTCTGTAGCTGCCCAAGTTAAATGTTGTTATTCCAGAAATGACAAATTTCACCTAAGCCTCCTTTTCACTGCTTTACAGAATCATGATCCCCACTGATGCTCCTTTTTCCTACATTCATTTATTTCCTGTGACCCCTTTTCAGCAAAAGTGATTGAGAATAAGTTTTTGTTTTGGGAGATAAGAGCCCCCAGAAGCTGAGAAAGGACCAGAGTTTAGCTCTCATGTGTGGTTGAATGCTTTAATCACTGAAAAATTATATGGAAGACTCTTTGTTTGGCTGATTTTGAGTTGAACTCGGTGCTCTGTATATGTACTAAAGATAATTTGTACAGGATTATGTGGGGTTTAGGTGCTTTCCAGCTGCTGGTGAGATGCATTAAAATATAGGCACCACTACAGCTCAAACTGGGAAAAGGAGTTGAGGTTTAGATGTCTTGTGAAACAGATAATCTGATATAGATGGTAAGTACCACCAGAGCCAGGGTGTCTCTGACAGCAAGTGAGCAGAACTGCTCTCTACAACTAATGTGCCTAAATTCCATTTAATGTTATTTTGATAGTGGAAGGTAAGAATAGAGACGCAAGTGATTTGTAGGAAAAAAAAACATGACAGAGGTTAGGTGCTCATTCAGAGATTGAGGCATCCAGTCCAGAAGTAGGAGAAAGAATATTCTAAGTGAGAAAATGAGATAGAGTGCATTTTTGTCTTATCAGGAAAAAAGTAATAATAAATTACTTGCACCTATACTTTTACGTTACTGAATGACATGCCTTTGGATCTGTGAAAAGGAGTGGGTTGCAGTCAGGCTAAACACAAGCTTGTAGATGTTTAATATCACAGGAAGGAAAGAAGCAAACAAGACAAATTTGGTGGCTATCTTGCCTGGTAATACCTAAAAGGAAGTGGTGCTTTCCCTTGTGTAAACTACAGCAGTGTTTGTCATACCCAGCTTCATGGAAAAGATATATCTTGTGAGCTATTAAATGCAAAAAGAGTGTCTCTGACTCATGAATTCCCTGAGCTACAAATCACTGGAGGCCAGGAGAATTTTGGGTAGGTGTTACTGCATGTGTTTTGCAGCCCTCTGGCATCTGCTATTGGTCAGCTTGAAGACCAGATACTGGGCACTGTCTGACCTGCTGTTCTTGTTCTTCTGTTCTCAAGGTAGTAGGAACCATCTAAGGGGGTGTAGTCTAAATTACTCTTCTGGACTTTACTTGCTTAAAGACATGGAATGGAATCTCCAGAAGGAGATTTATCCTAAGCACTTTGTCAAGGACAAAAGAGTAACTCTCTGGCACTGCCTGTCCTAGCCTATTGATGTGGGAAGGAAATAAATAACTAGTTTAAATTGGTCATTTAACTTCCAGGTAGATAAATTCAGGCAAAGTGATTCCTACTGCTAGTGACTGGTAAGGTTGGTTCACTGGTCTAATTTTTATCTTGCCAGAAATGAGGGAAAAAGGCTACCCAAGACTGTTTCTTCTCCCTTTAACATATAATGCTCAAATTCTCCCGCTGATGCCCTGCTACAAATCACTTTGCTTTTCTCACCCATCTTTCACAGACTTATCTTCACCAAACACACATTAGCTACTTCTGTGGGTTTATCTGCCCAGTCTCTTGAGGACCAGCATTGCACCTGTGCCCTGTTTTTTTGCATTGGCTGCCTTCTCTTTAAGTGCCTTAATGGATGTTTTATTAAAACTCTCTCTCTCCTACGTTCTGGGGAAGGGATTTGGTTTTTTAATGGCTAAGAAAAGTCTAATAAAAATACAGTACTCTTTGGGCAGAGGAGTCTCATCCAACCAGTATTTCAGGCTGCTATTGACAGTAGAATTTTGTAAATGTAGTTGGCAAAATTCCCCTTTCTTTGGGTGCAAGATGGTCTTTTTCCCTTTCGTTGCGAGTCCCAACAGGAAAGATTTTTGGGATTGAAAGGAGGATGAATAATTTTACAGGTCATATCCTTGAAGGACTCTCTGTATTTTGAACAGTAGAAAAACCCAATGAGAGTGTCATGCCATTACTTCATTGTATCTATTCACAGTTGGAGCATAATATACTTAAAGAGAAGACTTATAATGGAAATGAAGTTTGAACTTTGTGCACCACAATAAAAGATGTCATCTCATGTATTTTCTCTAAAAAGTTAATTGACCTTACATCAAATATCTTTTCTCACCAGCCACATATTTCTTCAAATGTATGTTAAAAGTTAATGAAGATTCCTAAACTCACGTTCAGTAGAAGCTGACACTTGGTTTTAAATTAAATACTCGGATATCACAGTTTTTTTCGTGATTCTGAAGTACACTTTCATACTGATATTTCTTTACAAAAATGTGCCACAACAGAAATCCATAAATGCTGGTGATCTGTCAGCTGCACTATTGAGTCTTAAACTGGTTGAAGAGAGAAAGTGGCATGCTATTGTATTTGTCTTGCAGACAGTATCTTTGCTTTGTCACTGCTTTTAACAGGTAATGTGAAAATTTTGAGTGTAGGTCTCAAATATTGACTCTTCATTATGTAATAAAATGGAATATTGGTAATATTGTTGTATCCTGGGTTTCTGAAGCTACTTGACTCAACATAATGCCCAAGTAGAATGCCTGCCCTGTGCTTATTGCACTGTATCTGCTATGATAAAACACCAAAAAATCCAAACACAAAACAGTGATGAATTTTTAGTTTGTAGCTAGCAAATGGGTAATCTGCAAGGGGAAAGGGAGGCAGAATAAATATATGCTTAGAGAAGGTACTTAATGTGGGGAGTAACCACCTGCCAGCTGTTTTGGTGAAAGCAGGTATCTTCTGGGAACTTTCTAACACATCTTTTTCAAAGCTTGAAGGTCATAAATCCATAAGGTCCTGATGTTCAGAAACACAGGATTTACTTACAGTCCATCAGCAAAGAAAGATGATGACAAATGGCACCCAAAAAGACCATCTTTTTGCTTCTTAAAATACAGCTTTATGAACTACTTCTTAAAAATATTAATTTGAAAATTTTGACCAAAAATTGGTTTAGGCAATGGGCTGTGAGCCCAGGGTGATATCTGGTTAATGTTCTGTGGGTGTTCCTTTCTTCTGTAAACTTCTTGAGATCTTATTCAGAAATCAGAAATGGATTTAGAGGGCAATACAATTGCTAGCCTTGCTCTCCTCCTCCCAAGGCTTAAGAAGCCCATTTCCACCAATGTCTTCTTGTAGGTGCTGTAAGGTCCTGACTACTTGTCAGCCCTGCATAGACCCTCGCCAGTTTCTTAACAGTCTTCTTGAATTGAGAGGCTCAAACCAGGACTAACCCTGCTGTCTACCTTCCAGCCTTCCTCTTGATCCCAAACTCAGGCTTCTGAAGCTTTCATCTAAAATCTTGGGCACAACTGCTTTTCCTTGTTTACAAGCAACACAATAAGTCGAACACTGCTGGTAGCACTGGCATATAGAAATTGCCACTGCTGCTCTTCCCTCCCCCTCTCTAGACTCAAGTTTCAGGCATTTGGCAGAGTTACACCTCAGTGTTTTTGAGGAACTCTTACTGCTGTAGTCTTTGCTCAAAAGTGTTGAGTTTATTATGTCTGATTCCTGCTACCTTTCTGGAACTCCTCCACTGGAGCTACACTACTGAGCAAGTCTGAGATTCTGTAAAGAGACACAAAACCTCTTTAGTGGCACAGAATTATTGTGTTAAGGAAAAATTCCCCTCCTTTAGTGAAGTGTGAAAATGCTTTGTCACATTGGATCTCATTAGCTTATCTTTGCTACTATGGAGTTTGCATTACTGCAAGTTTGAGCACCAGTATTTCACCTTCTGCTTTTCTCTCAGTAAAAGTGTGCTCTTCTAAGTGGGTCATCGCTCTCACCAAAACAGTCTTGGTAGCTATGCTTATACAGTGCTGGAGCTTGGAGATATTGTATATCACACAACAAGGCTGTGACCCTGTGGGAAGCCTGCGCTGGAGCAGGCTCCTGGCAGGACCTGTGGCCCTGTGGAGAGAGGAGCCCACACTGGCGCAGCTTTGCTGCGAGGACTTGTGACCCTGTGGGAAGGACCCATGCTGGAGCAGCCTGTTCCTGAAGGGCTGCACCCCATGGAAGGGACCCACGCTGGAGCAGTTTGTGAAGAATTGTAGCCTGTGGGAAGGACTCACGTTGGAGAAGTTCATGGAGGGCTGTTTCTGTGGGAGTGACCCCACGCTGGGGCAGGGGAGGAGTGTGAGGAGTCCTCCTCCTGAGGAGGAAGGAGCAGCACAGACAATGTGGTGTGAACAGACCCTGACCCCCATTCCCCATCCTCCTGCGCTGCTGGTGGGGGAAAAGAGATAGAGAAAATTGGGAGTGATTTTGAGCCTAGAAAGAAGGGAGGGGTGGGGGGAAAGTGTTTTTAAGATTTGTTTTTATTTCTTATTATCCTAGTCCTATTTGATGGATAATAAATTAAGCTATTTTTCCCCAAGTCAAGTCTGTTTTGCCCATGACAGTAACTGGTGAGTGATCTCTCCCTGTCTTCATCTCAACCCATGAGCCTTTTGTTGTATTTTCTCTCTCCTGTCCAGCTGAGGAGGGGGAGCGATAGAGCAGCTTTGGTGGGCACCTGGCGTCCAGCCAGGGTGAACCAACCACAGCAGCTAGAGAAAAAAAACAACCTTCTGATTCCCCCAAAAAAGATTTTTGAGTATGAATATATTGAGGCTATCTGTAAATAAGTAATGTCTTTGTTATGTGCATACTGTGTATATCTGTTCATGAATTTAATCAAATTTATAGGGAAAAAAACAATTTAATCAGAATACACTGTTCTCTCACTTTTCAGTGTATATTTATTAAATAGTTGCTAAGATTAATCATTAATATAGTATTATAATGAACTAAATAATCAAAGATTAAAACAAGAATGGCAATGTTTATGAGAGTGTTAATGAGGTATGCTGCATGTCAAATCTGACCTAGCTGCGTACACTCCTTTTGCTACATTTTTGTAAAATGTAACATTTTATGCTTTTAAATTTTATGCTTTTAAATTTTTTAAAAGAGTTTACATTTTAATGAAGCATAACAAAAAAAGAATGGGTCAAATATGCTCCTTAAGGTTACTCAGTTGTATTTTGTTGAGATAAATGGGTATGGGTCTCATTTCTTTGTTCATATTAATGTACCTCATATTTACACTTTAGCTCTAAGTGTTTACCTAGGTATTTTTTTATGCTTACTGAGTTCCAGCTGTTGTCAGGTGACGGATCTCACAGACAGATAAAGTTTTATTTTTTAATGGTAAATAGATGTGACATTTTACCTTGAAAAAGACCTGAAACATTTCAAAGCTTTTGAACTCATTGTTTAAGTTGCTGAAAGTCCTCAGCTACCAATCAATGGGAGGTGAGAGGGACTAGCTTAAAGCAAATGGCACTTGGAAGAATTTTGTCCTGCTATGATCATAGGTGTTAGTGTCTTAGTTCAAGTCCTGTATTTCAGAGTTACCTAGTGAACAACTAGTGAAGATTAATTGCATGTGCCAAGATCTTCAATGAAAGTTCATTGATACAGCCTCGTTGTCTTCAGTTAAGCAGAACTGTATGTACTCAGCCATACCATTTCCTATGTATTTCTTCTGCTTCTTAAAATACCTTTTGTGGTTTACCACTATATATCCTGCTTTCTAGATCTTATTCAGTAAACCATTTCCCTAAGTGCCACATCCACACATCTTCTAAACACTGCTAGGGATGGGAGCTCAACCACTTCCCTGGGCAGCCTGTTCCTTAAACGTAGGCACCTAGTGACAACCCAAAGAGCCTCTGCCTGATTTTCATCTGCCATTCCAGGTATGCACAGGTCTCCTACAAGACTTGTATCCTATCTGCCAGTTCCATGCAGATGTCTCAGATACTCTTGAAGGATTCAAATGTTTTTAGATACCCTTGTTTAAACAAGTGGATTGAACTCTATGTGAAAACTTACTGTCTGCCCTGGACTTTTTAGCTAAGATCTTTCAGTGGATAATGGACAGAAATAGTTACTGATGGTAGAGACAGCCTTATACACGTAGTCATCTCAACCAGCTACAGCCATCTCCAGTGCCAGACATGTCCATCTGAGCTGATCACTCCAGGGTCAATCAATAGATACTGAAGAGAAATTGGCATTTTTAAGAAGACATTGGTTTTAGCTACATTTTTCTGTATATATGACATGAAGCAATAAATCCCACCCTAGATACTTAACTTTTAAAAACCTTTAAAGTTAGGTGAAATTAATCCTAGATCTACTGTTTCTGAGAGAATAAACTTTCCTCTATTTGCACATATATCTCCCACCGGTTGAGCTCAGTACAGAAAAAATGCAGATTCAAGCCCCCAAATTACACTGATTACAGAATATTCACATAATGAGGTTTTAATAATACATTTACTGAATGTAAATTCTGAAGCTATAAGTAGGATGCCTGTGTTTTATGATCTGGCTTCCAGCTTTGTCTACTGGGGTGAATTTCACCTTATGGATGGAATCTTGATTATATAGCCCCACACAGCTGTAGGATAAGAATTATATAATTAATGGTGAGCACTCAAATCCTAACTTGTAGCCATGGATGCACACCCGCCATGCAGTAATGGGAGTGAATTTTCTCTTAGCATGCACGTATGGGCTAATGTGGAGCACACTGTGAATTTTTGTCTTCCCATTGGCTGTAAGAAAAGGAAGGTGGAAAAAAAGCAATGCCTTTATTGCAATTTTTGCTAGTGCTAGTCTTCATCTGCCTTCTTAATTAGTCCTGCTGTGTGGTTGAGACTCCACATAGGCTGTCACGCCACAGTGAAGACCTATATATTATAATGTAGCAATTATATTAGTTAGCCTCATACATTCCTGCATGAATGACTGGTTCTATCTTGGCATGCTGCAAGCATTTGTATTTGGCAAATATGTGGCTGCTGTTTTTAATGACTGAAACTTGTTTCAGTAGGGTTGGTCTATTCTCTTTTCTAGTCCCTCCAGGTGACACAGCCGTGAGTAGAATAGCAAAGGTGAAAGGGGACCAGTAGCTGAACTCAAATAATTTTTATAACGATGCTTTTATATATCATATACTTTCAGGATTCAAATTCATGGTGTGTGTGTGTGAGAACTATTAAAAACTGAATTAAATTTTTTAAGCTGGAGCTTTATTTCTAAAGTTCAGGTGTTGCTGGCAGGGTTATTAGGCATGCTTTTCTGGATATGTCCTCTGAACTCCTAGTGGTCTCAAATATGAATGAGTTATCAAAACATTACTATTATTTCTGATTTTCACCTACCACATTTTTGGCACTGAAATTAATAATTTATGGGTCCATTTTTGCCATTGAGGGCAGAGATTTTCTTTTTCATCTGGCATATTGTGGTATGTAATTTCAGACTCACACAGTCTCGTACTCATTGTTAAAATATTATTGTCCAGCCGCTGAGCAAATCTTTTCCATGAACTTTGGCATTCAGCTTCTAACAGCATGAGAGGATCCTCACAATTGAGTAGAGTGTGAACAGCCACTAAAGAATTACACACATCATGAATTCATAAAGCTATGCAATAAAGTTTATCAGAAACTCACTGCTAACACTTCTTTATCAAAACTGGTTAAATAAAGATTTTTATAAAAGCAATATTCTTATTGGATCAGTGAAGTCTTATTGGTTTCAGGAAGTCAGGTTTAGTCCATGTGACTGTTATTCACATGTATCCATGTATGCTAGCACAGGATTTGTGTTTTTATTTTAAATTACTTTTTCCCCAATAGGAGAAGACAATGACGAAACTAGAACATCACAAATCATCTTCCTAAAACCCAAAGGGAGGGAAGAGAGAGAGAGCTCCAGTTCATATACGTAGCAACCATGCACTGAGAGTATCTGCTTCAGAGTATTATAGGTTTCTGTCCTTTTTCATTTCTCTTTAAACTATTCATTAATTTTCTGATTCTCCAGATTCCTTGGGATTATGTGTGAAGCTCTGTTTTATTGCATCTGTAACAGTAGTCTACAAAAGGGTGAAGGCTGTCAGTTCAATGTTAAATAACATCTTGGGTTACAAATATTCTTCTCTGGTCCTGCTCCCAAATCTACACCTTCCTCTGTGCTTTTCAAGCTATTCAAGTTACAATACTCTTTTTTTCACTTGGCTGCATTCTCAGCATGCCATCCATCTATCAGAAATGAGGTCCTAATGTGACACAAAGGGGAAGATTTAATCAAATCAGCAAGATGTACACAAGCCTAAACTGCTAAATCATGTGTTCTTGTTATGTCATATTATAGGCCCCATCCTCTGTTCATCTTTAGGTATAAGAATTCATTGAATCATCTCCAAAACGAAAAAAGTAAATATGAATATGATAAAAATAACTCTATCTTTAGAAGCCTAATTTAATATCATATTTCAGTGAATTAATTTAAACAGCATTTTACAGGTGAAAATGTGTCTTTTAAAAATGCTAAAACCTGACATTTTTCCCCTTTCCTTTCTAAAATCTTCTAAATGAGATTTTTCTTTTTCTTTGGTTTAATATCTTTGGTTCAATTAGTTTCTTTATCTTAATCTTTCACTTTGGAATATCTTTTAAAAATCTATTTAATTTTAATGTTAACATATACTATTTCAGTCTGCTCCAAATTAATCTCCTGTGAATGTTCCAGTCCATGTAAAATTTCAAAACTTTTGGTTTGATTCTGAATAAAAATGACAGTTTTACAACTTTTAAAAAGTATTTCAATTTACTTTCTCATCCCACTCCTTTTTTTTTGCATGCTGTAATTAAAGGGTTACCATCTGTTCAGTGGTTTTCTTCTTCCACACTGTTTCATACTATGAGGTAGTCCAGAATGACTAGCAAGTATTAGACATCCATCTTCTGGTCATGTGTAACTGGGTGAGGTGAAATTCATCCTGTCCCTATAGGAACTGGAGAATGTCATATGCAGATGAGGGAGAAACCCGTGGTATGACAGAGCAGAAAGTGGCCAGTGGATTTGGCTTCTGTTCTCTCTTTGACAGAACTCATAGGTTTGGTTGTGTGATCCACCCAGCTTTCCAAGCCAGGGCAATTACTATCAGCATAAGGAATTTCTGTGGAACGAACAGGTTAAGCATGTTTCACTACTTCAAATATCCGCCTTGGGAGGGCTCCTGAAAAGACACAAGGATTTGTAGTAGAGCAGACCAGCAAATGACAGGCAGAACGGGGCTGTAGGAAGTTACAGAGGAGTGCTAGGCTTAGTGAAGAGTTCTCTGAAAACTTACCAAAGGACCTCTGTTTGGTTTTGTGACCTTGTGTTAAATCAGATGGTCTTGACTTGTTAATACAGATTTGCCTGAACCATACTGACAGACACCTGGGAATCCATGTGGAGACATCAGCCCTTCACACGAGGTCTCTGATTCCTCCACCAGGTAGCCACACAGTGTATTTGGTGAATGACTCTTATTTATCCCACAATGGAGACAGCAGAAGTCTCCTTCATTCCTCCAGTGTCTCTACATGTACAACATCCTTCAGGCACCTGCATTTGAACATAAAAACCACTTAGAGGAACCACTTATTTTGGTTCTTTAGCATTTCAGTGCAGTTTTTCCAAAGAAAGGAATGAACTGACTTTATATGATTTTCCGGACAAGGAGTCTTTTTGAAGGATGAAAAAAAGAGGTGGTGTTTGTGTGCATGTATGTGTGTGTGTGTTTGTGTGTGTGTATGACATACAGAAGACTGAAAGCTAAATGAATATGTATGCAGCACTGTACGGTGACATCTGATTGGTATTTCTACAGACTAATCCCAAGTGAGTGGTACAGTGTTCCATGTCATGGGTTACTGATGCACATGCTCTTCCATGGGCATAACAATTCATTTTGTTCCTACAGCTCCCATTTGCTACGTGTATGTATCAGCTGAGCATCCAGTAAAGGCTGCTATTTAAATTGCTTATTTGTTTTACTGATTAGTGGGCCTTAATGACCTAAGGACAAAGGACCCACACATTGCTCTGTATTTTCTGCTGTAATTGTATATACAAAAGCCCCGTGTTAACAAGAATCATTTCACTTCCTTTATGTAAGATGATATGCAGCATTCACTGCACAAAAAAATAATTGCTTCAGGGGCCTGATCCTGCAAATGTTGAACATTTCCTGGGATCAGTTCAGTGCTCGTCTGTTCTCTTGAGCTCCAGTGCCTAGCACCTCTCAAGAGCAGCTGGTAACACTGTTGAGGAACACTGAGCATTGCTTTCCAAAAAACAAAAGGATGGTGTTATTTACCAGATCCCTAACAATGGATGATATTGCATAATATGATATCCATTCCAACTGCTGAGAAAATTTAGGTAGGCAGAATGCAATTTCTCAAGTTGGAATTTGGCCAAGACACTGGGGATATACTCTTCTTACAAGGGCAATGACATATTTAATCCTGCCTGAAGACAACAGTCTTTTGTAATAGCTATTTCCTAACATTGTTTTTCCAACACTTTGAAAAAACTCCTCAGTAGTGCCAAAATTAAAAACAAAACCAAGATCAAAATAAAAAAGGGAAACAAAAATAAAAAATGGGGATTTATGGTTTCACAACTTGGTTATATGAATGTTTCTCACATAGCAATCAGCTAGCACTGTGTTCCCTACCTCATTGTGAGACAGCAGTTATCCAGTAGTTTGAGGCTCAGAATCTCCAGTTTGTGTGAAAACATTATATTTCCAGCATGTTTTCTTTTCTGAAATAAGTAAGAAGACAACATATAGAATTGCTTCTAATGAAATAAGAAGCTCAAGGAACAAAAATGTTTTCCAGGTATTTGGATCAAAGCAAAAAATATGATGTTCTTAAGTCAAATGTAACATTTTGGTTTCTTAATGGAAATTAAGTTTTGAATTAGTGCTGAGCAACATTTCTGAAAATGGGTTTTCATTTTTGCCTGCTGGTACAAATGGTCTAACTTGCAGTGGCTCAGCCATAGCCTGTGAGCCCCAGGTCTCTCCTTTCCAGTCTCAGACATGGCTCCAACTGGACCTGTTTTGCCTTAGGCTCGGACAGCAGCAGAAAGGCATTAATGTCACTAGAGTGGCATTGTTGTACAGTTATATCACTTCCATTCCATCTTGTATGATATTTTTGGACGCTGAAAGCACAACCAGGCCTTTTCAGGCCCCAAGGGATTAAGCAGTCACCTGTATTAGTAAAATGAAGATACACACCAAATACCTGAACGTTCTTCAGTGTTTAACTATTCAATATATCGATGTCCCCTTACAAAGGGCTGTGGGCCATAAAAAAATGCATAATGAGTTTCTGTTCTAGTTGAAAAGACAATTGGACATCTATGATGAATCGTCTCCTATAAAAAGAGAAAATACTGTAACTTTTGGATCGTTTCCAGATCAGACACAACACTGCTACTCTAAGAAAGCTGTGAACTGGAGAGGTATTTTGGGGGGGTACTGATGTGTAAATAGATCCACTGAGCATCACCCTCTGCTCTGGACTTCTCAGCATTAGAATTGCCATACGACAGAGCTCTACAAGCAGAGACAGAGAAATAAACAAAGCGCTGATACGTTGCAAGCTGCTGAGTTTATTTGGGGTGGAATTGCATCTAATGAAATCAAGCTGTGGAGCCTGTGTCCATCATCCACCTGCCTGAAGGAAACGATCTTTGTGCACTTTTTTTTTCTTTTTTTTTTTTTTTTGTTTCCCCATGAATGCTGTCTCATTAGCACCGTGGGCAAAGCCTGCAGCTGAAATTGCTTTGTGGTGTCACTTGGTTTGATTACACCATGACACTTGCAAGTGATTGGATGTGAGGAGAGATCTGATTGATATCTTGATGCCACCTCTGTTGTCATTTGATCTAGATGATGCTACTGTGGAAGTGGAATAACACTGGAGAATCTAATCAGCAGAAAGTCACAAAGTGTGAAGTCATGTGGGTTAACGCTAGATGTTCTTGTTTCTGAACGTGGACACAGGGCTCTAATGATGGACAATGAACCACACCTAGTGTCTCAGTAATACTTATCCTTTTCTGTGAGGACGAGCTTGATTTTTTCCATCACTTCACAAGCATGTAATTCAGAAGCAGCTCCAGTAAAGCAAAACAGATAATCTTTCAAGTGCTGAAGTCAGTATAAAACTATTTAAAGGAAGAAAATACAAAATCTGTAACTCAATACTGTGCCTAAAAAGTCATACATACACAGATTTACTACTTTTTGACAAGGTAAAGCTAGTGCAAAGAGATGATATTGCAGTTTTAAGTTAAACTTCACTTTTACATAAGCCATTAACTTATGTAAGCTTATCAACCTGAATTCTTTTGAACTGTTTGAACAGTGGAATTATCTTCTGTAAGAAATTCTGAAATTACTTGCTTTTCTGAACCCACTTGAAAAAATAAAAATATTAAAATTTTATTGAAAAAAATTTTAAAGCCCTTCTGACTGGAAAATCTTGGGATGAAAATGTCAGTATTTTTACCAGAGTGAATTTATTGTATTACACTGGACTTTTAAAAAAGTTACAGGCTGATTCTCCCAAAAGGAAAATAGAATTCTACTGAATCCTGTCAGAATACTACATTTTGGTAAAAGATCTGCAGGTGGCAAAAAAATATTGATCTCTGAAACTTATAATTCTCCAGCATTTTTATGAATACACACTTTTGATAATGCAAGATCCTATACTTGTTAGAAGCACTGTGCAGATATGAAATGATGCTCCTAAAACAGCTTAGCATATTATACACATATAAGTACTAATACACATATTAAGTACTAAACCATCCAATTAAAGTAATCTATTTAAAGTAACTCAGTAAACAAATGGGAATTCTGGAGAACCCATGGAAACAGATGGGTTTCTATGCTTTGTGTGTGTGTGTATGCAGATAGGTGTGTGTTTCTGTATTAATGGTGATCACTAACAGCTACAGGTATGTACATAAAATGTAACAGGAAAGGTTCTTGCACGAGTAGAGCATCACCTGCTACTTTAACAATGTCAATCTACCATTTATTTGTTTCTAAACAGATTACTAATTCTCCACAAAACTAAGAGAGATGATTTTGTTTGAATGCCTAATTATTTGGAAAGGAGGGTTATAAACAGGGAGTTGAAATGCAGGTGGAAGAAACTTGTGAGGGTTCAGAAATTTAAGGAAAATATTATTTGATACAACTCCCCCCAGAAATCTTTGCGTGACTTACAAACAATTTGTAATTGTGAAATAACCACAGAAATGGAAAAAGAAAGGAAACAGGAGCGCTCAATCCATGTACTAATCACTTCTGAACCACAGAGCACATTTCAATTTGATATTTGATGATGGGTGGATGAACAATAATGTTTTCTGGTCTAAAGAGACCAATTTTCCTTCCTAATTTTATATAGAGCACATTCTATATATTTTTGTTCTGAAGTTCACTAAGAATTCAATTATTCAAGAAACGCTTTAAATAAAGTTAAATATTCATTTATTTAGAATTCTACCGAAACAAGTGGCTATCTGCATAACCACTGTCTATGCTATTGTATGCTGGTGCATAGAAATGCATGCAGTAAATAAATATAAGAAAATCGGTTAAATCTTGTTAATATTAAGTCCCTCTAGTGTTTTCTGCTTATAGAGTAAATCAGTTTTATGGAAGTTCAGCAGGGTCTGTTCTGCTACTAGGTGCTATTACCTCCTCAGTATTGATCTTGCTTTTCTCTTTGGAGTGGTAACAATTACTGTAAAATACTAGGAATTACTTAAGCCTGAGTGTCATTTGTGTCTTTGACCGTTCATCATGAGATCCTCTTCTCTTCTCTTGGTCAGCAGGTTGCTTGAAGATTTATTTTGAATTATGTTCTCATTGAAAAATTTCATCTTGTTGATGCAACAGCACTTCCAATGATGAAGATTAGATTTATTTTCTATTTACTTTCTCAGGATATTTTTAGTGGTGAAAGATACCTCTCTTCAGCTGAGTAAAAGTTACAAGACAGTAAAGGGAATAAAAATGTATAATGGTAAGGCCTTGTATGGGTAAGAGGCCACAGAAATGCCCTGGTATTACTTCTGTGAGTGAAAAAAACCCTGCACTTAGCAGCCTGCTCAAGTCAGAAAACCTATTGAGTGCTGCACTAAGTTCTGATTTGAAAAGGCATTGATCAGACTCAGTGCTAATTCTTTCACTGTGTTTTATGGGAATGGGATAGGTTCTCTTCCCATCGAGCTGATGGTAGCTCTGCCATTGATTTCATTTGGAATAATAGCATCAGACCAAGTGTCTGTTGCAGGACAATAAAGTACAGTTTATTTAAGTGCATGAGAGGATTTTACGAGACAGTGAAGCACATGGTCCGTAGAGAGTAGAAGCAGCAAATAAACTAGACAAGTAAGACAAACAATTCCAGGCTTTGCATACTTAGTAGTACCTTTGAGCACGTTTAACTACAGGACATTATTAACATATTGAAGGAGATGGTGAATTGAAAAAAAATGTACTGACATAAGTCTGCACTGTAATCTTCCATTCAGAATAACAGAGGGTCATGAGCAATTGTACCTTAGTGCCTTGATGTGTTTATTAGGTTCTCTTTCTATAACTGTAAAATTATTAGAAGGAACCATGAGATATCATCACCATAGAGAAGAATCATTTGAATGCAAGCAATGATAGGTATTCCTTATGTTATATGCCAACAAAACTATTTCCCTGTTGTAATAGAGAGCCTGTTTGAAGCAGCTGTCCAAAGATGAATCAAGATAAGCCAGAAATGAAATTAATATGAAGAAGGAAGTGCTACAAAGGATTAGAAAAATATACAATATGTCCTTCAGTACAGACAGTCTTCTTTCTATTATTAAGAACACAGCCTTGAGGTCATCCATTTTTGCCTCTGTTTTCTGCTGTGCTTGCTTTATCTAGCAACCGGCCAAAAAGCTTTGCCTTGCTTACATTAATTATCGGTGAATTGCAGGCTTGGTAGTTGTGTAAAGGATGATGATAGCTGGAGAATCGCAGCTGGATCGAGATGTGGCAGTCCACCTGCTAAGCAGCAAAAAGGAACAAAAGCACGTCAACCAAGTGCACCATTCTCTGCAGTGGCTTCATAATTAATCTCAATCAAGATCAAACTCCAAAGGTTTCAGAACTGGAATTTCCTTGTAGCTGTAAAATAAAAAACAGTGGAAAAAGTAAGTTTTCCTATCTTCAAAAGAATCAGTGAGCAATGACGTCCAAGACTGTGTCTGAATTCTGTAATATTGCAGAGGAAGGTCATGTAGAAATGCTTGGACTGAAATTAAACAGCCCATCATTTATAAATATTTGCATGTAATGCTTCCATACTGGGACTTGCCACTAACAATGTTAAAGTTCAGAATGAGCTAGTTTCACTGGATTTTTAAATATTGTTGCTTAAATAATGAATGTGCAATAATTACATTTTCTCTATGGATCATTCTACTAGGTTAAAACTAGTATAATTTGTCAGTATGTATGGCATTCGTACATGTCATGAAGAATTCTTTTAACTGTTTTTGTCCATTCTGACAATAAAAACAAAATCAAGTCTAAAAATACTGTAAATTGTTTTTCTTATTATAGGACTTCTCCTTCTCAATATATTCTAGCTCTTTCTTTACTATATTTAAGACAAAAGCAATAAAAAGCAATTGTTTTCCTGAAAGATGTGACTTACATACATTCCTTCAAAATTGTATTCATGAAAACAATGCCCAGGAGACAGTTTTAAAAGCTGCTATCATTACATAATTTCAAGAAACACACATCCTCAGTTTGGCTTATGTCCTGTACAGCTTGCAGATATTTACTTGATTTAACTTCACTACCAATATGCTTAAATGTGGTGTGTGTGTGCATATGCATGTGTGTGTAATATTTGCTACTAATGAACAGGGACTTTTCTACTGCAACACTTGATTATAGAGAGCAATTATGCAAAGAGCATATGAGAAATATGTTATACTTTTAGTCTGAATATACAGTAAACTGAAGGGAAAACATTTTTCCCTGTGCTTTGTTCTGAACTGATATCTCTTTGAGAGATTCCCAAACTAGCTAGTCAGACAAATTATGAAGGAAGAAGTGGCGATAGACAATTTGAATGTAAGAATGTTATTTATTTGCATCTGGGACTAGACATGGCCTTTTCTCCAGATAAATCTGTAGTACATTATAAACCACTAGCCTTTTGAAGAATCTATGGATTTAGATAGATGTCTGACACAATTTTAAAAATTGCCTAAATGTTTGACTCCTGCTGATTTTAATTGGAGCAGGTGCCTGAATTTCTTTTGAGATTCCTGCACATTGCATACCAGTGCTTTTAAATGCTCTTTAAAATCTATCACTGAGTAAAGAATTTTGGATACTTTTCTTCATACGGAAAAATTATGTGAGTAGGTCCTTTAGATATACATTAATTTTTCAGACCTGGGTCCTAGATTTTTATGTATAGTACATTTAATTAAGTGAGACAATCTAAAATCTGTGTTGAAATTCAATAGATGATACACATTTGATCCACAGCTTTTAGTAGACAAGTTGAGAGATTTCCTCTGTATGTTACTTTGTTAGCTGATCAGACAGAAAATAAACGGGAAAAGATATCTTTGTTACCTAATATGATTCAGATTTTAGCACCCATTATGAAAAATTTGCTGGAATGTTATAATAAATAATTACAGAGTCTGCAGTTCTGGCCAGATCTTATTTGGTCAAATTAGTGAATCAATAACATTAAGATTTGGATTCATCTTACTAAATGCAAACACCTACAGTATTGACATCTGTGCCTGAGTTAGTGTCCATACGCTGCCTTTAAATTCAGTAGAGATATGGACAAAGCATCGAACTGAGGGCATAATTAATTTAATCCTGAATAGACTTCTAAATAAGACACTAGAATATCTCTGCCTGTTTCTGTCCACTGACTACAAAGGCACATCCATGTCACAAGGGTAGAAAAAGGGGTAGAAATGATATCTGACTTCATCCCCTGACAGCAGTGGGCTACATTGCCCTAAACTAAGTCTGTGACATGCATAATTAGCAGTGCTTCATGGAAGCTGTCATTTTGCCATTTCTTTGCCTTCTTGGTGCATACCACTTCCAGGTTAAAACTGAACTGTTTTATTTTAATAATTTGCATATAGAAACTCCTTGTAACTGAGTTTCTGGTGATGTGAGAAAGAACTCAGTTTATAAAATCTTTTTATTTTTTAGGAATAAAGGAGAATTTAGGAGTAAGGAGAATTTATTATGGTATTATATTTCAGAGACTTCTTTTATAAAAACAAACTCTAACATTTGGGCCTAAAGTACTGTGTTTGGCATTTTCTCTTTTAACTTAAAGGATACTCTTGCCAGGCAAGACAAATCACTCACTTCCAGATCCCAGTCAATTATTTCAAGAAATGCTGGAGAGTTTCACTTCTGAAGAATTAACTTTTTGGCTACCAGAGCTCTCAAAAATGACAAATTGCCTGGCATGTATCTTGAAATATCATGTGAGAAAGTGAAATTTAGCACTATTTATGATTTCCTCCCTGGAAAGAATTGATTTTATTTCATTGCCATGGAAGCTGAACTGAACACCATATATTCCACATTCAGCATTCACCATGTGCCCTTTTTATTAGCTCCAGGACTAGTCTCAGACGCTCTCACTGGAGCTTGAATATTATGTTTTTGTGGATTAGCTCTACCTTTTCATTGGTTCTAGATTAGACAGATAAAAGACAGCTCTTTTATATCATTCACTTGGTGTTCCTGATGGGATTTGTGAAGTCAGGTGCTTCAGACTTCATGTTCTTCAGATCAGTAGCAAGGTCCTCTCAGGTGTTTGCAGGTACTTCTTATAGTGCTGATGGGTATTCCAAACACAGTCACAGTAGTAATCAAGAAACAAATACATTAAATTACTCAGTTTAGTTAATCACTAAATATCCTAACATAAAATCCCAAATCTGGGAAAAAACAAACTCAAGCACTCCAACAATGTGTCAGAATTAAGCAATTAGTATTTAACTTTTTAAACATGCCTGTTATGACATGCTTTTGACTATACGGCAGCCCTCTCTGAAGTAGAAGTATTATAGACTGACTTATTTTATGTGTTATCTCCCACCAATATCTGATGCACCATGTTCAGAAACAGACTTGATGATGATGACAGTGATGATGATAAGATGGTATTTGGAAATAATTCTGTTGAATGCTGTCTGAAAAAATTGCCCCTATTTTGTACATACAGTTGGCATTTTCATAAATGAAACAAACACCTGCACGCACAAGCAGTCCTAGCTCATATAAATGCAAAGTTTATGAGTTTGGACATCTGTGTTTGCTAACAGTTGTCACCATAATTTAGAGGGTCTTGGGAAGCGAAGGGTTATGGAATTAATCTTGACGTATATTTCTGAAGATGAGTTTTTTTTATGTAGACTGTCTGCTATATGTCAGCGTGTGTGTATGTTTTATTAAAATGTACAATATATTAAGGCATATACTATTATATTTCATACATGGATATTATTTTTCTATTTGTACAGGTCCAAATTCAGGAAGACACTTAAATATTTATCTATCATCCCTTCAATTACTTCAGTTGCATATGTTAAATCATTTTCCAAAACAAGAATACTTTTCTGAATCAAGGCCAGAAAGATACTGTCCTAGCTGTGCAGTTATTTTTTATTCTATCAGTTGATACAATAAATTGTGCATATTTCCCTAAGGTCACACAAATGTTTTTCTATAAAATCCAGTGATTTCATTGGCTGGTTAATTGATTTTCAGGGGAGAATCAAGAAATGACCATCTCATTAGCAAGCAGAGCTTAGCAGCCAGGATCCACTGGTTTGGCCAGAGGGACAGAAAAACACACAGATGGAAGAATAAAAACCAAGCAAACAGAAAATACTGTAGCCAAAGGCTCTAGCTGTTGTTCAAACTTCTCCAGCCTGTACTTTAAGTTATTTTTAATCTCATCTCTTTTCATTTACAGTGGCAGGTAAAGCAAACATATAAAATGATACATTGGTAGGAGAACAGGTTGTTTTGTTTATTAAGTCAAAGTGAAATGTTGATTTACACTAAGAACATAAAGAAAGCAAAGGGGAGATGATTACAGCTTCACTTTGGCTGCTCACATTCTAATAATCTTCTACATGTAATGAGACTGGGGACTGGAGAAGCCTTTTCCTGACAATGCTGGCAGCAGGATAACTTCTACACGATATTGATTTTTCTTCATTGATTGTAATCTTCCTCTTCCTGAGCGTCTGTCTTTGCTTCTCTGACATATTGAACACTGAATAGTCCCTGAGTAATTCTTGAACAGTTTGGGATCATTTTTATTTTCACAGGACAGTAGAGACCAATGGAGTGATTTATGTGTACTTTGGAAGGCAAAACAAAACAGTACTGCTCCGGGAATAAATATGGACACAAAGATTATTTTTTTAAAAAAAACATACCCCCTCTTCCCTCCTCTCCAACCCCCCTTTACTTCCACACTCCAATAATTTCATAAGTATCTGCCAAATCATGTAGAGGAGAACAGTAAAGCATAAACAGCTCTCACAGCTGTGATTTCAGCCATGATTGATGATGAAATACCACTGGAGGGATGGCAGGAAAATGAATATTTATTAATGATATAAAGTGCCGCTGGTTTAAAATCCAAAGAGATCCATCATTTTATGTCCATGGGATGTATGCATTGAAAGTGGAATGTTCAATAAAAGGAGCCAAATACCTTACTCAAAACATAAGTATTTCCAGTGGGCTGCTGATTGAATTCCTTTCTTAAAGTGAGGTAACCATAGTGGTTTTCATAAAGATTTTATTCCCACTTTACCTACCATTAAGATTACATGAATAGTAGATCATGTAGACCTAGCCTAGAAAAAAATTGCAGTAGCAATAGCTTTAGCATATTATAAAAACACATAGCTATGCACAACTCTCATCCATATAATACTAACATGCAATTTACAATAATTTTCTGCAGAGGTAAAGACTCCACAATTGTTTGATGTGTAGCAGTTGGCTTTTTCTGCCATGACTTCATTAGCTTTTATTTTATGGAGCTGATAGTTCAGATAACCTGTACCATACTGCTACAGGCAGCTTTGCATAGTTTTTATTCACAGCAGAATTTTGCTCTGAATGATCCTAGTCTTTCAGAAGTTAAATAAGGCAATTTCTGGCTTATCTGATATGCAAAAGAGATTTTCGTTTCATTTTGTTTTGCAAAAGAAAAAAAAATTGCAAAAAAATTCCTCGTGTCTTTCTCTTTTGAATGTAGGCCTGATTAGGAGGTATTGTCCTATGTTGATCCTTTTTTTTCCTCTGATGTTTTTGCAGCCTGTTATATGGGATGAGCTTGTTCAGACAATAAAAAATGTAGCTGCTGTGTTGACAGCAAAGGAGAAATTGACTGATGGAATTCAGCTGCATAATTTAACATACGGCTTTCAAGTCAGGCTGGAAGTTCCAGAATGTTAAACTTCGGCTAATGGATAGTGCTGAGAAAGGCAGGGTTCAGAAGAAGTCTAAAAATGGATAAAAAACATACTCATGGCTAAAAATGCAAACAAAATATTTATTTACTTTGATTTGGGGAAAGAAAAAAAGTAAAAGAAAAAAAAAGGCAAGCAACTAATTGATCCTCTTGGCATTTAGACAGTAAGAAAAAATGCATGCACTCTACCAAGGGGAGAATCGTTACATTGTATAAAATTAAGAACAAGCAACTGGACCGCAAGTGATCTCTCCCCTTTTATCAACATCACCGTTACTCAAACTCAGCAAAGCTTCAGTGGATCGGTGGGTTCAGCCCCCAGTGGAAAACCACCTGCATTTCTCGCTGCATTTATTATTGTGTTACCTGGACTTTACAGCTGCTTAAATAATGAGCCCAAAGGACGAGGGCAGGGAGTGGGGCAAAGAGAAAGGAGAAGGAGAAACAGCTTTGGTAGCTAAATCCCTGGAGAATCAGATAATGTCCCTTGCTGCTCCCACTGCCAAGATTTCTGAAGAAAGGGCTGGTGCCCCTTTCTGGACCACAGCTAGAGAAAGAGTGTGGAAGTCAGGCGTGTTTAAGCAGACCTGATATTTAATGACTTTCTACTATATAGTCTCATTTCAAAAAAGTGTTTAGGAGTTAAAAGGTTAAAAAGAATAAATTGTTGTAGCACAACAAATTATTGTGAAAGCAAATGAGCCGTACACAGCTTTCCTTGTCCTGAGTGCTGAGCCAGCATTTTGCCATCGTTGCCTTCCCAAGGTATTCTCAGCAGCTGCAGTGTGCAGGGAAGGTTAGATGTACCTTTTCTGAAAAATAGCCACTCCTGTGTGAAATAGAATATAAAGTTAGCACTCATTTTGGGAAGAATAACGACAGTGATCTGTGTTTTCATGTAAGGAGATCAGAACATTTCCTTTGGGCAAGCAAACTATTGCAAGCGTAGGTGAACTGAAAGACACATAAATCAACTAATAATGACAAGGGTTTTTATTAATTTTGCCTAATCCTAGGGATGGGATTCATATTCTTCTTGAAACACCTGAGTCTCAGTTCTGCCTATGTGGGGATCTGCTGCCATTTGAAATGCCCTAGAGTATCCCTCTGGTCTCCTGCTGCTTATCTGGAGGGATATACAACCTTTGGCAGCTCTAGTGGCTCTAGATGGCCCAGGTGGGGCTCTTCGAGGTAGCTACAGACCCCAGGGGCATTCCTTCTTCCTGGACTGAGAGTTTCAAGGCCGCTGCAGTGCCATGAGTTAGCAGAGATGCACATGTACACACAAATATACAAAATATAAACAGAACTGGCCACTCATGTCAGCACAGAGAGAAAAGAGAGCATATGCTGCTGCCTCACACTCAACACTCACATGTGCATAAGCAGCAGAGGTGCCCTATCCTGCTCCCCTCCACCAGCTGATCAGGGCTGATGTCTGCTGGTAGAATATAGACACACAATGTGGGTCTCTCTAGAAGCTGGCCTCAGAACTTCAGTCTACCCAGCAGCTGGTTCCCAATACCCAATGCCCTCCAGTTAGAATCATAGAATCATTATGGTTGGAAAAGACCTTTAGGATCATCAAGTCCAACCATCAACCCAACACCACCAGGCCTCCTAAAACACACCCTGAAGTGCCATACATGTCTTTTAAATCCCTCCAGGGATGGTGACTCCACCACCTCCCTATGCAGCCTGTTCCAATGCCTGAGTGCTCAGTAAAAACATTTTTCCTAATATCCAAACTAAACCTCCCCTGATGCAGCTTGAAGCTGTTTTCTCTCATTCTATCGCTAGTGACCTAGGAGAAGAGTTGCTCATACCTGAAATGAACCCTCAAGACCATGAGGTTCATGGTCAAGAGCAGGGCCGAGTCAGACCAGTGTACTGAAAACTATCCTTTTTTGTCCCCCGTTTTCCCCCACTTGTTCTTCCCTGATACCCCTTAATGTCTCACTTGCCCACCTTTGATCCTATATGTCCTATAATAGGTTTTGCACCTTCCCACAGGTCCTTAAGCACCCTACCATAATGTCTACACAAACCAAAAGTCCTGTTCCCCTGCATCCCATAAGCAGTCCTGTACTCCTATAGACAAACATCACTTTTACTATGCAAAACGCTCAGGGGGAGATGATGTCTCCCACGAGTCATCTTAGTGGGGACCAGGGACAACAAATGGAGTCAAGGGTGATGACACAGTTAAATTTTAGGCCTTTAAAGGCAGATAAAATGAATACCATCCAAGGAATCAATTTTACATTGCAGACTGGAACACAGGACTGTATTGGGTCTGGCTGGTATGGAGTAAACTTTCCCCATAGTGGCTCTCACAGTGCTGCGGTTTGTAACTAGAACGGTGCTGATGATAACACACCAATGTTTTGGCTGCTGCTGAGCAGTGCTTGCACACCATCAAGGCTGTCTCTCCATCATCCCCCCACCACCCCACACAAGGCCAGTAGGCTGGAGGTGGGCAAAAGTTTGGGGGAGGACATAGCCAGGACAGTGGACCTAAACTGACCAAAGGGATATTCCACACTATATGATGTCATGCCCAGCAACAAAAGCTAAGAGGAAAGAGGAGTGGCGGGAGTGGTGACATTTTTGCTAAGGTGTTTGCCTTCTGAAGCCACCACTACACATACTGAGGCCCTGCTTCCCAGGAATTGTTTGTACATCCCCTGCTGATGGAAAATAGAGAATTTTTTTTGTTTTCCTTTGCTTCTGTGTATGACCTTTTCTTTTCTATTTTAAACTGCCTTTATCTCGACCCATGAGTTTTTAATCTTATTTCCCCCCCCACCCCCATCCCACTGAAGACAGGGAGTGAGAGAACAGCTTGGTGGGCGCCTGGCAGCCAGCCAAGGTCAACCCACCACAATGACAAATTATCTTTGTCCAAGTCACATTATATGACACAGAATTATTTGACATCTGAGGAAAGACTGTCACAAGTGTTTCTGGATTTCGGATCGTGCATTGTCTTGATAATATAGGAAGAAAGAAAGAAGGAAAGAAAGAAGGAAAGAAAGAAAGAAAGAAAGAAGGAAAGAAAGAAAGAAAGAAAGAAGGAAAGAAAGAAAGAAAGAAAGAAAGAAAGAAAGAAAGAAAGAAAGAAAGAAAGAAAGAGAGAGAGAAAGAAAGAAAGAGAGAGAGAAAGAGAGAGAAAGAAAGAAAGAAAGAAAGAGAGAAAGAGAGAAAGAAAGAAAGACAGAAAGAAAGAGAGAAAGAAAGAAAGAAAGAGAGAAAGACAGAAAGAAAGAAAGAGAGAAAGAAAGAAAGAAAGAAAGAAAGAAAGAAAGAAAGAAAGAAAGAAAGAAAGAAAGAAAGAAAGAAAGAAAGAAAGAAAGAAAGAAAGAAAGAAAGAAAGAAAGAAAGAAAGAAATAAGGAAAGAAAGAAAGAGGGAAAGAAAGAAAGAAAGAAAGAAAGAAAGAGGGAAAGAAAGAAAGAAAGAAAGAGGGAAAGAAAGAGGGAAAGAAAGAAAGAAAGAGGGAAAGAAAGAAAGAAAGAGGGAAAGAAAGAAAGAGGGAAAGAAAGAAAGAAAGAAAGAAAGAAAGAAAGAAAGAAAGAAAGAAAGAAAGAAAGAAAGAAAGAAAGAAAGAAAGAAAGAAAGAAAGAAAGAAAGAAAGAAAGAAAGAAAGAAAGAAAGAAAGAAAGAAAGAAAGAAAGAAAGAAAGAAAGAAAGAAAGAAAGAAAGAAAGAAAGAAAGAAAGAAAGAAAGAAAGAAAGAAAGAAAGAAAGAAAGGAAGGAAGGAAGGCTGGCTCAGTACCAGAATCCCAATGCCTAACTTCGAAAGACTTTGGCACATATCTGAGTATTCAGTCGGGTTGAATGAAATTCAACTTCTTGCATCATTCTGCAGCTATCTAATCCTGAAAGTACAAAGGAGTCTCCGTGGTCAGCCAGAATTTCCTTCAGTTCCCTCACTGAATGGTAATTTGGAAATTCTGGTGAGCCCCACCACTATGTGTGTCTCATCTGAGGAGCCTGGGGAGCTTGTGCAGAATGCATGAACTCCTGAAAAAGAAATAGTTTTGGCTCTGGTTTTATAGTCTTATGTCTCAGGATGGTTTTTCTTTTCAGCTGGTGAGACATTGGTGTGGATCCTTGTGTATTTACAGCCACATATGTAAGGAGGTTTAAGTCCCTCAAACTCTCCTATCTCAGCTGTCTCCCCAAAACATCCAGACTAGTTTGCCGCCTTTCCAGTTTTGAAACACTTGCATTCTTGTCTGCAGACTTCAACAGGTACGATGAAAAGAGGTCTAGTCATTGTACTCTCAGGGACAGATAATAATTTTCTGTCAGCATATTCTTAAGAGAGCAAAGTTATTAGAAAAGAGACGAGAAGGGTATAACCTATACAGTATGTACACCTGCAAGAGTGCCCCTTTCAAGTACCCTCTCATGTACTTGCAAAAAAGCAGCTGAAACTCCTTATTGGCATAGATAAGACCTTTAAAAGGACGAGAGGGGTAAATGTTTCAAGGCATTTCAGCACCTCCAGAAATTTAACAGAAAGGGAGTTGAGCAGTTGATCTATGAGGGAAATGGATGCTCTAGAGGCTAAAGATCTGCAGTGGGAAATCAGAACGCTAAAGTAATCTTTAGCCTGTGCAAAAGATATCTGGCTAACCTGGGACAACTTGCTTTGCTATACCTTTATTTTCCAACCTATTAAAGCAACTATAATAGAAGTCAGCTAAAGACAAGTATAAAAGCACATCCAATAGGATGCAGGATTTAAAAATATTAATACTTTTTAGGCCTTAATGATGAAAATCTGGTTGATTTATTTCTTTTGCTTGCATATGGGCATGAAAGATCAGATTCCAGTAATGCACTGGTTAATAATATGAAAAATAAAGCATCAGAGAAGTGGAAATAATGAAGCTGGTTAAGATTCTGTTGCTTCTCACAGGGGAAAAAATAGCTTTATTGTGATTCAAGCAGAGCAGCCAGATTTCAAGCATTTGATACTAGCAGGTAATGGGAAATTACCCAGGTTTTTCTTGTATTTCTGCTCCAGCATCTTAACTTGAGCACCCTACATCATTCTATTTCATGGGCTCCGACACTTGGTAAATGGGTTTAAAAACTTTTTAAAAGAAGGAAAGAAACCCATAAAGTCTTTTTGTTTTGAGCGATTATAATCACAATTTTCAGAAAACAGCATCCATATCCTTAGCTCATGGTATGTTACAATGGCATGTCACATCTGGATGTATCAACCATATAATATCATTTGACTGGTGGCAGCATTGCCAATTTGAGGAAAGGCACCTCTAACTGAGGCAGCATTTACAAACACATCTCTACTCCCAGCCTATAACGCGTGTACTTCTGCCTCTTGGGTGTGTATTGTTCTTTTGGCTGGTGGGGTGATGAAAATCAGGCTTCAGTAAGGGAATATCCATGCTACTGCCAGGGCCTCTAGGATCAGAGCCTTGATAGATGTACCTAAGCTACCTTTAACCTAGATTTCTTGGCTAAAGTCCCTGGAATGAATGTATTAAAATAGTCGGGTTTGGGCAGCCAGTATTAAAGTCACCGGTAAAGCTGTGAAAACTGCTGGTACTCAAACCTGCTTGTGGAGTGCTGGGGAATCTCATCTCTGTTCAGTGCATGAGGGTTAAATATTTACAGCTCTTCACCAGAAAATCAGTCTGATCTGATCAGTACAGCTCCCTGTGTTTACCGTGTCCCTTTTCACTGGCACATTTCTTGCTGCACACTGGCTTCCTGCATTTGTAGCCAAAAAAAATTTGTAGCCAAAACAGTGATTTCTGATGCCATGAAAATTTTATTGAAAAACTGTACCCACAATCTCTTGTTTAAGGAATATTTAGTCAATGATTTAAGTATTTTCAACGAATAGTTTTCAAGATAATCACATAGTCTTAAAATTTAAGAAGTATATTGTCTTTTATTCCTTTACTGTTAAATCAAAATTTAAAAACTTAAAAACTGTTAAATCAGTCCTGGAAGCAAAATGAAACAATAGGATTTAAGTGATTGAGTCAAACTGCTAAGAGTAAACAGTCATATTGAAATGTCCTCACTAATCCAGATGATGACAGATAAACCAGACCATGTGGTGTATGATGAATAAAGTCTGCATTCTAGCTCTTAACTAACACAGTGAAAATACTGGAAAGGTTGAGATCGACTCGGGGTAGGATTCATCTCACCTAACTTTGGATACCTACAAAGCAGATGTCTACAACTAAATGGCTGTTTACACTGCTTTTTAGCTGATGGAGAGGAACAGACATTGCTAGAGCTTGGTTAATTTTTTTTTTATTTCATTTGCTTTCCTAATTAGGATGAAATTAGCTGAGCTCTAGATGTGGCAATTTCTCTCCATCAGGTATAAAAGGAGCATATTCACTGGCATCATTGATGCATTGTAGGCATTTGTATTTAGCTAGATGAATCATGCTGATGGTGTATGTATGATTTTAACTCTTCTCCATCCTTTCTGATGTAGAATTATATTTACTTGCATTGACACAAAACAAGATAGTTCTGTTTCAGAAAGGGGTATCCATGACATTACACAAGGACCAAGTCAAGCAGCACTTAAATGAGGAGTATTCTACACTCTTCCCTGTTCCACAGTTCTTTCTGCTTCAGAGACATCAAAATAACAGGAAATTACTATATTTATTGACCTTCAGCTCTCCTACTTTTTATTACTAACAAATCAGATAGTTTCTGTAAGACAGAAACAAAATGTATGTGCAATGTATTCCCAATCAAATTTGGAAATCTTGACATTTAAGGAAATTGCATTTCATTTCCATGACACTTTTAAAAGTGCTTGTGAAATTTCTCTATTTTATTTTTGAATCAGAAGGCAACCCTTGAAAATGTGTTTCAAACACAGTTAGTTTTGCATCTAAATATGTAAAATAGCAAAAGCTGATATGTCCTAGGCAGCAAAAATGTAGGATTCAGAGCTGAGCCCTTGAAAATTAGTAAACGCCTGTATTATAATTTCTAGATAAACCTTATTTTGACCAATGTATATCTGCATCTTTAGTTACATCAGCATATTCTTTTACTTTTACAAGGTTTCATTCCTTCTCCTTCATACATTGCATAGGATGGATTTTGTGTTTCGTACACATTGATAAAACTGCCATTTGCTGACTTACAAGGACCTGTTTGGGAATTTTGAAGATAACCCGAGTATCTAATAATTAATAAAATTTCCTGTAAATTTTAATTAATTGTGTCCATGACCTTCAAGTTTCCTTAATGCCAGTGTGAGCCGTGTATACTCAGCCCACTCCTCCTCTGCTAAGCTCATGCCATGTATATGTGTGCCTCAAAGGACTGTCTGTAGTCATGATCATAACCAAGTTCATAAAATTTTTTTGATATTTGCTGGAATTCGCAGCTTTAAATTTTTGACTGAATACACAGCATTTCCAGGACTTCAATTCTGGGTGTTGGTTATGGCAGAGGCTTATTGCTGTTCAGAAAGTGAGATGAGCCTTGCTCTGTCCCCTCAGATCATCAGGGCCAAGCTAAAATGCCACAGCTTTCTTCTTCCTGTATGATAAGTAGAGGTGGTTAATAGGAAGATGACAATTATAGCTACCTTATGGACAGATATTTTATTTTAATGCTTGCAATGTGGCCAGATGCCATGGTATAAATAACACAATGAACAAACAACTATAAAAGCACTAATGACCTTGTGAGACAGTTTGTAAAATGCATGGAATTTAAGCTTGCTCCTATTCAGTCTTTTTAGGAATCTGCACTTACCTTCCTCCTGTGAGGGAAGGAAGACCGCAAGTGTGTTCTTTATAGGCACAAGGACCCTCATGGGATGTAAAAAATTTTGCATAATGGAGCTGTCAGGAAATTTTCATATTCAGACAAAAAGTTGACATAGTTTTGGCTTTTTGCCAGTTCCTAAGAATTCTATCATTTGTAAGGTGAAAAGTAGATTTCTTTTCTTTATGTCCAAAGGCCTTCCTCCTTCTTGACCAAACATAACCCTTTACATTCTAACTGAGCTGGAAAAAAAGAATCCAACACAGGGAGGATCAAAATGTCCAGTAATTTTCCTGAGATGACACAAATGCAAAACTCTTGCTATCCTCCAAGTCCTGCGTAAGAGCCACAGCAGAAAAAAAGTGTCGTGTACTTTTCATTAGCAGTATGCTGCAGAAATTTTTGATATTTTCGTACTGTTTAGACCTCACCCATTTATTGCAGCTTTAAAGACAAAGAAACACTGCCAACACTTTTTATATTGCGGGATTGCAGGGCTGCTCCGGGCCTCCTTGCAGCTGATTTGCTGAAGTTTGTTATTAATTAACAGTCTGTAACCTGCTTGCGGTGCTCAGAGATGT
Organism: Phalacrocorax aristotelis; assembly: GCF_949628215.1. Classification (NCBI taxonomy): domain Eukaryota; kingdom Metazoa; phylum Chordata; class Aves; order Suliformes; family Phalacrocoracidae; genus Phalacrocorax; species Phalacrocorax aristotelis. Next base: position 9,355,724 of record NC_134278.1, read on the forward strand.
CTGATGGCTGGAACTTTATCATGCAAATACAATTAGTGGAGGAATATCTTGGCTTGAAAACTTCAGGACATGATGCTTCCTTATGAAGTTTGAGAGCTCCAGGTATTTACCTTGGGGCAGTATGTATAGACAACCTGCCATTATCATTGATTACATTCACGGAGCATTTCTGCCCTTGTCTCATTACTGCAGGAAAGATACTTGGCTTCATGCAGTTCCCTTCCATTGGCTGGCATCTTCCTCCTTTAATGAGATTCAAATCTCTTGCAGGTAATTTCAAGCAGTCTGAAATACTCCTATCCTTCTTTCCACTCCATATTAGCTTGTGGGGACAGCAGCTGATGTGCTGTGGTCCAGTGGTCCTGAACTGTGCCAGAAGATAGAGCTCACTCTCTGCCTCCCTTTTGAAATAAAGGAAAAGTACTGTAAACCCCACTCTCAAAAGTAATGTTCAGGTTTCAGCCACCAGCTCTGCCTCACAGTCATTATCTAAAGATGATGGTTTTGGGAAGGACTTTACATGAACCTCTTCCATCTTCAAAAGAGATGCAAACAAAACCCTTACCTTGAATCTTCACGCTTAGAAGATATGCAACACATACAGAGCTAGTTGTAGCAACTGCTGAATAAAGGAACTTACTATATTTTCATTGATGGACTTTGTGTAAATCACACATGCCTACTATTAATTCAGCTTCATAACAGTATTATTTAATACAAAAAGAAAGGTTGCCACACAACTACCCTTCAGAGAAGACATAGACTTTTAGTCCTGTCACTATCACAGGTTCCTTTTGAACTATCCAATCCCGTACAGCTAGATTCAGAAAATGAGAGAGATCAATAGGACAAAATATTACCTAAAAGTAAAGAGCATTATAGTCAGTTTGATTCAATACTTTGGTTTCCTAGACTATTTTGGTTTTTCAATAGGATATATATGTTTTTGAGCTTTTTGCTATTTATATCATGGCTTATGGTAGGTTTTTTTCCCTATCAGTAAGGTTGAATAGTACTTTGCTCTGGGCTACTCTTCCTTACTGACCACATGATCCCAAAGGAACAAATTTACAGTACTTCACTTAGCCTGACTCCTTGAATGATCCTGTGATGGTGGTACATGTGGTGCTACTGGTTAAAATACTGTAGCTGGAATAAGACCACTCCTGAAACAGCTGAAAGGCTTTGTATGGACAAAAGGGAAACCAGGACCTGGTATTACTACTGCCATTGCTCACACCAGCAGCTAAGACAATACAAAACCAAAGCAAATTTGAGAGCTATTGCTTTAAGGTATCCAGAAACAACAATGCTTAAACATGTTCTCTTCTGATGCTTCACCATACACAAGGAATCTAAATTGCTATTATTCAAGTTTTCTGTACAATGCTAGTCTCTGATCTTTCTCTTCTTTGTGCAGTTGCTGTCCTTCCCCTGATAAGGAGGTGTGTGTTATAATTCTGTGTTTAATATATTTGCATTCTTTATAGCCCATGATTGGTAATTATACTTTTCCTATTAATAAAGTTCTTTCATCTTTCAAACATTATCTCATTGGATTCCAGTAAATCCTTTTAGGCATACTGTGACTTCCAGACTCCTGTTACCGAACCTGTCTTCCTGGCTAGTTTTAAACTAAGTATTGCCTCTTTTCTTTTTTTTTTTGGTTTGTTGTTTTGTTTTGTGGTTTCTTTGCAGTATTTCTGGAGTGATGAGGTATTTGAGACTACACCTCTAGGTAAGATACCATATCTAGCTATCGACTTCTGCTTAATGATTACGTTTTCTATGGACACAGCTTGCCAATAACTCATAGCTACAATTTCATATCACATTTTTTGTCATGGAAATGTCCTTTTTGTGTACAATTAAGAAACCAAAGAAATATAGGCAATTGTAGGCAAGTATGTGAACTGTTGCAAGCTTCTCTGAAGGGTTTTATATACAGTTTAGAGTCATTCACATGGGCTGTAGCTGCATGTTCTTGTAGGTTAATATTGTAGCAAGACCTTCTGGAAATAACTGCCATAAATAGATTGTTGGTAGAAAGAACTGAACACACCTACTGTTGGTCTGAGAGAAATAACCATTATAATTGGTGTTTTCTGGACTGTACAACCCCTGGGAGCCAAGGACTTTCTTCTCAAAAGAATTCTGTAACAATTACACCCAGGGGCTCTGTGTATGTCATGACATAAAACATAGTCTGAATTAATTATTTAGTATGGTGCAGCCCACTTTGACTTATAAGCTATAAAAAGCCCGCCTGAGAGAGAATTAATTATTGCTGGAAATAACATATAATTACAATGTTGCAAGGAAAAGATAAGAATTAATGTGCCAGGTGTAAGTAGATTAGACCAGCTTGACAGAAATGCGCAACTAAAAAAGAATTTATAGATGAAAGCTTACATCCATTGCACCCATAGTGACTGGAAAGCATTACCATGTGATGACTGCTTAGTGGCTTATGTGAAATGAGATATTGGCTTTAGACTCATCGCTCAGAGACAGGTCACTATGTCACAAATCTGACAACAGAATGGAGTGAATTGAACATCTCATCAGAGAAATGAGGAGAGAAAAAGCTCAGAGGCTAAATTAAATTTATTTCCCTTCCTGAAATTATCTACTCGGGTAAGAGTTGAGGAGTCTTGTGGCAGAGAAAAGAGCTTTGTGGGGAAATACACTTCACTTGGTGTTTCTCTCCTTGTCCAGTGGTGCAGGACTGTAAACTCCAGAGTGGAAAGCCAGCTGCTTTTCATGAGGAAAAAAGAAAAACGCTGCTTTATCCATGGTCTATCAAGTAGAGGGGAATGAAGAGGAAGAAAGAGAAAAGGAAAAAGTTTTCACACGGCTTACCACTTTTCCTAACCATCTCATCTTCTTGTTTTAAAAAGAAGTATTTATAATATTCTGCTTTTTGACACCTAGGAGAGGTGTATGTCCCAAGGATAACATGTGTGTTTTGTTTGGTTCAAAGGCCAGTGTGAGAGAAGTTATCTAAACCCACTGTGTGGAGTCTAATCAGGAACACCTATCCCTTGAATGAACATGGAAAACTATTGCAGTCATGGCTTTCTTCTACCTGGAATTGCAAGCTGGCTTTACTAAGTCATTACAGATAACTCAGAACAACATGAAAGCAAGATTTTGAAGAATTTAATGTTGTGAAAGACAAAAGAAGAGTGACCCAGTATAAGTAGTCTATGCAATAGTATGGGAGAAATGAATAGCTCACTGGAATGGGATAAACATCCCCCTAAGCATGCCTGATTCCATCTGATGGATACAGGAATTGGGCAGAATTGTACATAATGTGTGTTTTTGAATTGTTCAATTATTGGCGAAGAGTCAGTAGGCTCTGCACCTGGGTCCATCTCCAGGATGAAATAAAATTGGAGAGCTTAATCTTCCCCCATTTTATTCCCTAGCTTATCTACAACAATGACTTTTTTCTTTTGCTGTTGTAATAGTGTAATATCAGGCACATGGTTAACTCAAACAGCTGATCACAGCTACTCCAGATTGCCTACCGCTTGCCACTTTTTGCGGTGTTGGGACTTAGGACTAGGAACCATAGTAGCTTCTCTAAGAAATCATAGTTTAGTAAGAACCGCACTAAAGGTACCCAACCCCTACATAATTTTTACTGTTGCTAATAGATTTTAGACAAATCTGAAGCTTAACCTTAATTTTTCAATAGGCTTTGGTTCACAATTTGCTAAGCATATTTCCAGGACTGGTTAAGTAAAAAAAAAAAAAAGGATGTTATTTAAACCATCCATTCGCTGTTGTTAGTAGCTTGTTCCCCTTCCTTCAAAACCACTTATTAGTGGTTTAAATAAAGTAGAATCATTCCATTCCATTTACAAAATTTGTCTAACTTTTATTCCATTTATGTGGAATTAAAATGAAAACTTTCAGGAACATGGTTTAGTAGAATAAAGTTTTAATGAAAAGACAGTCTGGCCTTGTGGTTTTGATTATAATTCTGTGGAGGTTTGGGGATATAAGCCTGAAATCAGTTCATCTTATGCTGATGTAAATGTATGTGAAGAGGACCTCTGGAGGTTTACTTACCATTGCTTAATACTTAAATAACTAAAATCCTAATATACAGATCTAATTTTTGGTTGATTGTCTCACAGAGATTGCTAGATGTAATGCACTTTACAGCACGAATTGACCCATTGTTTTGATTTCAACTGTATTGGGCCATGCATAATTATGATTGATTCTTGTGAGCATTCACAAATTCACATAATGAAGAGTTTAGTATAGCAATAGAATCAATACAGAATAAAGCTTTGTCAATGTTATTTAAGACTTTACAATTAAAATCACAAAAATATCTCAGAGAAGTTAATGTTTCAGAGTCCACATTAACATTCCCCAGTTGCTGTTTCATTGGCATTCATTTTATAACAGAAAGAGACAAGAATATAAATAAGAAGAAAACCGATATATGTTCATGCTTATGTCCACACGGTAGTGTCCTAATTGCCACTCACATAGAGATGATTGACTTAGTGGTGAAGTATGCTACAACACTGTTGTTTAGGCTTGAACAGAAAAATACCCGGTAACAAGAACCCAGGATCCACATGGAAGATCTTAGCTGGTCTTGTGCTGCCTCGCCAGCTAAGACCGTGCTGCTATTCCATAGGCCTCTTGTTTGACTAGGACATACTTGGGTGTATCTCTGTTGTTTGCATTGTCTATGTGGATTGTACAGCCCATATGTACAGGCTATATCAGTACAAGCCTTGGAATTTGATTTTCTGTACTATCAAAAGATTACAGTAGTCTCTGACATGTTTTGGTCTGTGCAACCTGCATTTCTCCAAATATTTCCAAACCACAGTGCAAGAGTCAGAGTGGACCAGGGGCAAGTCACACTAGCTATTTTCCAGTGGCTCCTGTATTTGGTAGGCTAGGAGAATTCAGTACAGATGTGGGTTGTTCTATGCCCTGCTGCTGCAATGCCATAAGCATGTTGCCTTATTAGAATAGCTGCAGAATACCTAAATACCAGCCAGTTTGGCTCTCTTTATCTCTTATCTCATTTGGGTTTGAATTTTCCATCTGTATATGCTTTGTGAAACAGGACGTTTTGTTTCCTTTCTACTTTCCTGTTCAGAAAGGGACAATTAAAAAACCCAACCAAACAAACAAGAGGAAAGTGTAGAAAAGGCCCTGTATTTAAACATGTTTCACTGAAATAAGAACACACAACAGGAAGGTCTTTTTTGATCATCAGTTCCAGCTCCCTGCTGCCACTGGCACAGACATACAATCCCTCCCATAAACTGATCAGGCTTCAATGGTAGCAGTTAGTCTCTAAAGTCCTCAGCTCATTGAGTTGAATAGGTCAGCTTCCTGTCTTGTCACTGCCAGTAAGTGACAAGACTGTTTTCTGAAAGTTTTTCACACAAAGAAAGGAGGGAAGAGGGACAGTAAGAACACATTTTAAAATGGAAGATTGATTTCGCAGATTAGCGTAATTCTGAGAAGACACTGGCAGGTTTCTTCTGTAACCACAATTATTTTTTACTAAACATATCAGGTGTATTTGGGGAAAGATTTTGTAATGCATATTTTGGTGAATCATAATATTTTCTTTTCACTAAGTTGTCTTTCGGCAAAATGCCGAAAATTATCAGCTCCTGTAAAAACGTATATAACTTTGAAACTAATGACAGTCAAACGGCAGATAGGACTCCTCTTCAAAATCAGGGACCTTCAAAATCTGACTGAGAAGCGATATAGTTGTGTACCAATGGCTTGTACTTCTATCGTTAATAAGCAGGCACATTTAGAATGGCGCTGTAATCGTAACAACACCGAGCATCCTGGTAAAACAGGTTTACCCTGTTCTTACATTTCCTTTGGCATCTGCTTATGGCCACTGTGGGAGATGGAATATTATGCTGTATGGACCTTGGTCTTGACCAAGTGAGACTTTTATGTTCTTCCCTAGTTTCATTAAATTCTGCTAAAAAATCTAATCATATTCTCACTGCACAATAACATTTTCTCATTTATTACTTAATTTGAAATTGCTTCTAACTTTCAGGAAATATTTATTTTTACTCCTAGTCTTTAAATGAAGATAGGGTTCTTGGTTCAGTTTAGGATTAAGAAATCTAAATTCAGTTATCTAGCATAGAAATCTACTGTTATATTAGACATCTATAATCCTATTCCAATCAATGAAGACCTAGTCAATACAGATCATAGAGTGTCTCCAGCTCTCTGTTCTTTAAAGATTTCACTGATTACATCTCCATTAATAATAATGGGAGCTTATATAATGATCTTGATTCATTTTCCTGAACACAGGTGTCTAATACGGTTTGAGATGCACTACTGTATCCCCTGACATATGACTACGGCTTCAAAAGGGCACACATCTCCTCCAGCAGGTCCTTTGTTAGGTCTATGAGCCCATTTGTGGGTGTCTTGAATAAACTAGATGGTGTGAAAGAGGCAGTGCATGCCTGTGTTGAGGCAGTAGAATTGAGCCTGTTGTGCACAGGTGGACACCTGAATTTAGTATGATAATGAGAAACTTACCACAGATTGTATTGCCTATAGGCTGGTATTGCTGCTCGCAATTCAGTAAAATTCCTTAATGTGAAATGAAAAGTATACCAATCCTTCCTGGGTGCTGAATGAAATCTGAGATTTCATTTCCTCAGTTCCTTGAGTGTCTGCAGTTCTGTCATAGTAGGAAAGTGATAGTGAAGAAAACTGAAAAATTAAGACTAAGAAGGACTTGGTGCATATGCTGTCTTGCTGCTTCATTTAACTGTTTTGGTTTTCATGTATTACGTTTGCCTTGAGGTTTTAACTGACAGGACAAGCAATAATCCTCATACTTTTAGATTTTCCCCAAGCACTAGCCCCAGAAACCTTTTGAGTAAATGGCTTCAGTACATATTCAAGACTATAATAATTTACATATTTCCTTTCAGCAGGAGGCCACCTAAAGCACTGTGGGGACAAGAAGCCTTGTGTTCAAACATGAGTTAAAGTCCAATAGTGGCAACCTCAGGATTTGGGAAATGAGAATCAAGAACCCTGTAATTATGTTACAGAATCAAGCATCTTATTACTTACCTTTTTGTCCAGCATCTGCACTGCACACCTGTGCACATTCACAAGCTTCTCTGCAGCCGGAGAATTGAACCTGAAACAGACACGCACACACATGCACACACACCCCAGAAAGGAATCTGAGATTCCACACTGCTGGTTTCTATAGGAATGGAGGATTTAGGTTAAAAAAAGTAGAAAACTGCTATGAATATTACATTAAATTTGCAGGATCTCATGACACCTCTGGTTGCCCATCTCTGTCCTGGGGAATACAAAGAAGTATTCATTCCAGCTGAAGCCCCTGTGGCTGACTTCAGTGGTCCAGCTGAGGAATTTCTGTACTTAATCATAGCATACATCATACACTCTGTTTCCCAACTGACAAATGTAGAGACTCTAACACTTTCCCTATGAAGTCATGGAACTTTATGTGAATACAACCCCTCTTACGAATGGGACCTTAAGACCAGAACCTGAAGAATTAACCAACAGAACTGGTTTTGATTTCCATTGTCATTGTAAAAAGTGCTTACTTTTCAGAGATTTGCTAACAGAAGCTGAGCATCCCAAAGTTTTAAAATGCATTTAAGTCCAGAGAATTTTCCCTAAGGAAAAGGGCAGTTAACGGCTAGGGAGATGAAGTACATTTTCTAGTCCATCTTATTACTGAATGGGGGGGGGGAAAAAGATATTGTCATAAATAGCAATGGCCTGTTCTCCCCTAGATAAGAAGTCAAGCATTAAGAACAGCAGTTTTAGAAAGGATGCAGAATTAGTTACCTGAAAAGTAGAAGAGATTCTGTCAGTGTGCAAAACCCAGGTTGCTGCTCTCATACCAGAGAAGTGGATTTTCTTTCTTTCTTTTAGACTGAAAAATGACCTTTCAGTCCAAATAAAAAAGTAGAAAATGTCCTCCTCAAAGCCTATTTGCCTTATACAAGTCTAATTCTTCATAACGTCTTTAAAAAAAAATGCTTCCTTAACAAATACTAAAAGGCAACAAAAGTGGTACTAGATACCTCTAGGATTGATCCTGTGTTACCGAGAGATGAGTCCAAGGTACACATTCAGATGAATAAGCTGAGTCCTTATAATAATCTTGATATTACAGTATTTCAGACTGACCTGTATTCTGCTGGTGAGAACGAATCTACCTGCTGGATGATGAAATAAGAACATAGAAATATCTGCACAGAGGAGGATCATTCAGCAAACTCTGTCTCTGGCAATATCCAGTGCCAGCTGTTTCCACCAAGAAGCCAGGATCCAGACAAAAGACAGCTAGAAGCCGGTTTTCCTCAGGACACGTTTTTACTTACCTCATTGGTAGTCAAAGACTGTGAACAGATGGATTAGGATTTAAGCTACTACCAAAACTTGCATTTATGCTTTTAATAATTTTTAAGAGAAATCTGAGCTAGAGTAGGAGAGCAGTTTTGACATATTTTTCTGCCCTTCCGTTTGAAGAATTCAAGTTTTACTCCAGGTTGACACAAAGAACCACATTTAATCAGCCCAGTCAGAAGCAGGTAGAGAGTCATTAAGAACTGGAAAACAGGGATCTATCTTGTCACATCATTTTCTTGGCTGTAAGGACTGGCACACCCTAAGCATCCTAGCCCGCTGTACTGCCAAGTGTGGGACAGGCTATTGACTGTAACTCTGACCATTTTTATTTTCTAGATGAAATGTCCATTGCTGCTAAGCTCTTAATCTCAATGCGGATATGGCCAGTTTAGCAGTGTACTTGTAAAGAAGTGACAGTGGTATAGACAGGAGGATGTGATGTCTTCATCAACAGCAGAACAACACTGAACAGCAACTGCTGATCAGTGTGGGTTTGTGATGGAAAATGTATGGACAAGACTGTGGGAATTAATGGCTGCAAACTCTCTCTTGTAGGCTTAGAAGCACAGACCAAGAAAAGTGTTAATAGAAGCAGAGGTATGATCAGAACAGATAGAAAATTAGACAAAGCAGCCACTCCTTTCAGAAACTTCCGTGTAATCATTTTTTTTTAACTAGCTCAGCAAACAAACATAATGTTGCAGAATGCACATTTTGTAAATAAGAAAAATCCCAAACAAACATCATTAACATCAGTTCCACTCTCCTTAACCAGCTGCAGCCCCGGTGATTTTTCCAAAGAAGTTCCTGAGGGCATCACTCTGAAATCCTTACACTTCCAGGAGTTCACAGATCCTTGCTGATCCCTTCCCAAACAGGACAGCTCTCAGTAGAAGGGAGGCTGTGATAAACAGCCCTTGCTTTGTCCCAGCAAGACCTCATCTCTACTGTTGAACTGAGATTGCACTGCTTCTCATGAGATGCCTAACTGGAATCTGTGTGGAAGCACTATAACACTGTGGGATTAATCCTTTCAGAAACTGAGGCTAACTGGTTTGAACTGGAATTGTCTCTGTTGTGTTTGAACACAAACCCGTTTTTCTGGAAAAGTTACACTGCATATAATAACACACAAATTAATTTGTACAGAATAAGGAGGAAGGGACAGTTAATGAATTAGCTAGTGGTTATAAATAAGACTGTAGGTGAGCCAAAAGGACAAAATGGGATCTCTTGACCCTTGGACTCTGATTTAATCATTGGTTCACACATGTTTTTCATTGCCTGGGTTTCTGTCTGACCTTGTTTTCAGCTATTTCAGCAGTTGGCTTGAATGCACGGTGAATTTTGCACAGGTGTATGCATATGATCCACAGAGAGGAGTACTATATGCACATTTCCAAGATTTCATCCACAGAGAGGAAGCATGTAATATTTGACAAGTTTTCCCCACGGTGCCAATATCCTTTTGCCATGCATTTTTGTGTGAGATCACTCTGTGAGGAAGTGATGGAGAGAGGCAATTCTGAAAAGTGAAAAACTATGGCATGATAATGATAGGAGAAAGTAGGTGCGTGGGTGGAGGAGGTTCTTTCACTCTTCAGACTTGAGAGGTCTCCTTTAAGGTGTGTACTACTGTTGGATAAAGAGACAAACTTGCAGTGATGTGTCTGTCAGCACTGCTTAGTGTGAAGGAGCGAGGTAGAAATTGCACAAGAGTCTATTACTGTTGCCTTCCAGGTAGGCTGTAGAAGAGAAAGCGTGCAAAGGAAGAGCTGCAGTTTACAGTCACAGTTTGGCAGCTATTCCCAGCCTGTCTTTAGGTATTTAAAATTCCTTTCAATGAAAATATATGAAGGATCGCTCTGTCTCCCTTGCTACTGTGACAGTTCATTTAAGGGGTCAAAGAAAAAGAAGTAGTAAATAAATTATGTGTTCTGCTCTGTATCCATTTTAAATGCTGTGTGGTTTATTTCCTCTCCTTTGTGTATGCATGCATCTCACATACTTTTAAATTGTTATTTTTATTAAAAGAAAAATAGGGAATCAGTCTATAGACCTGGACTGTGTCCCTGTTAACAACTTGCTCATTAACCCTGCCCTTCTCCCCAAATGTTCCCATCACTGTCAATAACAAATACACCCCTTTGTATTCCTGTGCTCTTAGGAAGCTAGATCCTGTGAAGCTACAAATTGCAACCCCTCAGGAGAGATGACCATCTACCTATTAAAGGAAGAAGCTTTATGCATAAAGGTAACCTTCACTGACTTATGGGTTGCGGTCTATACTGTAGCTCCAAAAGAGGCAGTTTCTGGTGTTTAAATTGGGACACGGTGGCCAAGGCACTGCTGATTACCGGATTTCCCACTGTTGTTGGTGGAGAATTGGCTTCCTACCCTCAGCCTACACATACTTCTCTGGGAAGGCCACAGCCAATTAGCAGTCACATCATAATTTGAGTCAGATGTGGTCTGCAAAGAAGAAAGTCTCTTTCGTCATCACCTCTTTTGGTCATCAGTGTCTGCCGCAATCTGGCCTTTGGAGCACTTTGGGAAGTTTTGTCATTGGCTCTGATAGGAATCCAGTAGTATTTCATTAAAACACTGATAAATGGAAAGACATTTTACATTCTTATTCCTATCATGAATGACATATAAAATAATGTAATAGAATTAAAGCTTTTCTAATAAATTTGATAGACAGTATTATTTAATGCTTATGGTAGGTATAAAATGTTGAGAGGGTTTTTTTTTGTTATTTTACATTGAATTTAGGGGAAAATTATGAGTTTTTTTTGGAATGAGTGAATTTTAAAGCCTGTTTTACAGTGACACTTAAAAAAATGGAGAAGAAAATTAAATCTATGTAATAGAGTTATATCTGAATAAGCCTTGAACAGCAGGTATGAGGTGACTTGACTGGTGAGCAATGTCTGGGTGATATTATGATTCAATACCTTCCCTTTTTTGGCTTGATCTCATGCTTTTCTTGACTGGCTTTCACTATGGGATACTTGGCAAACAGATAAACTCCTGGTTCAATGAGTTGCTGTGAAGAAGATGTGCCTTTGCATTTCTGCACCAGCTGGATATTCAGCTGATGGCAGAAAAGTAATGCAAAACTGCTAGAAATTTTTCTACATTTGCAAAAATATGGTATTCAGTACTTGTTCTAACCAAACATTTGTATGAGAAGGTGGGAGCCTCGCTTGAAGATAAGAATTTACATATTTGGTTAAATCATAAGGCTTTCTAGATTAACACCCAAATGCATAATATATGAGAGCAGAAACTAGCTAACATTGCTTACACTTAGTTGTGTTCTGAAAGGGGCAATCTTGGGGGGAACAATTAATATTGCCTTAAATGCAATGCTCCTTCTGTTCTAGAAAGAGACACAGCTGCACTTTTTGATTCTGGGTAATGGTTGCCCACTAAATCACAACATCGTTTAGGTTGGAAGGGACCTCTTCAGAGCGCCTAGTCCAATCTACTTGTTAGAGGGTAAATGGCAAAGTTTCCAAGTGGAACAAATGGAGGAAACATGCCAGGGCAAACGCCCCATCTTTACCTCAGTTTCCTCCTGATTTCTTAAAAGGACAATACACTGAAATTTCTGTTCTTGACAGCATGGCTGTTGACATTGTAAACATTTTTTTTTGTCCTTTCATAATTTCACGGCTTTCTGGGTAAATGCAAAATTTCATTTCTTGTTAGTTAAGATGATTTGTGATTCAGACTAAACTGGTGAGTATTCTTGTTCTGGTTTACTTGTCTATTAGAAAGAAAATTAACTCTATCCCAGCCAAAAACCAGACAATTCTTTAAATAACTTTTTAGGACTGGCTAAGGGAAATAAAGGATGCCACAGATCATTTTTCTTCTCATCCAAATAATAATCAACTTATTCCCTCGCTAGCTGGTCAGTAATTGCAATATTTATGAACCTGCCCTTCACATTTTGGAACAATAGAATATGTCCTCTTACTACCATCCTTCCTGTG